>NC_138575.1:126293167-126369492 GCF_964289735.1 Phaethon aethereus
CAGAACAAACCACAAACTTCACATGCCTGAAGCTGGGCAGTGTGCTTACTCCTCAAGAAGCCAAAATTATGCCAGTCTAAATGCAACCCTCCTGTTACCTCTCCTTATCAATTAGCACCAGTGGATGCTCAATGGCTGCTCTGCTGTTATAGTTTAGTTGGTATTTTGCAGAATACAACTTCACGTAATTGCATTGGCCAGGGTCTAACCAGGCAGGAAAAGAAAAATAAAAAATAATGCATAAAAATGCTTCTTTCATGCTACCGTAGCATAATCTGCATTGGAAGAGGCACAGAAGAATAAGCTTCCAGTCTAATGCACCATGACCAAAATATACTCACCATCCCAGTTCCTTCTCTCTTAAACCATCTGCTAAAGCATCCAGCTGGGATAGAAAGATCAAAATGTGGCATCTAGAAAGGCATTCCAGCAAGGCAATGGCACTTGGATTAGCACAGGAAGATGGCAACAGTGTCCCTCAGAGTCTTTGCAGCTTTCCTCCCACCCTTGCTGAAGCATACCAAGATGGAGGTGGAGGAGATGGGGAGGCCATTTCAAATCTATGTTAGCCTGCTTTTGGCATCTAAGCACGCAAGCAAGAGCGTCAACAATTAGAAGCCTCAAGTCCCCAGACAGCTGATAAACTGAGCAGAGAAACTTCTGGAGAGCAGGGCTGGATACCAAAGTCTGATGGTAGGGCTTGGACAGCCCTCAGCATTTGCTCTTTTTGACGGATACCGGCAATAACCACACTGTCTGAAGACGTATTTACTGGCCCCACTTGATGTTTTACAGCGGAAGTTGCACTTTCATTCTTCCTTAACGGGCCAAACCCTCAAAAATCTAATTACGAGGTGAAAAAGATAGCAATGAAAGCCCTGTAGTTACCTTGCTACAAAAATATGTATCAAAGTAAAACACATTGTGCAACACATCTTCAAAAAACTCTGTAGAGAAGATTTCTTCTCCACTGATGCATCTTCAGTTATTCAAGTCTGTGTGGAAAAATACTTATCAGCTCCGCTGTGTCTATTTACTCAGTGCAGGAGTTTACGAATCAATGTTAAAATTGTGGCTATTTTCTCCTATAAATTAGCTTTGAATAAACTATTCATGCACCTTCAATACCGTAAACATACATACAAAAGGAAGGCTTTAGCCTAATTCCTGGCTTTCTGGTTTTTTTGTTCAGCCTGGTAACACACAATATGTGATGACGCACAATTATAGGCAATTAATTCAAATATCCGGGAAACTAGAAATCACATCTGCAGTTAATCATCTCGTGCTTTTTCCAAACCATAAATCATTTTTGTAAAGGAAGAGAACAAAGATATGAGAGATATAATTAAATGTGACATTTTCCACAAATCAAACGCTTCCTACAAATGTGCCGATAACATCATAGAGCAGCAAAGCTTTCCAAATTGCTCTAGTGTTGATATGATGCTCATCATCTCTCTGAAGCTCATTTGAGGCGGAGTGTGACACCTATTATGTTCTACCACAACGCAGAATTGTCACTGCTAACTCAGGCGGTAATCTCACTGTACTGCTCCAGATCTGATCCATGGCAAACCCCACCGCCTTGGCCAAAATGACATCCCAGGTGAAATTGTGCCTTTCATACGCTGAACTACAGTTGACACCTACAGTCTATTCGTAGCCTGGTCTATAATTTCAGGCGCAGGCTCACAGTGAAATTTTGGCCCTTTGGAAGGAAAAGGTGGAATTTAAAGCCAGAGTATGAGCTGGGTGACGCCTCCCAGATGAGTCTGTTCATCACAAACTCTACCACAGGACCAAGCTGAAGCAGTAAAGCACAGAATTTCTCCTTTCAAAGCAAGACTGGATTTAGCCAAAACATTCATGCTTAGAAGGCCAGAAAGTACTGTTCAAAAATTAGACAAACTCTTGTACTGTACGTAAAAGGTTTAGTTCAGTTCAATATTATTTTAAGGTTTTCAATTTGGTGTCCATTTTGGGGTTCAACTTGAAGGAATTTTTTGTGGTGTTCTTATTTTTCCGATTTTCACCATCAGAATGGAACAAAACCAAACCACTCAACTGCCTGGTGTTGCTCTACAACTCTAGCTAGAATTTTACCCTGAAGAATCATTTTCTTTAGCTTTAACAAGCTTTATCTTTTTGAATCAGCTTCCAGCAAGTGAAAAAAAAACAAGCTTGTGCCTCCATGTCAATATAATATTATTATTCCCAAAATAAATGCAGGTTTGCAGTACAAACAACCAGGACAACTCAAATCGATTCTGTTAAAGAGAGAGGTAGTTAAGGCGTCAAAAGTTAGGTTTGGTTTCACTTAGGGGGATGCAGATACAAAAAAAAAAAAAAAAAAAAAAAATCTGGTACTTAAAGACTATTACAGAAAGAAAAAGTTTATAAAATGTACGCGCTTGATATTTGTGCTCTAATTTATCAGCTCACAGCATCTGTGGCATTAAAATGAAAAGCCAGCTAAAACCAGACTAGACTTGCTTCACTGCCCAATTTGAGCAGGACTTCAGAAGAAAATGAAGAATAGATAAAGAAGGAAAATGAAGTCAGTTTCCTTGAGCAACTACTGACTTTTGGTTCCCAAACTGAGATTCTCCAAGGGAATTTTATTTTCAAAGATGACTCGGTAATTTCTGAAAATTGTGGGTCTCAAACTGGGCAAGCAGTACCTCCAGTGACTTTTTAAAGTCATATCAGAATTTTAAAGGACAATATTAATAATGAAACAAATTGCTTTATTAAAACTAAGATAGTATTTTTAACAAAAATTAATATTTTTTCATCTAATAATATTAGGATTTTAAGACTGCTTGTAAACTTCCCCACAGTTTCAAGCCACTCAAACTAAAACCAATATAAAATATGTCAAAAAAAAAAAAAAGACATTAAATTTTAAGAGTTTGGATTCAGCTCTAAATACATGTACATAATCGCACACTAGGACAGCTACAGATGTAAAAATTTCCAGCTGTAGTTGCTTAGCTATCAGTTCCTATTCTGTTGTTCAATCTAGATTTCTTGCAATTTCTGGATTGTGAAGAACAACATTTATATCTTTCAAAAAAATTAGATTTTATGGTCTTATTTCTGTGAATACTTTGAATACTGGGGGAATATTGAATAAAGTCTTATTTCTTTGAATACTTTTATCTACAGGGAATGATACATTCTTTGAAAGTTTGTGGTTTTTTTCAGTAATTTATGTAAGTATTGTGTTTCCATATATTTCAATTTGTTTCCTTAATATTAATACTACATTGCTTCCAAAAATAAAACATTTTGGGGGGAAAAAAAAAAGTGAGAATAGCTATACATGAATTTACCAGTTCAAATAGGAAGCTGTGTTCTAATCCTGGAAAATTCAGAAGAAACATTGTTCACTCAGTTTACTGATCTTCCTTTGCCTTATACCCTGAACAATCACATGAAATGCAATTACATTATTATCCAATCTTGCAAGCAGACATGTGCTGTCTTGAAAAAAGATTATAATCCTATCTCATTATGGTAAGAGTAGCCGACAAGAACTATTTAAAACAGCATGCTCTTCACATATGACCTGCATAAGTCCCCAAAGGATGGGGGATCTAAGTAGGTGTAAAATCACTTTAGGAAACCAAATGGCGAAATGACTGTTGAACAATTGTCACAGTTAATAAGATCCATGATTGAATTGGCCAAAACCCACTCTTACCATTAAATCCACTGTTAAGTCACAGGGGGATGTTCAGGAGAAAGAAGTCCTACTCTGGTTAATAACTAACATGTGTGGGCGTGCCTGAATGGGATCCCAGCCCATGCAGAGAAAATTCCACAATTGTGCAAATCATTCTGGCACGTGCTTTAAATCATGTCACTTTGCTACATGGTCTGTTTAATCAAGGTCTTGGCTAACTATGTCCAAACCCAGTATGTGTCTCATTTCAGTGACATACCAGATGGGGACAGGCATGTCAACGTACATATACCCTCTGTTGAATGACATCAGAAGATCTTGGCTAGAGCTGTCAACTGAATGAAAGACACAGTAATACCATGTAGTTCTGGAAACTGGCGATTTGTTACGATTTATTTTCATTAGAGGCTCTTCGATTGTGTCGAACCAAGTCTGCCTTTTATACGGTGCGTTAAAATAACCCAGAGAATGCCAGAACACCAGCACTGTACACCAGCTCACCTGCTGCCTATTTCTAGTGTGCACCACAGTGCATTGGCCTTCCTGGGTGGGCTGCTCGGTCCCAAGCCTGTATTCCTGACCACTGCACAGCCCAACAAGCAAACATGGTAAAGAAATGTTTTTTGTTATCCTTCATAACATTATGGCTTCTTCTCTTTCAAATACCAAAGCACAGACTCACTCTGAATCTGCTTGTACTGTATCACTGCTGTCTTCTAGGCCATCTTTGACCCAGGAGGAGACAGGTAAAACCAGGCATTATTTACTAAATGACTAACTAGAGAATTTGCTCACTCCATGCCCCGCACAGGCAGAGGTGTTCATCAGCTGCGCACCACTCACCAGAAGGGACAGAGAAGGCCAGTCCAATCTCTGGACAAGGTCTAATCCTTACTGACTTCAGAAGAAACGTAATCCGTACAAGAAGCCTGGGTTAAAAACGTGCACATGAAAGTGCAGAATGCATTAAAATATCACTCAGAGCCTTAATATCCAAGGCAAGGATTACAACCCTCTCCCACTTTCAAGTGGGCAAAGTGACAAGAGCCTGAACACCACTCAAGTCAGGAGTTCCTGTGGCAGCGCCCAGCAGTTAAAGTCTTTCAGAGCCTGCGTTTCCCCATGCTAGATCTCAGCATTAGTATCCCCTCCACAGGAGCTCCTGGACTGTCAATCATCTTCTGCCAGAGGTGCTGCTCTTCCCCTTGAGAGTCCATCCAGTCAACCTCCTTGCCGTTACTTACGCCTGTCAATTATAAAAACATGAGGCATTTTGGCGTATTAGTAAGCAGTTACTTAATATCCTTGCTCGTTCGCTCCAACAGCGTGTAAGAAAGACGACAACCACTTTACCACCTGCAGGGAGTTATACTGAAAACAGGTACCTCCTGGAGAGCATCAGTTTGTCATTAAACTCCTTTGTGACACATGGACAGAGGCACATAAACCTCCCCACCCTGCGGCATCAGCAACTTTCTCCTAACAGAGGAGGAATGGATTCACACCTCTTCCAGATCACACCATCGACAGCAGAAAGGCTGCTGCTGGACAAAAGTAACCTCCTCCTCCTCACTAGGATGCTAAGAAACATTTCCAAGGTATTCCCAGTTCTTCTAGACTGTGCAGAAGTACAGCCGGGCACCAAATGTTTGTGTCTCAGTGGAGGAAAGAACTAAATCATCTACAGATTACATGTTGCCTTCTCTCCCTTTTCGATTTCCCCAAGTTCCCATATACTTTCCATACCCCTAGTAACAGTTCTGTCCTCCGTATAACATGAATCACATGGGGTGAGGAGGAAGGAGAGCAGAATAAGAAAAGCAAACACGAGTCAGATGGGACCTTACCATTTCCAGTGCTCAAACGGACACCTCCCAAAAAAATGTTACTGGAGAGCGACTCCTTGTCCCACACAGTCAATTCTAGGCAGACGTTACGTATATCCTTTGAATTCAAGCCACTGAAAGCAAAGGTGTGATTCCACTGGGGGTTCACACTCTTTTTTATTATGGGAGTTTTGTGTTTTGTAGCTTTGCTGTCATCTGGGAGCAGGTATCTGGGAGTTATAGAAAAGGAAAGTTGAATATGTAGATGGATTGTCACATAATTGTCACAAAGAATTACAGTCATGTAGATGTTCAAATGGGATCAGGACCCCATCTCCTCACTGTTACTAAATTAAGCATATACCTGAAGTGCATATTTTGCATTTGTGCTCTGTTTGTTCTTACAGTTACAAAGTCAGCCATCACCAGCAGAAACTGGAATCAGGTCTCCTTGCCCCAAGTCTTGGGTCTTAACCACAAAGTTTTTATTTCAGTGAGGTTAAATATAGACAGAATCATAAAAATGTTGGCTAGAAGGGGCCTCTGGAGTCATCTTGTCCAGTGTCCCTCTAAAAGCAGGACAGGAGGTCCTCCAGAAAAAAATGGAAATGACTGATAAGGAACTTCAGCAGGTTGGCATCATTAATTAGAATTGCCTAAAGCCCTATTGAGTGGAGAAATAAAAATGCTGTAAAGTTGGACAAGCTATTCACATTTTACTTTTAGTGGTAAATTCCTTTAATGAAACTAAAAGAACTTAATACTCTTGTTGAAAATCAGAGGTCTCTACAAATTCTCATAGTCCGTACTTTCACCTCCTTCAGCAAAGCTAACGGAGTAACTATGCAGTTGCACATAAATACTAAAGGGTCAGACATACAAACAAATTGTATCACTAGACCTCAATCAGGATTCCTGTGCAGGCTTTCACTGACAATAAACGTGAGCTAGTTTACTGCAGTGGGCTAACTGTGGGATAATCTGTGTCAAACTACCTCAGGCTAGCAGTGCTAGACCACTGCAGCACCTCAACTGGTTCATGGCAACTTGATTATGCATTTGGCCATGAGACACAACAGACCAATAGTCCAAGGAAAACAGACTCCTGTTCAACTGTACTGAATGATCCATGTCAGCAACAGCAGACACCGCTAACTAAAGATAGTCCGGAGGATTATTGGCCACACATTGCTACTGCTAATGTAAAAAGGCTGTGGCAACATTTTCTCCCTGAAGTCTGTTGCAAGCTCCAGGTGGGAACAAGCCATAGTGGGGTCAGACAGCCTATTTTCAGTAAAAGGAAATGCCTTCACATATATCAGGAAAAGAGAGATGGCACGTAAGAACAAATACATAGGAAGAATAGCTCAAACTTCTTCTACATGGAGTGTATGAGCTTAGTCATAGTTTGGAGCACACTACAACATCAAGATAAATTCTCAGCTCCATCAGGCAATTAAAACCAGGATGTTTTCTATGGTTCCCATTTAGTAAAAACACTCAAACCATTACTAATGAACTAGAGCATATCTAAAAATCAGCAATATTGACAGCTAGCACTGAGAGCAAAAACTGGCAAAGAAAAATGTCTTAAGCTATCCATTATTCCCTAAATGTAACATTGCTAATGCATAACTTAACATTTATGAAAAATCCAACATAATGAGGCATGCAGGATTATGTTCATTTTTTTCAAACACAAGTATATCCTAAATGTGGCCTCTTCTGTATAGTTTCGATTTGGACTGTCCAACACAAAATGCTGCTTATCTAATAAAAATGTTCATATATGTCATATTATGTATATTTTAATGTACCCACATGTGTAGAGGCATGTAAGCGACACAGAGCTTAATTTTTTCAAAATTATGCATCTTTAAAATCAAAACTGAAAGCCATCAGAGCAGAATTTTTAAACATCTTCTGTCAAAGAATATAAAATGTTAACAACGAGACACAATTAGAGTTAAGACATTATGTTTGAAGTCAGCGATAGACTTCCTGGGAACCCTCAGGGTTTAAACATGCTCCTTGACACTGTACTACATGCCAAAGAGCTTCCCCAATTAAGCACTAGAAAAAAAATCCAAAAATATTTCTAGTATAAGAGAGAAAATTTTTTTCTCAGTTAGCATATTAACGTGAATCAAAATGGAATTTCCTCACACACATAATGAATTTTCTCTTTCTGCATGTTTCAGGTGACAACCATTAGAAAGAACCTCAGCTTGATGGAGCACACCAACTTTTATAGGTGCTGTTTGCTGTTTTACAAGGAATCCAAACAGACTTGTATCTTCCTGAAAACAAGTTTCTTATTCAGGACGTAGTCTGCTTATTCCCCTTCGTAAAAAATATATACTGTTTCAGTTTCCCCCAAAATGTACATGTCACCACCAGATGAGGTATCATCTCCAGTGTGAGCACCCTAATTTACAACGTCTTACCTCCAGGACTGATGAATATTCACCTCCCTCTCTGCTGACTCAATGGAAGTATTTTCTTTTACCAAACATTGGATTCTATAACAGCATGCACACTAGCACATTGGATTCTTTTATAGGAATGATTCTGTTTCTTGACTGAGTGGTATTTAAATACGATCGTATTTCAACACTGAGACAACTCATACCTCTCTACCCTTATTCCACAGCATCCTTCTCTTCAGCATAGCATTTCAAGGTGCCAGTTGTTTTTCAGGACTAACACTCCATACACACATATACAGATATATATTAAAAAAAAACCCTGAGTCAGCCAAAATATGATTCAGTGCAGCCATTAAAAAAAAAGGGGGGGAGGAAAAAAAAACCCAAACAAAAACACAGACCCTTTCACAAAAGTGTCAGATGTGCCTCCTGATTTCACTGCTGTTAAATTCTTTGCTTCTTTGATAAGGACTTCCAATATACCTCCAGATGGCATGTGAGGTTCTCCCTTTTTTCCTTTTTTAAAGCTCTTCTTTCCTATACATAGAACAGAGTTGCAACATCATCATCAGAAATTACATATACACTGCAAGACTGATTTGGAAATGTAAATTGTCTTGGCTAGATTTTAAATCACGTGCTGCAATGGGATGAAAGTACTCCTTATGAGAACATTCTGATTCTCTATGCATAGAGAAACTAATAAGGCAGGGGCAGAAAAATCACTCCATATATGATAAAGAACTTGACCATGTAATGAGATAGTTCTTGCTGGACACAACATAGTGCTCTATCTGAAATCCTATCCGAATATAAGTATTTGTAGATTACTATACTGAATACAAGGAACTGCGTGTCCTGTGAATCCTACCCTCTTGTCAGAATCCACTTCCACCACTGATGTTAAGACAGGTATACACCACAAACAAGGTATAAAACCTCTGTCCCAAAGCTTAAAATGTAAAAATGCACCAAATATATTCCATGTGTAAGGACGCAGTGCCCCTCGGAGACCGTGCCGAAGGACCTGGTGCTCACCGACACGCTACTGCTTTTGAACAGCAGCGTGAGGACATGGGTACTTGCTGCTGCTGCAGATTTTAAGAGGCTTATCAGCAGGGATTGTACACACTGATTCAGGTTGAAAACATCAGAAAAAAGATCAGGAGTGATGTTAAAATGTACTAATGTAAAAAATGCAGATAGCATATATCTGGACTTTTCAAACAATTAGCTTTTGAGAGAAAACCTTGGAATTACTGCTAGTAGAGGGAACGTCACCTGTCAAAAAAAAAAGAAAAAAAAGGAAGAAGTCCAATATATCTATCAAATCCTAATGCTAACAAGCAATGCTGACACCAAGACAGTGATATACCTGTCTCTGGTATATCCATGTACACTCAGTTGCTACCCAGCGATTGCTTTCACTTCAGATGATTGCTGTTCCTCATGCTACTACAACGCAAAGAGTTAGTAAATATTTTCCCCTATGCATTGCTCATGAAGATAATGGCTTACCCTAAAGAATGCAAATAATATTTTACAGGACTGAATTACAGCAGTAATAGAGTAAAACTCTGTTACAAAGGTAAAGCAGTGTGAAAAATGAGTGAAAATGAGGAGATAGGTAAGCTTAAGGAGAATTAATAATGAGGAACTAAGTGAAGGCTATTACTTTGATCAGCTATATACTGTATATAACTAGCTGAACACAGAACCCACAGACTATGATGCAGACAATTTATTTCTATGTGGCTGCCATCAATCATGCTATCTAATGTCTGAGTTTTTTTTAATTAGGTCACAGCTATGCATCAACACTTGACTACACACTCCTCTCTCCTTAGGGTCAATGTAAGAGAAGAGGACAGAGCAGGAGAAATAGGGTTCAAAATCCCCACAGATAAAGACAACCAGCATATTTTAAGTACGATTTCAGTCTTCACTAATACCATTATTACACCCTAGATAAGGATTTTTAACACTCAGAGGGATGATATCATATGCTGATGTTAATGTTTGTTTTACCTTGAAACTGCCCTAGAGGAAGCATTAGGTTTCTGTCTGGGGGGATGTAACGTAAAACAACTGTCAGTTCTCCTTTATATTGAAGTCCAACATCTGTTGCAATCTCCACCTGAAAAGAAAGTTAAAAAAAAACAAACAAAAAACCCCAGAAACCCAGCTAAGGTTAATCATTCACCTTCTCCTTTTGATTTTAATTTCGTTGTACCGATACCGTGTTTGAAACAGTTCTTAAATATATCAAGACATACCAGCCCACTTTCAGATAATTAGACATTCCAGATTGAACGCAACAGGTTTTAGAAAACTTTATGAGCTAGGGAACGCAGGCTCTCAGAACAATAAAGCCACGCGGCATTAGACACTGTTCAGTGAACACGCAGAGGAGAGAGATACCTAGCATGAGTAAGTGAAGCAAACGAACAGAAGAAAACCTCAAACTTATTTCTGGACATACAAGCTGTAGCTAATTTAAGCTGACATTCAGCTCTTATTTCCCCCAATCAGGACTTTACACCGTAATTGGTTTCACGTATTTTAGAGGAGTCACTCCTGAGTCACTCTTGGAACAGAGGTGTGGGGAACGATGGCGAGGGGAGAGAGCAGAGTGCAGCTCCGAAATAGAAAAAGTTCTTGAAAACTGTTATTCCAAGTGGCCTTTTCCTTTTCTACAAAGCATCTATTTCTGTAGCTTTTTGTTTTATAAATGTTTGAATCTTGCCCAGAAGAACCGCACTCAGTGCTTTTCAGAGCATCCTTGTTAAAAGAACATTAGGCCTTCGCTGACGCGTGCTCAGCTTCCATTCGTGCTGTGAGAAGCTGGAAACTACATTTTACAAACAATAGATGCAACATGGAGAGAACATGTTATGCGAGTCCAGACTGACTTCTAGAAAAATAATGTGCGGTGAGAAAAGAAATCTTGTAGATCTACATTAGAAACCAGGTCTATGAAGGACTCGGGCACACGCTGACCTTGCTCAATGACTCCAGGCTAAGGCACTAAGCACGTTCAGCGGGGCTAAGTCTGTATGCAGGGGTGGGACAGGGAACAAAGCAATTTTGGTGATAACAGCATGGCCCTTTTGTGACTTTGAAGCACTTTCACAGCAACACAGGCATTCCTGCACTGACTCCGAGAAAAACAGTTCTGTCTCCGCCAGTGTCTGATGCCACTTGGTACAACGGAGGACAAAAGCAAACCTGCAGTAAATGCCTGTGGAATAACTTGCACAACATCTAAGTCTTGCCAGTCAGGCAGACCACTTGTGGTCTAAACGATGCAAGTTTAGGATCAAGTTTCCCATAAAGGCAGCAAGGATTATTTTTTTCTGTTCTACTGGTGGACAAGTGACAGTATAAGTTCTTACGTCAGGAGCAGTTTGTCAACCTCCTGCCCAAACCCACATATAACATGGCCCCCTCTTTAACCACAGAACTATTTTCTCCTCTTTGTCTGATTTAACCACACTCCTTTTGAAAACAGACATTCAGTGCTCGTGGAGGAAACAGGTCTTAAAGTCTCCATCCTTTCCACTAAAGCAGCTAAATGATTCATGATAGAACAAATAAAGCACTGTAATAAAACCTGGGAAATGTTTCACTGCCATTCCTGACTCTATCAGGCAGTTCATATGGGAGAACAGCATGTAATTTGCATGTGTATTAACCTGGGCTTTTTTTTAAATTCCAAATGCAATAATTGAGAGTTTGGGTTTTTTTAATTATCTTTGCTGATCAAAAATCTTAGCAGCATTTTAAGTTTAGAAACATTATTTATAACAACTTAGGAGGCAGACAAGACCAATTCTGTGTTTGCTTTCTTTGGTAAAAAAGAACTCATTTAAAAAGCCTTTTAATGGGTTTGGAAATAATCAGACAACACCTTCCAGCTGGCATGGCTGAAATGCTTAGTGCCTCATTACTTTTTTCCCCAAGCAGGAGAGCTTCATGACTGTCTCTTATTTTTTTCCCCCTGTTAGGATTAAAAGAAACTACCCATACACACACAAATCCCCAGAGACTGAAGTGACACGACAAAGAGACTACTGCATGATAAGAAGCTCAGTTGCAGACCAACATTGCATACAAGCCACAAGCAAAAGAAATACTAGATGTGTATCTTATTGTTGTAGACCGGTGGGTACTAAATAAGAGCAACATCTGACACCAGACAGAACTATGACAGAGATGTGGTAGACATTTCTTCTACTTCAAGAGCAGACCCGACAAAAGTAATGTATGTGAAGCAACCTTGTAAGGAGGACGGTGTAATTCTGTAATTCAGATACAGTGCTGACAGAAACACGTTTGCCATCGTTAGCCATTTTCTCTTCCTGGTCTCACCTTGTCTCAACCATGAAGGAAGAGCTGGTGGTCAGCCTTATTAACAAAGCTGAACTAGGAAACTGGGAATGATCTTCCTTGCCACTTATAAAGTGTGAGGTGTGTAAGTGTTCAAAGCAGAGACCAATTTCCTTATGTATCTTCTGGCAAATTATTTACTAAAATATAATTTTGTGAGAGTTTAGATGTAAGCCTCACAAAGGGCTATACCTAGAAATTAATTATACAGCAATCAGATCCATCTCCCACCTGAGAGAAAGGCACGGATGAAACACACTCCCCTGAAACCCCGAATGTAACACTATTTCCTTAAATACAATGAACACAGAGCAAAGAAGTCATCTGAGTCAACCTTCACATCACTTGCAGTACAACCTTGGATTTTTTCGTAACAACAAAAATACACTTTCTGAAATGTCAATCTAAACCACTGGAACTCCTGGGGGTTCTGGCTGCTGCAGGAGCAAGGCAGAAGCCTTTAATCCTCTAGTTTACAATAGCTCTTTGAATCTCTTCCAAAAATAAACACCATTACCAAAGCAGGGGGTGTCCTAGAGACAGAAGTCATCCTATCCTTAGCTAAGTACAACGCAGGTCCTGTTTCACAGACCAATTGACTTGCCTGCTGAGAAGCCTTATCTTGTACCTTCCTAGTTAAGGTGAATAGGAGATTAAGAAGTCATTTTGTCACAGCTGAAAGGTGTAAAGCACTTTGAAACAAACAAAAAAAAAGCCTATTTCTTTAATAAACTGTTAAGGGTTGGGTAAGGGAGAGTGGTCGACTTCGTTTTATGTGCTGTTTTTAAAAACTAATTTCTTTCCTAAGTCATTTCTCCACTGTGATTTTTTACAAGATGAACTTACAGTTTATTTAAAAGGTAGTGGGCTTTTGTTTGCTTTTAAGCAGCCAACCACATGTAAAGTTTTCATGAAGACTTCAAAATCAGTATGTTTTGATTGAATAAAGAAAAAAGATGTTACTTCTATTGCCATATTAGACACTCATAAAGTCCCATTTTATAAACACATTCCAAAGGAAAAAATAACTAAGCCTTGCTAAATTTGCTTTGCAGCACTTTCAGTAGCCCCTGGAAACCCTTACCTTGGGCTGGAGCACAAACCACTCATCGCCCTGATTTTCAAAGTTCCAGGAATCGAATGGAATTTCCACCTCCCCAAGGAAGCTGTTGCGTCCGAATCTGTCATAGTGCCAGACAGAAAGCTGCAGGGTCCTGGTTTCTAGCTGTGTGTGACTGATGACATACTAACGGAAAAAGAGAAAAAGAAACTTTCAGAACAAGGAAATAATAGTTTCCATGGAGCCTTTTACAGCTCTAGCTCAATTTCACGAGGCCCACAGCAGCTAACAATTGAAGCATGACAGACGAATTTGTCTTCTTTGCGAACAAGATTGATCTAGCCAGAAAGCTCATAATGTTAATGCTAAATCTAACTCTTTTCTTTGCAGTATGCACCCAATGGTAATTAATGTTACTATCATGGTTGTGGTTTTTTCCTGTATTATTTACTGGGTATTTGTGACTCTAAAGTAAATTATGATGCTTAAAACTATGATCCTGTTAATTCCTTATAAGTTTATGTAAAAGAAGCAGATCAACATCAAAGTTTCATTCTTAAGAAGAAACCCAACTCGTTCTTTCATCCCTGAAGAGATTCTGCTGTACGCTACTTTCTAGAAATAGTGTCCTCTCCCTTTCAATTGTATCTTTGTAACTTATGAAAAATTGTTCCGAAAACAAGTAAAACTGCATCCGCAAAGCATGCACCAAGCATATCAGTCTTAGTAACCATTGTTGGTTTTGAAAGCTGTTAAAAAACTCCTCTGAAGAAACACAATATTCTAACAAATACACAGACAATTATAAACATCTGGAATTCTAGCTCTGCACGCTCTGCTTTTAGCAAAAGGCCCATTAATTCCCTGAAATTCACCCTTCTCCTAGTGTTAGCTGAAGAGACCCAGATGTCTTCTTTTCTGCATCAGGAACAATGTCTGGACACAGACACATATTCTCCAAAAGCTGAAATGGTCAAGTCAGTTGGCAAGCCACACAAGTAGGCTATTCACGTATAGATATGTCTGCAATGCTTAATCCTAGGTGCCAACGGTTCCGCTGTGAGAGATTTCATATTTAGCAACAATGGAATAAAAGTCAGAGGGATGACACAGATTTAATTATTTTTCTTTTCTTTTTTTAACAGTAGTTGCAGTTGGGATGAACAGATGTAGCTCTTGCTTACATACCCACAAAAGTAAGCCCTCTCTGTTACAATTCGCATTTTTAGCAAGCTGCTAGGTCCTATCCTCACCGAGTTCCCTACCAGAAAACATGTTTAGTGCTACGTTCCTTGCTAAATAGAGTCTAACACCTTTTTTCTTCCAGTTCAGGCAAGTCTTAACTTTAATGTAAGCCATTTAAAAATGGGGCTATACAAGAGACTCTCTCTTGGCAAGCGGTCTGGCTAGACCAAGCGTGCATTAAGTCTGCAAAATGGTTTTGTAGCCAGGTTAAGCCAAGTATACTGGCCAGGGAACATCTATTAGCCTCCACTATAAGAAATTTATTTAAAACATCACTGAAATTAAAAAAAAAAAATAGATACATATATTTCAGGAGTTTCTGCCCTCATGACAGCCAGCTGGGATAACTCTTGTCAACTGACAGGAAGGGGAATCACCAGGAGTCTTGCGATCCAGGTGCCAGACAGGCAGTGAATGGGGCAGAAACTCTGCCATTCCCACCTGCACCACAGAGCCAAGGAGGTGAATAAGCAGCCTGTGAGGAGCTCAAAATCGTTCAGCCTCTGTAGCGGACGTGGGTAAAAGGCAAGGGAGGAAAGAGCCTAGGGGTTGTGCTCCACCAGTCCTCAAGGAAGTAATTTGTTGTCGCCTTTTGCAACAGCAAATGAACCTCACCGTGGCTTTTTAGGAAGCCGTGGAGCCGTTGCTGGCGTTTTCTTATCAAAGCCAGTTCTGCTTTAAAAATAAAATTTTATTTTATTTCTGCTTTAAAAATAAAAATAAATTACAGCCTCCAGAGAAATTCAGATCTTACTGCAAAAGGTTATTTTCTCTTCAAAATCAGTTAGACAGGAAGTTTTAAGCTACCTCTACTTCAGCATCAGTTGCTAACTTAGGGTGTACAAAATCTTTAAGGTGCTTTTAACAACTCTGAACTCAGGTTAGATGGGATTAGTTAGTTTTGAAAGAGATCTATGGAAACTAATAGAAGTTTTACCTGTAACGGGGAGAACCAAACAAAAACATTTCCTCAATGTTGAAAGCCAGAAACTACAACTCGTAGGATTACTAGATGTTTTTGCTTAAATACCTTCCCTTTTGAGGCATCTCTTCCAAATTCTAACCCCCACACTGGAACACATATAGAAAAGCCTGTGAGCACAAGCAGAACATTCATCGCAGCCTGAGAGAGAGACAGTGTTCTCACCTTCAGTGTTTCATTAAATTCTGGATTGGTGTTGTTACTTTTAATTTTGGTCTTCCGTTTACTTTGGCGGGACTTATCAGGCAGAAGGTATGCTTTGACATATCTGCAGATCAAGTAGTAAATTATTAGCAAGGAATAAAAAATGACCAGTTTGAGCAGGGACCTAACATTCCTGCATTAGCAACACGTATGAGGAAATTAGTTCTCGGAGTCTAAAAAAATGTACACATATAACAGAGAATATGTGAAACATGGAAAGGTATGGTCCTCATCTACAAACATAGGATCAGCGTAACAGAAGGTGGAGATAAATTAATTTACTTATTGTCAGAAACGCAGAAAGCTTTCCCTTTGTAGTATACGATTACTGACTGGTTACATATAACACCACATGCACTGAAAATACAAGAGAATGAAAAACTTCATACCTTACGATGGGATTACACATTATTAGAGACACTAATTAGTACTTCCTGATGAGAGAATTTACATATTCTACTGAAAACTATAATGAGAAAACATGGTCCTTACAAACTGAATCTATGGATGCATGAAATCAAAGTTACCTCTATCCCTTCCTCCCTCCAAAACATCACTCCTCTCATATACTTTAGTTTTGATTCTAGAAGTAAGAAATCGGTTCAGCCTCCTTATTCCTTCATATTTTTTTCTCTTTTACTATCAAACAGGTTGATAATTTAAGTAATATCCTTATGTCCCCAGAACAGCCACATGTTGCCCTAATAAACATATTGAAAATTCAAGTTCCCACAGGGAATCCAACATCAACCATCAGAATGCTGGCTTGTAGCAACTGAAGCCTATGAGTTCTCAGGCTCGTATCACAGCCCCAGGCTACGTCACCGACTACGGCATGTGACCTAGCAGAGCCTAAAAGGAAATTCTTTTCTGTGCTTACGGATCGGTCCTTTGCTTCTTCTCATCTGCAACGGCCAGGTTTCTGCAACTTTTCACCAGAATGTTGAGGGCCCCTGTTTTGTAGCTGTAGTTGATGTTGAGAAGGATTTCACCACTGACCTTCACGTTGCCATAGTCACCAGTTTCACTATATACACTCAGCATGCTGTTAATGCTAGTCTGGAGCGGGAGAGAAAAAGGACTTAAGAGATTTAAACAAATTACTCTTTTCCAGAATCTGCTTTTTTCATACAGCTACAGCCTTGCAATATTGTCACACTTGTTAGGACTTGCTATGAGAACAGATGTATCATGGAACAGAAATACCACCATTTGATGTAAAAGAGAATAAGAACTATAATTAATAATAGCTTACATGTCTAGACGGTTGATATTTTTCCATGCAGGACTCAAACCTATTTATAAACATGACTAAATCTAAATTACCGCCATTGAATTCATGCATGAACTGAAGAGCAGACAGGCTACATAAATTGTAAGCTCACGTAAGTTCCAAGCAGGAAAAAAATAATCACCTCTCTGGTTCAGCTGTCCACCTAATTTTTACTGAGTATCCCAAGACAACTGCTGACAGAACCATTAGAAAAAGTTATAAGGATGCTTCCCATAATGGAGATGGTATAAATCCATGTTTGTTTAAAATGACACTCACCTCTCATTAGCAATTAAAAAGAATGAGCAAAATTCACTACCCACCATTTCTGCAAATATCCTAAAGCCAAAAAAACTTTAGCAATAATCCCACAAAATTTTCCACTGCAATATAATACATCACCCCTCAACCTCTTCTTTTCACTCATACCTTACCAAGTATTGCTATGAGGATTTCCTCTTCCAAAAGATTACAATTAGGAAAGAACTAAGTATTTTTAAAGAAAACCAGAGCAATATGCACACTGCCAGAATCAGAGGCATTCAAGAGATCTGTGTACGTTTTCTTTTGAGTGAGTGAGCAAGGTTGCTCAAAAACATATATAACTATCTAAATCCTAACACACAGCAACGTTGCAAGACACACAGGTACAGTCTTCAAGAAAAAAGGAGAAAAGAGAGAGAAACCTTAAAAGTAAGCTAAAGCAGAGGATTCAGGAGAACTCACAGTATCACCATCTGTTTCAGGCACATTTAAATATGTCCATTTTCTGTCAGAGCCTTCTGGGGAGTTCTTTAAAGGCAGCAGTGCAAAAGATCAAGAGAAAAGAGCATTAGATAGCTGCAATAAGAAAGAATAAGTGTAGTGATAAATCTTTACCTATATAGACAGATAAAGTTTGTATTGCAAAGTCATAGCGAGAAAGCAAGAAAAAGGTATCACCAAATCAGAGAAATGCTTCAGGTATTGAAGGATGCATGGCTCAAGGTAATTAAATAGAAATTAAGTATCTGCTGCATCAAAATAAACAAATTACATTTTAGAACACTAACTCAGCATATTTGGATTAATTTTGGATTGTGTTTGGATTTGTCCTCATTTACCTCTGCATGAAGTCAGTCCTCACTTAAGGCAGGCAAAAGCTAAGCATTCATATATTTGCAGGATTGGTGCTTTTGTAAGAAATGGCAGTTTCTCTGTGGAGTTTGTAAGAACAGACAAAAACGC
Source organism: Phaethon aethereus (assembly GCF_964289735.1). Taxonomy (NCBI): domain Eukaryota; kingdom Metazoa; phylum Chordata; class Aves; order Phaethontiformes; family Phaethontidae; genus Phaethon; species Phaethon aethereus. The sequence continues at coordinate 126,311,494 of NC_138575.1, forward strand.
ATACAACTGTTCGAACATCTCACTCTTGCAGGAAAAAAAAATAGAGTAACAGAATATTTGGGGAAACGTTTCCCCCCTCTGCTTGCTAGAGCAGTATCTGGAAATCTCACCAGTGACCTCGAGGGAAGCCACATCTTGATCTACCTCCTTCCTCATCAGCTGCAGGGAGGAAGGAAGAGCACAGTCAAGGGTAAGAGCCACGCAAAAAGAATTGGTCTATGGCAAAACTCAACCCTCCGAGCTCCTCGCCCAAGGGCCCTATAGCTAAGGGAGCTGGAGGGATAAGCAGGCCTGTGTCAATATGGTAAACAACAGCAGACATGAAAAAGCAGAACAAGCAATCATTGTCCATAAAGTTAATTTTATACATCATGTAGGCAAAAAAGGGGGGTTTCTTTTTGTATTTCTGATGGCCTTCTTTATCCTTCATTTTAAAAAAAGAAAAATGCTTGTCCTTTTATTCCTTTGTACAATTGTCTGAAATTCCGTGAACGGGACTGGTTAAAATTACTGGAGAATTAGCAACACACACCAACAAATGCGTCATTTTCTCCTATTCCTAACATGCCTCACGCTAAATTCCAGCCTTTACTATTTATGCATTTCCACCTCTAGCATACATGAAAATGGGTATCCTTGGACACTGTTAGCAAACTTAACAGTCCCAGTGTGTGCTACAAAATGCCTAAATTATCCCTGTAATAGGAACGTAACAATTTGTGTGCCCATTTCAGTAAACAAACGTTATACCAACATGAGGACGTGGATGAGTGTTTCTCCACTGAATCCAAATATTCTTTTTCTTGATCTATAGGTAGGTGGGCAGCGAGGGATAAATGATTGGGGAAAAACCCAACAGAAAGTCCTAAACAAATAGATGACCTCTGACCCTAGAATTTATGCAAACACAATTTCCGAATTGCTTGCAAACCACAAACAAGATAACACAGATTTAGAAGAAGTATTTGATATATTTTACTTTTTTCCCCATAGACTCTGTTCTGTGGCATTTACACTGGACATCACATACGCTAAATGTAATGTCCTTAAGAAATCTACTAATTTTCCAGTTTCATAAGTAGTAAACAATCACCACATATGAAGGATGCAGAGCCTCATTTTAGTACCTCAATAAAAATTATGTTTGTTTTGCATCATATCTTATCGCTGCAGTAAGGCACTGGAACAATTCAGTCTTACTGATGTGATGGGTCTTGACAACACCACATGCATGCATTTAGGAGGGGAATCCGTGAAGGATGCAGGGAAAACTAAATACACAGTTCATGTATTAGCTTTGGGAAAGCACAAAGAAAAATACCCTAATGCTGAGGTACAGTTCCTGTTCAATGTCACTTTCCATTTCCACTTTTTCTCGCTCATGTTACAGGTAGATTTCAAGCATCTTTACCCTTTGAGATATTTCTTCCTTTACCTCAAATGCTCATTGTCAGAGTACCCACACTGTACTTTAAATTCTTATATTTGAAAAAAGAAAGAAAAAAAACCAAAGAAAAAAGCAGGCAGTTAGAGCCGACTGTTCATTAATAACATTACGTCAGCATGACTTAATAGTACACAGTCATTTGACAGGTAAGTACATGGAAAAAAATCTGTACAATGCAGAAGGCTCAAAGTCTTACAATAAGCAGAGTAAAGGCAAAAATAAGAGAGCGGGGGAATGTTAGTAACTAGTAATACACACTTAAGGGGAATAAAGAATCTGTAAAATTGACCTGCTCTTGCAGGGAGAAGCAGCTTCGCCATTAACGTAGCATTGCAGTGACATTAAGAATCACGTAATGGTAAATACAGAGAAACGAGAGCATTGAGACGTGAAATTATCTCAAACCTACAGCAGTGGAAAAGCTGTGCTTTGCTTAAGAAAAAGGTGAAAGGGAAACCTGCAGCAAAGGACAAAACCCAATGCCCAGACAGAATGCTGCCTACAGTACCCACAGGGAAGGCTCTCTAAATGTAGTTCCTCAATTAACAGCCTAAACAGAGAAAGCACTTAAGCACCTGCAACCCTCATATCAATATTCAGAGGAAATAAAAATAAATCTGTCTATAAAATCCATGGGACCAGCAAGCATTGGAGACAATGAGTCATAATCAACCTTGGGTAAGGTAGTCTAATTAGACCAATGTCAACAGGCTACATTTGCTCAAGTCTGACGGTGTAAAGTGCCACACGTCTCTGTTGTATCTGTTCCTGTGAACTATGTAAATTAGAAGGGAAAAAGAGTCTGGACATGGCCAGATGTAAGATCACAAAATGCTCTGATGGGAATTTTCTCAGCCTTTTCCCTCCCCAGGTAAGCCAGGCTTAGATTCAGCCAACTCCGTCTCTTTGGGATCAAGAACTTAAGTGGGCATTCCCTGGGCCCTGCTTGCACACAGACTAATGGGGATGCAGTCTAGAAAGGACAGTTCATTGGTTACTGTCGTGGACCAAATTTTCTCTTCCCTTTTAGCATATAGACTCATCTCTCTTCATCCTCTTCAACTCTCTCATCTTTTACCTGGAGTTTGTTGCAGTCTTCTGGTACTCTATATGCTGACCAGAGCTATTCTTAGGGACAAGTCATGAAGAAGAGTGGCCAGAGAGTGCTCTGCAACTTTTCTGAAGGTGCTATCAGTTGCCCACACCCTAAGTGTCAGATCCCAAAAATTAGGTTCACAGCAGGTAGTCATAAACTAGACATATTAAAGGCTACTTTTATCATCCATTTTGTTTACCAGTGAATAACAGACTGCATATTAACTGCATAAAGCTTATTATACCAATTTTGTTGCATGTCAAGCACCTGTTACAACCTGACAATGCAACTGTCCTTTCAAAACCAACATTAAGTTGCAACAGTTAGACAACCACAAGACTCAAACATCTAATTTACAGTATATAGTTTGTGGGTATGACAAGAAACAAAAGAATGTAACAGAAAAATACTACAATTCTTGCAGAAGGTAGAAAAGCTGCCACCAACTAAAATCCCCAAGTATCTCCCTCCTCACTGTAAAGAGAAATACTTTTCAGATGTGGGTTGCATAGCAATTATGTTATGAAAAAGGGGAGAAGCTGCGTTGGGAGATGGACAATGATGCCACAGAAGCTGTATGTATGCAAACACACAGACAAATATTTGCATCCCAAGAACATGAACTATCAGAAAGTGGTTTGAGACAGAAGACCCCACCACAGCCTTGTTCTCTTCATGTCAAGTAAATTAAAATTAAGTGCTCCTCTGCAAAGCTGAGCAGTCATACGCTGCAAACACCTATGGTTTGCCTTCTCCACATGTCAGCTTGGTAGTAACCTGAGCATGTGAGGAAGTCTGCTGATGAGTATCCAAAACGGTTTTCTCTTTCCATGCACTGCAGAGAACAACATTTAAGCTTTGAACAGCATTAAAAATATAATAGCAAAAGTATCTAAATGTTTAAGGCTGTTTCTCAAGTGCAGGATGAAAGATGATCTGCTGCTAAGCAATATGAAGTTAAACTTCTTTTTGGAGGAACAATGGCGGAAGAAAAAAGCATGTTTTCTACTCAAGATCTTACTGTTGATAATCCACTTGTCAAATGTCTGTGTTTCCTTGAATAACGAGAGGCCATTATGTCATCAATATCTTCTTCCGTTTCATCCAGATAATCCTAAATGATAAACAGGCATTTTAGTTGTCGTGTTCTGCTCTGTATTTGGACAGCCTCTGTCACGTAGGTTTTTTTCATATATTTTCCACTTTAGGAAGATGGTGCAGGATGCGTTCAAAATTCTAATCTCTAGAGGAATTTTGATTTACGTTTTCCACATCTTTGCACAGGCACACAGCTTAAGGGGAAAAGATGCTGTTAGGGTTTCAGGGTTCAATTGCTTAACAAGTGAAAAACTTGACACACGTACTTCATCTCTTACTCTGGAGGTGCATACCTTTGCATGGCCAACAACTGTGCATATAAACAAAACCCACTTCCATGTCTACTAACAATCCCATGTGAATTACCTTATTCTACTTACTGCTATTTGCATTCAGAAATTCTGGTTTAGAAATCTTGGAGGGACATGGTGAGAATTTTTCAAGTCTTAACAAAAGAAATGAGTGAATTAAGGTCTGATATCAGGGGCCAGGGGATCACTGATACTGGTTTACCTGAAGACATTTGTTGCCAGAAGCCATTAGACGATCGATTTCCTGGTTACAGTCCAGGTTCCATGTTTTTACAGGACTTACTTTTTACAGGACATATTTTTTTCCAACCCAGCAATCGAGTTTTCCACTTCTTATCCACATTTATATCAGTCACACTCACAGCCACACAAATAGACAAGCACACAATTTGCATTACACTTGCACCCTTTCATGCTGTCTTTGGTGACAGGTGACGATTTCGTGAGCACAATCATTAATACAGACCCACTTTCTAACAGGCAGTGCTGAAAGCCCCAGGTTATTGTCAAACCACATGGGAAGAAACTTGTCCTGCCATCATACATGCTGAATATATTTGAGGGGTAAACAAAAATCCCAGTTGATGTGCATGTTTTAAAAATAATTGAATTCCTGTATTATTTTAATAATTTTTTTAAAATGCAGGAAAAATCGGTAATTGCATAACTTCATGTATGTGCCTGAGTTTTAATAAGCAAGACTGAACTGTAAAAATAATTTACTTTTTTTTAAACACAGCAATAAAGTAAAAACTAAAAAGAAACTTAAAGTCTGGTTGATGGTCTTGTTAACTTTAAGTAAAAGTTACAGGGAAAAAACCCAACAGACAGCTATCATCCTATTAAGTGTAGTTTGGAAAGGTCAAGCATTTCCTTCACCCTTATGGCAGGTATTTGGAAAGACTGCTTTTAGATTTAATGGAAGTCAAATGTTCAACTTTCTTGTACCTGGCTTTGCAGCTATAAAAATCTGACATGGTGACCTACCTCACTCTCTACTGCTTAGTTGCTCTCACTCTCAAACTGAACAGAGAAGTACTGTATTCAGACTCGTGAGTCTCAAAGACTTCTGTGCTAATCAGGAAAAACAGAGCAGAGAAGAAATGCTGCTGGAGAGTTAAACTGTCACAGTTTATGTAAAGATCTGCAGAGCATTTGTCATTAGCATGCATAAAACTAGCTGTTATCGCTCTTCTTTTTTGCTCCGGTGACTAAAATTGAAATAAAATCAGCTGAGTGTGATGCAAAATTTTCTATTACTACTTTCCAATTATAACTGCGTATTTCATATTGAGCAGAGGGAAATCAGGACAAGCCATGACTCTTCGTGGGACCAAAATTTACATACTAAGCAAAAATTGCTCTTAGCTTCGTGTTCTTCGAATGAGCCTCCTCTGCTGGTTTCTTCTCTTTCTAATCTATTCAGGGCACTGCTACCACTCCACACAGAAAAAAAGAAGTCACAGATATTTTATACTCTGGGGAAAAAGTCCATGGAAGGCACAACAGTGCTAACTATTTTGGGGAGAGACAGAGTACTGAATCCTTCAAAAGTAAAACCCCAAAGAACCCTAAAATAAAAACAAAACCACAACCACCCCACCCCCCTCACTTCTACCCTCCTCACTGACTTCAGAATTCGGATGACGTACCCAAGTTTAAAACTTGGCACAAGAATACACAACATACTTTCTTGCCTGTACAACAGGAATAAGCAATTCTGGTAACACATGCAGAACTCTTTCCTTTACACTGTTGTATATACCCGTGGACTTTAAACAACGCTACATTTTTATTGCTCAATAATTAAATACAGGACAAAAAAAAAAAAGGTAAGGCAACATCTTCAGACTGGGGTGTTTCAGGTTTAGACGCTCAAATATTAACAGCACTTCACAAAAAGTCCTAATGACAGGTAGCTGAGTACCATTGTTTGTCTGCAAGCAGATATCTAAAACTGAAAAGAATGGTTAACATTTGACCTATGCTCTTAATTCACCACAACGATCACGTTTCTCAGGAGATGTTACAGAACTGCAACTACATAATTGGTTAGTGTTATTAGCTTATTAAAGTTAGAGCTAGTAGGACATTAATCTCATGGTCTCCAGTGGGGGTTATAAAATGCACATTATCCAATTGCTTCTAATGAAGCAGCTGAGCATGTAATGAACACTACTAGGTCAGGAATTCAACACACGCCTCTCTAGATAAGGTGCTCCCACTTGAACACAACACTCGATTTAACTGGTTCCCCATGCTCCTTGGTGAATACACGCTACAGTACGAAGGTTTCTGGGGGTTGCCCCTTTTCACTAGCAAGAGCAAGGTACGGTAAAGAAGCAAAATACCCATTCAATTTTCCAGCTTATTTCTCCGTATGTGTAAGGGGTTTTCCTCATAAAGCTGGGAGCAAAGCAAAGCTTTTCCCACACTTCCAGCTGGTAAATTCCAGCAATCTGCTTATCCTATCGGATATGGCATGTGGCATCTCCCCCACCACAGCTGTCAGCTCCCATCACCCAGAAAAATAAGAGCTGGCCAGGAGAAAAGCTGGCCAGCTTTTCTCAGGCTGCAGAAGCTGTTGTTATTTTCATCATATACCTTTCTTTTTGCCTCTTATATCGAGCACCAAAGAAGCTAAACTCCAGCAGGAAATACAACCTTTATCTCAAAAGACTGCATCCATAATGAATACAGGGCAAGACTCTCAAGGACTCCTGTGAGTCAAACTATCCTAAAAAACACAGTCACGCTGAAGCTGATGAATGCAGTCAATTGATTTCATACGACAGACCAAGCGAGGACATGGGTAGAATGAGAGATCTCTCAACCCTGTTAAGAATGAAGTTTAAAGGGGAATTAGCACTCTCACGGACCCCAGAGCAACTAAATCACGGTTATGCCACAAGAGAGGTCCCTTACGTTAGCAAAGAAGCTGGAAAGTTGCTGAGATGCAATCTGAAATTTCATTCAGTGTCAGCAAGAAAAGAAGGATAAAAAAAAAAAAGCAGCTCTGAATATTAGGAAGACAAAAAAAAAAAATTAACAGAAAACCACTCTGGATTTGGCATCTCTGGCACCTGCCTCAGAGAAATTCCTAGGTGATAACTACTGCACCGTGTACAATTAGAGCAGGAAACTAATATAAAGGTATTTAAAGCTTGTATTGTCTTATTTTATGCTTTTCTTCTGCAATCTTTTCCAACTTCTTAATGCATAACAGATCCTTTTTCTCTACTACAATCAAAAACTAAACCACTTATTTTTGGCATTTTTCTTCCACAGAAATCTGACACACAGGAAGAGCTTGTTTTATTTCCTTAAAGATTAACCCAAACAAAGCAATGCTGCAGGTAAATTGAGTGCTTACAAAGCCAAGAAACGGATGGGAATCCCAACACATTGTTTTCCACCAAGCCCCAAGTATCAAATGCTACAAGAAGGGGAGACATCTCCCGTGGCCAATGCTTTTCTGAAAGGAGCAGGTGGTAGGGTAAGACTATAACAACAGACAAAATGCATAAACCATAACGCAGAGGGTTATGGTTTTTTTTAAGTTACAAGCACACATTTGGAAACTTCTGAACAAACTACGATTAGATGAAGAACTATTTAAATAACTCTTCTGTCGTCCGTCCCACCCCCTGCATATTTAACAAGCTTGGAAATTCTTTGGCGGCATCGATGCACATCTGCAACTTGTGTGTCCTGGATACGTGCATAAGAGGAGAGGGAAGTTGTGAATCGCTTCAGGAAAAGCAGCCCATGGCAGACATAGAAAAAGGCATGGAGATGCATGGGAGAAAACAGCGAACAGCAAGAAGAGGTAAGCAACAGTGACAGAACAGAAAGTTTGGGCTTCATTTACTAAAAAAAATATAAGGGGAATATCAAAACCAGACAAAGATTAAAGCCTTTAAAGTATAGTATTTCTCAGCATCAAAATTCAAATCTGAGAAAGTATGAATTAACAGAACTTTGGTGGATGTGTAACATAGTGCTGGAAATTTATTTTCAGGCCAGATTTCTTTCACCTGTAAACTGAAAAAACAGCAAATCAACAACAAACTGTCACTGTGACTATTCATTGGAATCATTCTATAGCCAACATACTCAGAAGATGGAAACTGTTTAAAAACTTGTTAAATATCCCTGAAACAAAGTTCTGCATTACTTATATTTTATATAGATATACATACAGTGCTGATTTCATAAGTCTGAACAAACAGGATTTCCACCAGATAAACATTTACAAATTTATAACTCACCAGTTCCTGATCTAAGGCACTAGGTACAGATTTGCTTCTTATGCTCAGAGTATCCTCATTTCCTTCAGAGAAAGATTCACTCAGATCTATCTCAGACCGGCTACGATCTGGAAAATAAAACCAATTAAAACGTTTGCTATAATTGGTACAAAAAGTATTCTGTTTCATCTTCCACACTTAATAAGTGTTGTCTCAAGTCTAATAGTTTTTTTAAGAAAAAAACATAAAACCCATATTTAGGTATCTGTCACAAACGCTATGACAACTGGACGTCAGTATGATACAGGGAAGGATATGCTTTCTCATGCCGTTCAGTCTTCTGGCCAATACTTTTCCCCCTGCATTATGTATCTGCTGTCATTGTCTCCTGTGGATGATACTATAGGTTAAGCTTTTGACTTTCTCTGGTAGGCCTATCAGCCTGCAATATCGCAAAACTTGCAGTCCAGGTGTTCACAGTGATTATCACATCTACCACCCCCCCACCCCCCCCCCAGCATCTGCTTCAGAATTAAGCAAATAGGGATACTGACGGATGTAGAAAGTGCTTCTGCCACTACTGGTGTTCCCTGTGCAGAAAGGAGGACAAAGCAAATGAGTCTCAAGACCTGCACAAGTTTTTCAGTCCTACAGGTGTCTCATCCACTCCATAGGCATAAGACATGTCAGATGTCTTGGAGGAAGATTTTCTTAGTCCTCCCCGTATAAATCTTTTGTGCGATGGTTCAATATATTGAGAAAGAAAGAAGGGGAAGAGAATAGTTCTAGATCCTGCGGATAAGAATCTGGAAAGTTTTTAACTGCTCATCTTCTACCTAAGCTATAGCTGATGTGAAAGGAAAGGTCACTCTCCCGAGCTTAATGTCCTTTGAGATCCTCCAGCAAGGGGACAATGCAGAGTCTGAGGCCCATTCCCAGGTTGCCTGCAATTTTGCTCAGCATCCATCTGCTTTGGTAACATGAGGCCAGTTGTCTTCTACTGGGAAAACCTTTATTTTATAAGGTAGCAGAAACAGGAGAATTTTCACTTCACGAAGCCGTAGCAGTCTGTATCACCTCTGCCTGGAGATGCACTGTACGATATTCTCATAGAAACTCTGATACTTTCAAATTGAAAAATCTGAAGTGAAGAACGTCATCTCCTTTGATGAGCTCTGCGGGGTATGCCACTAGGTTTCTGCTTTGGGCTAAATTCAGCTGGAAAAAAGTGAGCCCTGCCGCGTTTCAGACAGAGACCTGTAAATCCGAACCCACTCTGTTAGCCCTGCAAGAAGCTGACCGAGAGCCCGGGAGAAGCCGAAGAGCCTGGGGCACTCCTGCCTCCTCTTTCAGACGGGAAGAGGGTCCCCACCCACAGCTGCAAAGCGGCTCCGGCAGCACCTTCTTGCATGAGCCTCCTTTACCTAACAGCCTCCGATGAAACGGGGTCAACTGCAGCTGCATCGGCTCGTTCGGTGCACGACGTATAGAAATCAAACGGCACGAAGTCTGTAAAGGACTTGGTCTCTGACAGGTCTTTGTTTCCCAAGTTTGCTTCTGGCAAAGTGGGTGTGAAACGTAGCGGCAGCAGCACAGGGGTACTTCATACAGACCGCAGATGGGCAGTAGTTTATACAGTTGACCACAGAGAGAATGATTTAACAATGTGCGATTATGAATGAAATCTGGTAACGAGAGCATGTGATTTACCTAATACTAACATTGTGCCAACATTACTGGGGTTAGGACTGCCATTTTTTTCAAGTGTGAAACTTGAAGTGGTATAAACTTGGTTAGTAAAAGGGAAGAATTTTCAGAATTAAGATGAACAAATTTATGAAACTTACATCTGATCTTTCAATGCGCTTTAACAACAAAAGGGGCAGAGTCACAAGAATAGGAATTATCCTCTGATCGTAAAAGGCTGGCAGAAAGAAGGAAAAGACTTGATACTTGCCTGACGACAAAGATACCCTAGAAACTGCAATGGAAGGTGTTCCAGATGCTTTCCTACAGTGCTTCTTTACTAAATCTTCAGGTATACTTTCACTTGCTGGAATAAGCATGCCGTTTTCTAAGCCAGTGGCCTGCCCAATAAGAAAAATGCACATCCCATAAATACAAAAAGCGAGCTTATTCACTATCAGTCTACAAAAGCATCATTTCTATTAGCTCTCAGAGCTCTCAGAACTCCTTTACCATCCAGTCTATTACTGAATATATTTAGATTACAATCTAATCTGCTTTGCTTAGCACAGAGCATGCATAAAATTTGCACAAAGATGCAATTCACGCATACTTGTGAGTTTGTGACTGAAGAATCGGAGCAACACAGCAGGAATGAGAGGAGGGAAATGAAACACTCAAATCTATTAAAAGTTCACTTACCAGAAAAGAAAAAGAAAAAAGGGAAAAAAAGGAAAAAAAAAGACAACCCCCCCCAACCCCTCCCCAACAACCTATTATTTTTGTACCAGCGTAAGATTTCAATCAGGGTAAAACCAAGTGGACTTGAACTAGTTAAGTTATGCCAATATAATCCCTTAAATAAAGAAAAAAGACAATATGCTTGATATCGTTATGGCTTTTTGCCTTCCTGTAAATGGATAGTTAACAACGTAACTCCATCTAAATTACATGGATTGGCCTTTTTTAAACAAATCTAATGCACTTGAAATCAAGTCAGTGGGTGTACCAACAAGAATATAAACAAAACAATAAAACAACTATTAATTTCTTAACAGCTCCCCAAACTTCCCTTCGTATATACTGACTCTTTCTTTATTGGGAAGGACAATACATTAGACCAAATATTTGGAAGTTAGGAGAAAAAAAAAAAAAAAAAAAATTGATGCATTCAACAGGGCTCTGATCTCAAATGCTCACCTACTTTTTTCCCCAGACATTAATGGTAAAATTTACTCTGACTATAAATTTCGCTTTCCTTGTACACTTAAGTTATGGCAACTTAGACTAACTTGCTGGTACGATCCTGGATTCTAAAGAGGGGTGACTGAAACGCATTCAGTACGGGTGTCTCAGTCCGCAGGAGGAGCTGCTTGACAAACAGGCAGGCTGCCTGGGAACGAAGAGAGTCTCGGCTTCTGGCTTCGGTGAGCCACATCCTTCTGCCTGTTACAGAGCAGCCCAGGCAGCTGGCTCAGACGCGGACACCTACATCCCAAGAGGCCTAAGGGCAGGCAAGAGAAATCCCACCTTTCGCGTTGATAAAGCGTCTAGCACACATTTTGCGTTACGCCATAATTTACGCAAAGCCCAGTGTCCAAATCCAAAAAAACCTACAATCAGTACGGCCTGACCCTCTGCAAGTGCTGAGCGTGCAAAGTTTCCCTTAGAAGTTAGTGGGAGCATGCTGAACCCTGCATGCTGGAGAGTCACATCCTTAGTTCACAGCACTTACTCAAGGCCCCGAAGTGCCAAAAATGCTTCCTCCCATCCCTTGTGGGTGGGAGTGGATCCCGCTTTGGAATCTGTAACTCATTATGTAGTGATGGACACGAACAGCAATTTTTAGACATAAGAAAAATGTCTGCCAGACAAAAAAACATCACTGATAGACCATGACAAATTCTGTTCTAGTAGACATCTCCACCGGTCCCAGCAGAATTCAGGAAGAAACAAAATCTTCTCTGTCAGGTTTGTCCTTTCTGTGCTACAAATCAATCTAACGGGGCAGACACCGGCCAGGTCACCTCGTTTGGTGCCAGCTCCCCATCACTGCACTTACCCTGCTATAATCTGCGGTCATGCTGCGCATGCTCAGCGCCGGAGACCTTGGGAGGGAAGGGGTGGAAGCGGTGCTCCTGTTCACAGGACCCACGGCCCCTTTCAGACGGCTTGCGGTGGCCTCCACCTCGCTGCTGCTCAGCGAGAGACTGCTCCCTCTGGGGTGGGGAGAAGAATATTAAAGCCTTATCGCTTTCAGCAAACCAAGGCAACCCATTTAGCAAACCACTGCAAGAAAACAGCCACGGTAACAATTTACTAGAATAACATTGCCCTGGGTGAGCCGTGTGATCCACCTCAAGGAGATGGTCACCCGGAAGGAAAAACACAGGCAAGGGTGAATTACAATTACTCTATACATACACCTGTTTTCAGCATTTCTACCAGAACTGTGAATAGCCCAAATGGGCGGCTTTCATCCAGGCTCTAGAATCTGCATTTGTCCATCTTCATTTCGAACTGCGTTCGCATCCCAGCAGCGGCGGGACAGCTCATGTAGCACTTCTACCAGGCTGCTCCTTGGAGGAGAACTATGGTGACGCGACAGTTCTGGCCACTTCTGCAGCTGATGTTAATGCCAGCGCTGCCTCCAGAAAGTCTAAAATCCTTGGCTATCTGCTCTCTACCCCCTTCAGAAAAACAACAACTTGCTCACTGTCCTACTGCAGTAATGACTCTTGGACCCAAACTGGTCAAGTCTTTCAACCAGCTTGGAAAACTAGGAAAGCTGGACAAGTCTTTTTGCCGGGTTTTGTGTTAGTAGAAGTGACAACAAGGCATCTGTGATCAGCACACCAGAACCCAATTGCTGTCTAATACCACAACAGGCAGAAATTTTTCCATGGGACATTTTCTATTAGAAAAATATTGATTAGTCCATGTGAACATTGAGGGTTAGAAAGGGTAAGGTGTTGCACTTTTTTGACCTCTTGAAACAATGAAAATTATTTTTAAAAGTACTTCAACACATTTCCAATTAATTTTTTATTTTCCTTTGAAATTTGATTTGGAGTAAAAATACAAGTTCTTGGCTGATCTTCTTTCTCCAAACATCCCTTTTTAATTTTTCTTCACAATTTAGAGAAATCTCAAAGAGTCTTGCAGGACAGTAAGAGTTCTGCATACATTCCTACTTACTACTTCTAAAAAAAAAAAAAAAAAAAGGTAAATAGGAATTGATGCAGGAATTGCAGCCTTTTCCATAAGGAAAACACAGTGTCAGAGCACAATAGTAATGCAAATTTGCTGGAGAAAATTTTTGGAACTTACAGTACATTTTCAGCCAAAATAAGCTTGCTTAATAAATATTTCAGATCTGCAGGCATCTTCATTGTGCTGGACAACATCTGAATTTCACCTTCATTCGGTTTAGGCTGTCATATCATGTTTAAAGTAACTGCAGTAAAAACCTTCTTTACCACAATGGACATTTTTAGTACTACTGCTGAACTGAGAAAAAACACTCTGGAACAAAACAGCTCCTGTCTCACCACTACATTAAGCAATAAGCACAGGCTCCGAATCCACAGTGGTGGAGTTACTGCAAACAAGGAATACAGAGGAAAATCCCCAAACACCAGGACTGCTTAAATGTCGTGCAACCATGTTTTTGTCTTTTAGTGAGCATATGGTAACCTTTTTAACAATTACTATCCAATTTTGTATATTGACAACCTTATATAATGAATAATAAACACGTTGTTATGCATGTGCGCTTCATAGAGATGCGCTGCTACTTTTTAATTTGATGAGCTGGTGATCAACAAATCCTACTAAATGTGCTTTGGCTGAATTTAGTCCTATCTGTTTACACAAAGGTGCTGCAAACTCAGAAAAATCAAGGTTACTGGCTGTCATCTGTATTTTATCAAACTTGTTGGACTTAGACGCACATACCTTAATTTCCAAACCTGCCAGTGTATGGCAAGTAGCCAAAATGTTGAAAGCCTGAATTTTATTGAATGTCACGCCACTTTTGATGGATTGTTGTGACTTTCTGTTACAAAAATTGTTGCTACAGATTTTTCTTCTCCTCACTGTCTAAACTCATAAATCAAGAAAAGCGTCCAGAAGTAATAGTGGGCTGGAATAAAAGATTTGAAAACATGTTACAAGGGGTTCTGCAGGAGTCATCAGAAAGGCTGAGCACCTGCACATCAAACCTGCTAAACAGACCTCTCCTGTAGCTTGCCCTTATTACAGTCTGCTATTAGAGGGAGGTTCAACACATTTTATACGCATGTTAAGTAGACAACAAAAGAAAAATGTTGTTATAACTTGACTATGCCAGGCATTTCCATGTGGTAGGGAAGACCTCACTATGACAGAGTACTGTGCCTGTGTAGATAAGCCTGAAATTGCTATACTATTTCTCTGAGAAGTATCCTGATGCAGCCTCCCAGTTCATTCAGCTGCAAAATCAGTAAACACTTTTGCTGGAGTAGAAATTAACCAGCTGAAGTGAACTCACAGCCTGGGACTCCCTCTTCCCAGCTCAGTATATCTTCTCTTAAACCAAAATACTTAGAAAGAATAAAAATTGTCCATTTTCCTGCTGGTAGGTGAAATACTACCAATTTTGGCAATACAGCTAAAAAGATGAGGGCAATTACAAAAATCAGAAATATGCAGGAAAATCTAGGACAGCTCCAGTGTCACAAGACGTTGTTATATTCTTTTAATTTGAAACTCAAAAGAGTTACAGAGGGTAGCCTGGGAAAGTTTGCTATTACTTCTAATAATTACTACTCAGTTCTATAAATTAACAATAGATGAACTAAAGCAAGCATCCTCAAATATTTAATGAAAGCGTTTAACCATGCACATACAAGACAGGAATTTTCATCCCCCTACTGAAAAATACAAGCTGCTCCTCAATCCTTCCACAAACTCAATATTCAGAAAGTGCCACATCTTCCACAGACAGTAAAATAATCCAGCCCCCCTACCAAAAGCATCTCCTGGCAACACAGCTGGGTCACAACGTACTTTGTCAAAGGACAACGATTTGGCCAGCTGAGGATGAGATGACCGGTAGAGAAAGAAGCTGCTGTAATGACTCAATACCCCTAATTTAATAAATCCCGCACCCTGGCTCTGGGCAAAAGCTAGAAATTGATGCTCTATGTGAAAGTCAAGCAAGGCAATCAAACATAAAGTCTATTTTTACAGAGAATTTCACCATTTATCCACCTAAGCCTGTACACAGAGCTTATCAGGTGTTGAATTCTGCCACTCCAAACAAAATGATTTTGTTTCATTTGTAGTTAACTGCATGATAACTTTCTTGCAGGCTGGCACATCAAAACTGCTGAACAGATCTCTCACAAGCATCCTGTTGTCCTAATTCTGGTATTCCTTATTCTACCTCTTCCCCCCGAGAGTTGCACAGGGGGTTGGGGAATGGGGCGGTGGTCAGTTCATCATACGTTGTCTCTGCCGCTCCTTCCTCCTCAGCGGGAGTCTCCTCACGCTCTTCCGCTGCTACAGTGTGGGGTCCCTCCCACGGGAGACAGTTCTCCACGAACTTCTCCAACGTGAGTCCTTCCCACAGGCTGCAGTTCTCCACGAGCTGCTCCAGCGTGGATCCCTCCCACGGGGTGCCGTCCTTCAGGAACAGACTGCCCCAGCGCGGGTCACCCTATAGGGTCAAAAGTCCTGCCAGCAAATCTGCTCCAGCCTGGGCTCCTCTCTCCATGGATCCTGCCAGGAGCCTGCTCCAGCATGGGCTTCCTATGGGGTCACAGCCTTCTCTGGGCATCCACCTGCTTCAGCATGGGGTCCTCCCTGGGCTGCAGGTGGAGATCTGCTCCACTGTGGACCTCCATGGGCTGCAGGGGGACAGCCTGCCTCACCACGGTCTTCACCGTAGGCTACAGAGGAATCTGCTTGGGCACCTGGAGCATCTCCTCCCCCTCCTTCTTCACTGACCTTGGTGTCTACAGAGTTGCTGCTCTCACATATTACAGAATCACAGAATCATTAAGGTTGGAAAAGACCTTCAAGATCACCAAGTCCAGCCATAAACCCAGCACCACCATGCCCACTAAAACATGTCCCAAAGTGCCACGTCCACATGTTTTTTTGAACACTTCCAGAGATGGTGACTCCACCACCTCCCTGGGCAGCCTGTTCCAATGTTTGACCACTCTCTCAGTGAAGAAATTTTTCCTAATATCCAATCTAAACCTCCCCTGGCGCAACTTGAGGCCATTTCTTCTCGTCCTATCGCTAGTTACTTGGGAGAAGAGACCAACACCCTCGTCGCCACAACCCCCTTTCAGGTAGTTGTAGAGAGCGATAAGGTCTCCCCTCAGCCTCCTCTTCTCCAGACTGAACAACCCCAGTTCCCTCAGCCGCTCCTCAAAAGACTTGTGCTCCAGCCCCCTCACCAGCTTTGTTGCCCTTCTTTGGACACGCCCGAGCACCTCAATGTCCTTCTTGTAGTGAGAGGCCCAAAACTGAACACTGTATTTGAGGTGTGGCCTTACCAGTGCCTACTCCTTTCCTACTCCTGCTGGCCACACTATTCCTGATACAGGCCAGGACGCTGTTGGCCTTCTTGGCCACCTGGGCACACTGCTGGCTCATGTTCAGCCAGCTGTCAGTCAGCACCCCCAGGTCCTTTTCTGCCGGGCAGCTCTCCAGCCACTCCTCCCCAAGCCTGTAGCGTTGCAGGGGGTTGTTGTGACTGAAGTGCAGGACCCAGCACTTGCCCTTATTGAACCTCATACAGTTGACCTTGGCCCATCGATCCAGCGTGTCCAGATCCCTCTGCAGAGCCCTCCTACCCTCCAGCAGATCAACACTTCCACCCAACTTGGTGTCATCTGCAAACTTACCGAGGGAGCACTCGATCCCCTCATCCAGGTCATCAATAAAGATATTGAACAAGACCGGCCTCAGTACTGAGCCTGGGGGAACACCACTTATTCTCACTCCTCTCTCTGGCTGCTGCTGCAGGGGGTTTTTTTCCTTCCTTCTTAAATCTGTTATACCAGAGGTGCTACCGCTGTCACTGATGGGCTCAGCCTTGGCCAGCAGTGGGTCTGTCTTGGAGCCGGCTGGTACTGGCTCTATTGGACATAGGGGAAGCTTCTAGCAGCTTCTCACAGAAGCCACCCCTGTAGCCCCGTGCTACCAAAAAAACTTGCCACACAAACCCAATATAACCTGAGCAAAGAATGTGGGTCTACATCCAGTATAGACTATCCCACCGAAGAAGAAAAAAGTGAACTATTTTTTGGCTCCATTTTGGTGGTGGGACACAAGAGGAATGTTGCACCTGGCATTTTATAATGCTTTCAACAGAGGCAATAACAGAGTTCTCTTACACCCAGAAGAAGGATAAGTGGAATTCTGTTAGAAATAACTGGGACAATAATCATGGAAAGAAAAGGGCAAACAGTGCCTTTGAAGAAGAAAATATAAATTATAATCAATTAACATGTTATTACAGAAGAAAAACTTATAGAACAAAGGGGCTCAGTTCTTTAACATGAACACAGCTCCAGAATTAAAAGCCAGAAAGTAAAAAACAACATACTGACAGCAATCACCAGCTGAACACGAGGGAAAAGGAAGATGGATGGAGATAATTTTTAGGGTTTTTTTTTTAACCATAAGATCTGTTTCTCAAGTAGTATTAATGCTGAGCACTCAAAGACACTGCAACACGACAGACTGGCGCACACCTCTAGGTCAATCCCAGCATAAACTGTACCAGATTTCTGCTGCTCACCTCTCAGAGCAAGGTGTTGACTTGCCACTGTGCAGACTTTGGTTTTCAGCTTCTGAGCTTGTGTTCCTGTCACCGTCATCTTTTGCATTTGTAATTTCTCCTTTGGTCACCGCCCTAATTATCTTCCTGATAAAAACAGGGAATAAAACATTTAAAAAGTTGTAAGGTTTTTCCCAGGAAACAGCAACCTGACTGAAATACCATGATGCGCGCATTCTATTAATTCCGTCTGTCTGACCTATGGACAACTCTGGATATAAGGGTCAATAGAGCACCAAATCAGGTTATCAGACTGATTCCTATTAAAAAAAAAAAAAGAGAGCATCATATTTGCTATAAACTGCTTTTTCAGATACAAAACATTAAAACAACACTCCTACTCAACATGGCCACTTCAACCTTTGAACCAGAAGTGCCTTTTGTTAAAATTCCTCTCTCTCTATTTTTTTATAGTTTGTACACAGAAAAGCATTTTTTACCAAATATGTATATTTTCCCCTAGAAAATTACACTGTATGTATTTTTTCTTAAAGATTTCTTTGCAATTTCTGCAATTATATGCATCAATGCCCCAAATGTGCTATTTTCCGAAAACATAACATCATCCCCTTTACCCTACAACATGTGGGCTAATAAGACAGAAATGAAAGAAATGAAGTTTTGAAAAGTAATAGTATTCTTTATAGACTGACAAACAACAATAGACTGTTAAGTTATCCAATGACACTGTCAGCAGGAGTTGGCCGCAAAACGGCTTTGCCAAAACAAATCCGCTCATGAGATGTATGAATGTGGAATCTGAGGGAGGAAGAAGCAACAAGGAAGGAAGAGGAGGAATAATGAACTACTTCTAAGAAAGGCCACAAAATACACTAGGAAAAGCAAGCCTAATTCTTGTAGGACTGGAATGTATTTCCTTTATGGGGAATGTCACCATCAGAAAACATTTCAGGCCACAAGCTGAGAAAGGCTGAACACCACTAAAATAAACAACAGGCAATTATAAAAAAAAATTTGTTTCTCACAGGGAAATATGACTAACAGATTTGCTTAAAGGATTTAAATGAGAAGAGGGTTAGAAAAGTAAACTCTAATGCACTCTTGCTATAGCTACCAATTAGCATGATTCAGAGCAACATCTAGGTCCTATCCTAGTAGGTTCCCTAAGCTGGTTCTTTCTTCAACTGGTTTGAGAAGCCAGAGGTGTTCTCATGCTCTTTTTCCCAATATTAAACAGAGAAAAATCACTCATGTTTACTTCTGGAGTCACTGGAACAAGTAATTCCATACTCAGCTCTCCTCAGAAGTAAAAAAAGCTGTAGAAAGCTACCTACCTACCCTATATTTAACATCCATAATAAAATGTATTCTTTCTTCCAACAGAAACAAAGTTTTCCAACTATCAGCTGTGGAGCTCCAGCCATGATATGAATGTTCATCTGATTTTTCTCCCCATTCACCCAAGAGCATCAAGGTATACCCAGACTTGAGTCGTGCAACCATATATTCTATGCATCTGTCCGTGTCCCCTGAGAGTAAATGACCACTCCTCTAAGGGTATAGACAAACTGGGGTTACACACATCATAGGCTGCAAGATGACCAGCAACATATCTGTTTAATTCACTGTCACACGCACAAAAAAGGGGCACTGCTTGACTGTTGGACTGCATTTGCACAGCTGGAGGCTAAAAGAAAACTTGACTTGTGGGCAGAACCGACCAGTATACATAAAAAACAGGCCCTCCAAATAATATTTTTTGCATTTTCTTCTTCAGCAAACCTGCCTTTAGGGACACTCTGCTATTTCCGAGTATAAACAAGAAAAATACAGGTGTAAAATTGCCTTTTTTCTGCTACCTTTATAGCTGAAGGGTAGTTACTGCTGCATTTCCTAGGAAACAGCAGTCTAATTATAGTAAGTAAGCTTTTAAACGAAGGCTGAAGCCCTGGAAGTTCAAGGCTGATGTGGAATGCTGGAGAAACTCAAAAGAAAATCCATTCAACCATATACAGCTGTTATCTGATTTATCAATTTCCAAAATAAAAGGCTTTACTCTATCTTTCTAGGTCCACTGAAGACCGATTTATGCCCAGTTGTGGAGGAGACTGATACATCTGGCCTCTTCTCTTCATTCTCTTGGGGTTGATCTTTAAATGTTCTTCCTTCATCCTTACTGGGAACTGCATCTTCAGTGGAAAGGGAAAGAAAAAAAAAGTGAACATTTGCACAAAAAAGGCAGCACATGTCAAACAGCCTCCAAAAATAGATTTTCCATTTTGCAATATTAAATAAAACCGTATGATAAGATATCGTGCAAAAAAAAACCCTTGGGGGATTCTTTGGCTTTCCTTTTTAATAAAAAAAAATAAAACTTTAAGTAGCTTGAAATGTTTCTCATTATCAACTCTAGTCTTGAACTATGCTTCTGAATTTATCACTGGCAACATTTAATAACTAAAGGACCTAAAATATAATTTTGCAGCATACAGTATTTTCTGTGTTCAATGAAAGAATGTTTTCCTAATTAAAATGTTGGTTCGACTAGGAGCAAGGTGTGGGAAAAGGGCTTAAATATATGTTTTTAATGTATTTATCAAATAACAAAGTAACAAATCACAAAATACCCAATTTGACAGGCTGCATAACATCAAACCCCAAAGATATTTGCCAGTTTGACAGCTTCTGAAGCACAGTGATATTGGCAAGATCAGCATTTTGACAAGCAGTATATTTGCACCAGGTATTTTTCCAATGGCAGTAAACCAGTCCCTCTCCCTACAAACTGCCCCTTCCCTCATCTTCCTACTGAAAGTGATGCTACATCTGAAAACAGACTAGCTAAATAGCAGCTTCGGTGTGGAGAGTGAAGTAGTTGAGTGAAGATAGAAGCATCAGCGTTCAGGAAAAACTCCTGGTTTTCAAACCAGTGGTCCTGTGGCACCACACAATGGTACCACAGCAGCTCACAGGGATGGTACACTTGCTGTGCTTGGTCAAGAAGGCCAGACTGCTTACTGTACCTAAAAGTGCAGGTGCAATTTATTGGAGATATCTGGGCAAAAGGAAAGTCAAGTGAGAACTGAAAAGTACCAAGTAGTCTGGATGTAGCCCGTGCTCCAGCATACAGCACAGGAGTTCACATTTATCTTTCTTATTTGGAGTTGAAAAAGGAAAAATGGAATACCTTTTACACAACACCATCACAAACAAGAGAGCCAAAGTAAAAACATGGCTGGGTTTAGATCTCTACAGAGCCAAACTTCCTGGCAGGAACTGAGAATGGACTTCTAGAGCCTCGGCTGCTGGCTTTGCAGCTGAATAAAATTTCACTGTCCAAACAGGTGGACGGTATTAAGCATCTCTCTATCTCCACATTCTTCTTCATTCATCAATACCTAACATTTCCTATATATTAATCATTCAGAAATCACTGCATAGTAGTACCCAAATAAAAATTAAGATAAAAATACTGATTATACTTACACCTTCAACAGTGAAGAATAAAATACAAGTCAAACACTCTGGAAACAAGGTTGGAATGTATTAAGCACAAGCAAATCTCTCTCTTGTGGTCCCTACCTGGGAATTTGCGTAGGATAGACTGTCTGACAACATCAGTTCCAAGAAGATTTGATTGTTTGAAGCGCTTTGCTCTCTCTTCAAAAAACCATTCTCCTGTCACTATCCGTAGCTGTCTATATGGGGAAAACAAAAAAAGCCAGACACACACGCACGTTAACAAACTCGGCCAACCAAAGCTACTGCTTAAATCCTCAGGTCATCATTCAACCGTCATGCTCACAAACTCTGGACAACATTGGCACAGTTCAAAATAAAGAGTAAAAAGACTGATTGCAAAGCTTGGGGTAGTAGGACCTGTAGCAGCAAAATAATATCATCTTGCTTTGTGAATGAGAAGTAATTTTCAGTACACGGAAGCTTACTTGGCAAAAAAGGGTTTCAACCATATTTATCAGATTTACATAGAAAACATATAACTTACCATCTCTCTAGGTCTTGGGATAGTGAACTACTCAATCTCACAGTTTTCAGTATCTCCAAAATTACAAGCAATGTAGAAACAACAATGGTGGATGGAGGGAGAAAAAACTCCACCAAAGCTCCTGTCAGTCAAGTCAGCCGTTCATGGACCCAGCCTGGTTATACAGATTGCTGCAAGCATATATGTATTTTTCACCTCTAAGCTTCATATGCTGCCACTATATGCAGTTTCCTCACATGACAGGGCTGTTAGGAATTATCTGTGTGTCAGAGGTTCAGAGCAATGAACTTTTGTCTTTGCTACTGTTCTGGATAATGCTGCTTTTTAATTCTCTTACCTATACTAGCAACAAAGAAACCCTGTACTGGCATTGCTGTTTTCCATAGGAATATTTTTATGCTGATTGCTAGCCTGTTCCTTAATTAGTTTAAGTATGGTATGGTAAAGCACCACCATTTCTACTGCCTCACTACATACAGTTGATGGTAAAAAGCTACTAATCATGAATACTCAGATAAAAAGCAAATAAACAAAGAAAACCCCCACAGTAAAAGCTGATTTAGCTCCAGGCGTGTCTCTGCTTACTTTATGCTCAGTGAGAAAACTTATTTTCAAACCTATACCAGAACAGAAATAATCTACTCTCTTGGGTGTGAAAATAACTACAGATAGATTTGGAGCACTGATCAATATCTTCAAGACTAAATTACTTTTGAGTCATGCCTGAATGGAGAGTCTGACGTGTGAAAATACTGAAAATTATAGAACAGGATCCTG
This sequence comes from Phaethon aethereus, assembly GCF_964289735.1. NCBI lineage: Eukaryota > Metazoa > Chordata > Aves > Phaethontiformes > Phaethontidae > Phaethon > Phaethon aethereus. The sequence goes on from NC_138575.1 coordinate 126,333,966, forward strand.
TCATTGGTAAAAAGACCCTAATATCATCAGTTCTTCCTGACCTGTTAATGAATCATGCACCTTTGTATGAATCGTTAAAAAAAAAAATCAAAATCCAAAACACGTGCCCACAAGCATAGAAATAGAAGATTATTTCCTTATCTTGTTATTGCAGACTCCTACTGACAAAGCCCCCATCGTGACAATCAGTCAGTCATTATGCAAGGCATTAAATAGAATCTCTACGTTTCCACTCAGAATTTTTAAACTACTTTTGTTAGACACAAGCACTGGAAAAGATTCACTGCATTAGAAACTATGCACAGTCTGGCTAGTATGAAAAACAGTTTTTCTCTGAATGTGTATTTTCACAATTAATTTACAGCACGCACTTCTCTGTGCAGTTATTTTTATACCAAGGTTTACAGCAAGTTTAATGCTTTATATCAAACCATAAACCTTCCAGACCTTAGACTACGCCATTATATAAGGAAGAAATTTTTCACAATGAGTATGGTGAAACCCTGGCACAGGTTGCCCAGAGAGGTGGTAGATGCCCCATCCCTGGCAACATTCCAGGTCAGGTTGGACGGGGCTCTGAGCAACCTGATCTGGTTGCAGATGTCCCTGTTCACTGCAGGGGGGTTGGACTAGATGGCCTTTAAAGGTCCCTTCCAACCAAAACTTTCTATGGCTCTATGATAATATTCCATTGCAATATAAATGACATATTACACTGCAGTATGAACTACATGGGTCATTCCTTTTTTTTTGTTCCTCAGTTACTCCCAGGTTTGACCATAAAACTCCACAAGTACCATTTTTCCCCTTGAATAGAGATTTTATTCATCCCTAATATCTTACCCGCAATGCTTAATTTGATCAAGGTCAGACAGGGCACTCCCCACCCCCTTATCCAAACAAGCACCTTCACCCTTCTCCAAGCTCAGGACAATCTGAAGGAGGTGTGACTTATGCCTGGGGTTTCAGCAGTGTGAGACGCTGCCCCACACAGACCTACAGGCTTTTACAAACAAAAGCTTGTAATTATTTCCACACCCAACCCTGAACTGTGCCACCTGCCTGGGCTGCTGTGGTTCACGGAGGGACAGCCCCTCTGCCACAGGGTCCTTGGAGAGCCATCTCCTGCATTTTCTGGCCAGATGTGAACAGTGATGTGGAAAGAAAACCTCTCTGGTGCCTCCTGCGTCACAAGCGCCCAGGGGACCTCAGCAGAACGGTGGCTGAGACAGGTGTGCCTGCTTGTTTTACCGTATATTAGTCTTATAATCTGATGTGGAAATTCAACCTTGCAGCAGCAGGACCAAGGGCTCAAGGAGGGCCATGGGCGCTGGGAAGATCAAAGGAGCTGCAGCCAAGGGAAGGACAGTCAGGGCAGCTGCGGGAGGAGGCCGGGAAGGAAAAGGACGGAGGGCTGCTGGGCTGTGCAAGGAAGGATTTCACAGGGTGCTGTGGATGGAGAGAGGAGATCCTCCCCCAGCATCCATCCCTGGGAGAGGGCGGCCGCTTTCTCTTCCACTCCACTATGGTTACCCGCACACTTAGAGCTCACCATCAGTCTCCCTCTCTCTGTCCCTACTCAATCCCCTGCCATCCCAACAACCTCTCCTACTCCTCTCTCAGGGAGTGAAGCAGCCTGCAAGAGGGGAAGGGCTGGTGCCAGGCCAGGGAGCGAGGCAGGAGTACTGTGAAGAAAGACTTTCTCTTCCTCTTGCCATCCCGTCGTAATAGTAACTACTGACCCCATACTCACCTACCTCACAGGTGCATAAAGCTGTTCAGGGAAGAGACAGGTTAATCTATTTGGGCAACAACAGCTGCTCCCTGTACCTTCTCCCAAAGAAAAATAAGAAATCTACTTCTAGTAATCTCTATCTGCAGCCTGTAACCTCCCACCATTAAATAGCATCATAAAATAGTTTGGGTTGGAAGGGACCTTTAAAGGCCATCTAGTCCAACCCCCCTGCGGTGAGCAGGGACATCTTCAACCAGATCAGGTTGCTCAGAGCCCCGTCCAACTTGACCTGGAACGTTGCCAGGGATGGGGCAGTTACCACCTCTCTGGGCAACCTGGGCCAGTGCTTCACCACCCTCATTGGGAAAAAAATTCTTCCTTAGATCTGGTCTAAATCTCCCCTCTTTTAGTTTAAAACCATTACCCCTTGTCCTGTTGCAACAGGCCCTGCTAAAAAGTCTCTCTCCATCTTTCCTATAAGCCCCCTTTATGTATTTGTAAAGGCTGCAAGAAGGTCTCCCCAGAGCCTTTTCTTCTACAGGCTGAACAACCCCAGCGCTCTCAGCCTGTCCTCACAGCAGAGGTGTTCCATCCCTCTGATCAGTTTTGTGGCCCTCCTCTGGACCTGCTCCAACAGGTCCATGCCTTGCCTGTGCTGAGGACTCCACAGCTGGATGCAGGACTCCAGGTGGGGTCTCACCAGAGCGGAGTAGAGGGGCAGAATCACCTCCCTCGACCTGCTGGACACACTTCTTTGGATACAGCCCAGGATACAGTTGGCCTGGGCTGCAAGCGCATATTACTGGCTCATGTCCAGCTTTTCATCCACCAGTACCCACAAGTCCTTCTCGGCAGGGCTGCTCTCCATCCCTTCATCCCCCAGCCTGTATTGGTACCAGGGGTTGCCCCAACCCAGGTGCAGGACCCTGCACTTGGCTTTGGTGAACCTCATGACGTTCACATGGGCCCATTCCTCAAGCTTTTCCAGGTCCCTCTGGATGGCATCCTGTCCCTCAAACATGTCAACCACACCACTCAGCTTGGTGTTGTCTGCAAACGTGCTGAGGGTGGACTCGATCCCACTATGTCATTGATGAAGATATCAAAGAGTACTGGTCCCAGTATGGACCCCTGAGAGACACCAATCCTCACTGATCTCCATCCGGACATAAAGCCACTGACCACTACCCTCTGGATGCAACCATCCAACCAATTCCTTATCCACCCATCAAATCCATATCTCTCCAATTTAGAGAGAAGGATGTTGTGGGGGGCTGTGTCAAAGGACTTACAGAAGTCCAGATAGATGACATCCATAGCTCTTCCCTTGTCCAGATGTGGTCACTCCATCATAGAAGGCCACTACATTGGTCAGGCAGGACTTGTCCTTGGTGAAGCCATGCTGGCTGTCTTGAATGACCTCCCTGTCCTCCACGTGCCTTAGCAGACCTTCTAGGAGAATCTGTTCCATGATCTACCAAGGTAAGGCTGACGGGTTGGTGAACCCCAGGGTCTTACTTTTGACCCTTTTTAAAGATGGGTGCAATGTTTCCCTTTTTCCAGTCACCAGGGACTTCACCGGACTGCCATGATTTTTCAAATACCATGGAGAGTGCCTTGGCAACTACAGCAGCCAATGTCCTCAGAACTCTGGGATGCATCCCATCAGGTCCCATAGACTTGTGTATGTTCAGGTTCCTCAGATGGTCACGAACCTGATCTTCTCTTGCATTGGGAGGGGCTTTGCTCCTCCAGTCCCTGTCTTGCAGGCCATCCACTCAAGAGTTGTGGGGAGACTGCCAGTGAAGACCAAGGCAAAGAAGTCATTGAGTACCCCAGCCTTCTCCACATCCATTATTACCAGTCTGCCAGCCTTGTTCATCAAGGGGGGTTCCTTTCTTTGACCTTCCTTTTCTGGCTGACATACCTGTAGAAGCCCTTCTTATTATTCTTTGCATCCCTTGCCAAGTTCAGCTCCAGTTTGGTCTTCCTTGACCCCATCCCTACACAACTGGGCAGTGTGCCTGTACTCTCCCCAGGATACCTGTCCCTGGTTCCACTGCCTGTGCATTTGCTTCTTGCCCTTTAGCTTGACCAGCAGGTCTTGACTCAGCCATGCTGGTCTCTTGCTTTCCTTTCACAATTTCTTACACCCGGGGATTGAGAGCCCTTGTGGCCTATGGAAAGCATCCTGAAAGATCTGCCAGCCCCTGATTATGCAGCTGGTCCCCTCTTGCTTAGCTAAGGAAGCTCAAGGTCATCACTGCATGCTCTGGCAAACACAAACCTGACCCCCAAGGAAAGAGAGGGGTGCGAACAATCCCTTTTGCAGGTTTGAGCAGGAAGGGACCATGACAGCCGCTGCACCAATGGAGCTGAACTGTGTGCCGGTTTAGCTAACAATGATAAATTGAATTGCCCATCTTCTTCATCTGGCTGATCATATTAAGCAATAATAAGATACACATTTTAAACTGAGGTGCCAACTCCTTGGCAGGGCTACTTCGAGGAGACTCCTACCCATTCTTCTCTGACTTGATGGAGAGAACCAGGTCTGAGGTAAAACACAGATGACTCCCTCAACTAACACACAAAACACAGCAAATTAAGGGAGCATTGCCTTGTTTTAGTCAAGTGCTTCACCTCTCTAGCCCATCCTGTTATCCACGGCAAAGCGAGAAAAGCAACGGCCATCAATAGCCAGCCATTGCGAGCGTTGCATGGAACAAGTCTAGAGGTCTCAACCTTCCCTTCAGACCTTCGTCCCTATTATCATCAGTGCTACTCCGTCTGGGGATCCTGACTGCAGCTGGCAGTCCCCTTTTGTGAAAATGTCCTTACCCAACTTATTACCTCTACAAACTTATCACATTCTAACAAAATAAAGGGAAAAAACCCAAGCTTTGCAGCTTTGAGTTTCTAGTGCGCTAATATTGGATGTATTTTTCATGCATACTGAAAAATTCACAGAAAGACTAGTGTTTGTCTTATCTTACTCATTCACATGTGTCAGGATTACCTATTAAAACAATTTTTGTTCTACACATAAATAGAAACGAGTTCAGATTAAATGATAGCCTAAGTGTCTGAATTGAAGTTTTAATTTCATAATTACATTTGACATTCTGAATCAAAAACTAAAAAGCAAGACCTAAACAGGCTTATAATAATGTTATTTTCATACATTTATAATTATGACAAAGGGAGACTGTCTTTCCTACTGAGATTGCGCATCCTCCTATTTCTGACACAGGACTTAAATGAACCCTTTCCACGCAGATAATTGTTTCAGTGGGAGAAGAAATGAGTGGCATTTATGCAACAGTACATCAGATCAGTGCCCACAGGTTTGTTTTCTGTTGTTTTTAAAATGGGTCCAAGGTCCTTACTGACTGGTATCAATATTTTCTTTATTTTTCTTACTCAGCATATAGCATACAAAGTAAAAAAGATGTATGTGTTCTAGCAAAACAGTGTTTAGACTGGCCTTCCAAGGTGTACAACAGATGCTGAAGGCAGTGGCTTTAGAAAGAAAGAAAACAGTGTTATAAATTGTAATAATAGCAATTTTTGCATGATTGCTTTTTCCTATACTCAAAATGAATAGGAAAATTTTAAAGACAATCACATTCAAGTAGATAGGTTTAGTATCAAATACTCAAGGTATCTGCTAAAGTCCTTATGCATTGATTACTGATCCACCCACTCACATCATCATGTGAGAGGGAGTATGTTACAGTTCCGTGCTTCTTCTTTCTCTGTGATCTCCTACTAAACAGATTAACTTCACTAATGAACTGCTCAGTTTAAAAATGAACATAACTTGTGGCCTATCCCTGCCAGAAACTCAGCTTGTTATTTTCCACTCATTTTTGCAAGACACTTCATGGTTAAATGCCCAGTTGTAAAATTTCCATTTAAGATGGAAAGTCAGAATTGTTACTTTTAATAATTTCTTCTGGAAAAAAAAACATATTTCAATTTTTCATACTTGAAAAAGAATTTCACTATCCATTTGATGATCCAGCATACCCACATCCACAGTAGGGCAGAGAAATTTTGTCTATACATGAACATACCAAAACACACACTGATCTTTGTAGGTATTCAATTCCACAGAGTATTTTCTATAACATAGATTAATTCCAGAGTAATTTTTAGTATGCTGTGAGGCTACTGAAGAGAAATTTTTGACCCTATTAAAAGAAAGCAAACTTGCTTAGAAGTTACTAAAATAAAAAGAAATTATAAGAAATCTGAAAAGCATTTGCATACTAAAACATCTGAAATGCCTCTATTTTTAGGCTCCTAATGGGAATAAATGTTAATGAGATACCGATGAATTTTCATGACACTTTAGGACAACATAATTATTTCAAAGATCAAGATACGTTTCCCATTACTGCTTTGTTCTGCTGTAATATCAGCAGCATTTTATTTCGATGAAGAACTCAATCAAGATAAAAGGCATTGTTTGCAGATATCTAGACACATTCGTAATGAGAAATACGGACAGCATCAAGACGCAAAATCAGCTTGTCAGCAGACTGCTTGAAGAACTTGATTTCCCTTCAAGCTATTGACCATTTTCGATGCCAAATTTAAAACGCAAACTCACCACATTTTAAGAAAATGCAAGGAAAAAACAGACCTTAATGGAAAGTTTCCCTTTTAGCACTTAGGTCTGAAAGCTCCTGATGACCTTAGTTCCATGTATGCAGGGAATGGAGGAGAAAGCTTCCTCTTTCATCAAGCAGGCTCTATTTACCTCATTAAATACAACGTGACCATCAAACACACAATCACATAAATAAAGACCATCTTGTTCTCCGCTGTCTATAGCTGCAGAGCTAAGAATTCTGCAGAAGACTTAGCTCTAAGCCTTCTTGACTTCTAAATGCTTTATCTTGCAACTTTATATTCTAGCTGGTAATAACTCCCAAGGCGGCGGGGGGAGTCCCTAGTAATCTACCCTTTATGGATATTCAAGGGGAATATACTTTTTCTAACTCTAAATTGTAAGACAATTTATACATAAACCTCAGTTTGTTATCCTTAAAAATACTGATGAACACCCCTCTCTATTCACATTCAAATGTCTTTCCTCAAGTTCACTAAATCTCTTTTCGAAAGTGTTTTAGAAAGTAATTAATGTGTTGTAATGCACTTCCTCATCACCATAAGCTGTTTTTCAGGCAAGTCTGACTTTGGAGAAATGGCAGATGAAATGCCTTAAAGATTATTTTGGAGGAGAGAAGTCAGATTCACTTGTTGCCAGATGAAGATGATCTGGTTGACAGATGAACATTTATGTTGTATTATTAAACAAACTGGTAACTCACCCCTACAGCTACCATCATGCTCCCATGTAATTTTTAATTTGTTCAGAAAATAATACTGTGTTTTACCATAGCCTTAAAAAATGAGCATCCTGAAACTACCTGATACTCAAGTCAAAGTCAGCATACTTGCAGCTTCCCCACCATCTTTTTTTTTTATGATTTCTTTTTTTCTTTTTGGTAGCTGGACATAAACCCACCATAAATGTTAAAGCAATCATAACATTTAGCCCCTGGCTACGTGACAGAATGTCCTTTTTCTGTACCACAGGTATCCCAAACTCCTGTGCTATGAGTGGACAGGCAGGACTTAAGGTGCTCAGAAGGAAGGAAAGGTCAAAATGTATTAAATGAAGCAACAGGCAGAACCTGGGTGACATTATCTACACTTTCTTTTATTGCCAAAAGATGTTCATTGTTTCAGCAACCATTTTGGATTATCTGTGTAATTCAAGAGATTTCTGCAGTAATTTCTGTAGCACTTGTCAACCTCTCTGTGAATGAACACACTCAACACCCAGTATCAGACCTTCTTCACTGACACCAGATGTAATGCAGAAGGCTTCCCAACAGTTCTGAAAAAACTTGCTTCTGAACATGTTCCTGCAGGTGTAACTCATCACTATATAACAGGACTTGTACAGGTTACTACTACCACCATCACCTTAGGTGGCATTTACTAGACATTCTTGAGGACAATTTTGGCAGAACAGCCAAGAATTAGTATAGCACCAAAACTGGAAAGAGTTTGCGGTGGCCATGAACCCTTCTCCCCACCCCTTACGGGTCTCACAGCACAGATGACAACATACATCTACAACAGTGTAACTTGGTTCTGCTGATGGAACAGCACAGCAGGTGCTGGAGTCTATACAGATAAGGACATTAACCTAGACTCATTCATCAAGGTTGCTTTAAAGAAAAGGGTAGGGGCAAAAAATAAATAAATAAAAAAGCTTCCTAACACTTTTTGCAAAGCCATTGGCCTGGTGAAACAATCCAGTTTGAGACATAAACACTGTATGCAGATCGATGCTACGGAGCTAAAAGCTTTTCCTCCCTCCTCCTGCCTTTTGTTTGCTACTCATACAGCATAACTGGCTCCTAACACTGGATTCCCATTTTCTTCTCCTTGCCATCTGCCTTTTAATCTTGCCGAAGGCTGTCTTCGCATTAACTTAATCAGCGCCTCCTTCAAATGTAATTTTAAAAGCCTAGTAATTTTAATTTTCCCTGCATTTCTTACTTAAGTGAGACCAAGGAAAACAGAACTGAAAGAATTTAAATTAAGCACAATGACTTAACTGAAACACCCATCTCAAACTTTCATCTCTACACTGTCCACACAGAAGGTAATCTCTCTCTGTGTACTTCTAGCAGAGTAAAAGGCATTTTACAGACCATTAATTGTCACTATAGTCTTGCAAAAACACTGCATATGAACAAAAAGAAAGGACAGAGATTTCAATTTAATAGAGATACCCAACACAGACAAAACTTTAGCACTTGCAAATTTTAGCACTTTGCAAACAAATTACACCATGGTTTGCAATAACTTAGAGGCACGCTTCAACCAGAACTCATTTTCAAGATGATTGCTAGGATCACTGCTTGGCATACAGAATTGCAGCACAATCACAAGAAATAGGGATGGCGTACGTTTTGAGAAATTACCTCATCCATCTGTCAGCCCCAAAAGAGAACCATCTTTACTGATGTCGCCATTCCCGAGAGAGGTTTATCCAACCTGTTTTTAAAACAAGATTCTGCAACCTTTCCAAGTTATATCAGTATTCATACCACCTAACCTAAATCCTGAAGTACCACATTACTTTTCTCATCCAAAGTGAGCACGTAGAACAGCCTGTACACCTCCTCAACGCAGCTGCCTTTTGTAGATTTAAAACTTAGTTATTTTCAGTTTTCTTTGGCCTAGGCCAAACGTTTCTGACTCCTTCCATTACTCCGGACATACCGCGTGCTAGGCTTGTGATCATTATTTTCTGCTAACTTTCTCCAGTTGGCCAACATGAAGTGTGCTACACAAAATTGGGCAGAATGCTCGACATAAAACAGGGTTGCATCATGTATTTTACAAGCCATAATTCTGCTTGTACATCCCTGTGTGATGCTGGAATTTTTTACAGTGGAAAATAATGTTGATTCATGTTCAGCTTTTCATTCAGTACAATACCCAGATCCTTTCCTAAGGAACAGCTGCATAAGCTGTTTTTATCATCATTCTATGTTTCTGCAGCTGCATTTTTGCCCAAATGTAGTACTTCCACATGTCTGTAGGGAGTCACCACTTGCTTTTCCTTCAAACCACTTCTCTAAATTGTAAGCACCACTATGAATCCTAATCCTGTCCTTCAGCATGCCTGCAGCACCTCTCAGTTTTATGTCACCTGCAAGTGTAACTGGCAAACTCATCTGCTGAATCAAAGTCCTTAACTAAAATACTTAACAGTAAAAAGCCAGGAAATATTCTGCTCATATCGCTGCTTTTTTTTTCTTCTTCTTTTTTTTTCTCTCTTTCCCTTTTTTTTTTTTTTTTTTTTGACAATGAAATGGCCATAATTTCCCAGGCAGGCCTGCAGTCCCACTGACAGAATTTATTCCAGGGCATAGCTCCCCTTGTTTATCAGCTTATTAAAACGGCAGGAGAGAAAGTATCAAAAGGTTCACTTAAGTTACAAGACATCAACAGATCCTCCTCTATTCACAAGGTCTGTCACCCTATCAAAGGGGGAAACTAAATCAGTTTTGACATTATTTGTTCTTGAGTCAGCTCTTACTCATTGTCCTGTCATCTTCTCTCGGCTTTCAAACAGCAAAGCAATCAGTTGTTTCAGTATTTTTAGAGAAATCAAAGGTAACTTTACAGGGCCAACAAATCAGTTGTTCCTCCTTTCTTCATTTTTAAAGAGCAGTTTTTTGTTTGCTGTTCTCCACTCTGTCACCTCACCTGCACCCCATCATTTCTGAAAGGCACAGCACTGAGATCATCTCAGGAACTGGCTGAAGCAAACTACAAGGAGCTCAGTTTAAAAATCATTTCACAAAATCAAGCACTTGAACATGTTTCATCTTAAGAGGTGAGACATTGTCCTCTGGATGTGCCCCACTGGCTGCAGAAAAGGTACATTTTTTAAAAAGGTTTTTAGCATCTAGCTAAAAACAGATGTTAACCTTCTAAAGCTAAAGTTAGAGGACACAAACCCTAAACTCCATCTTATGCTGTGTTAATTTTTCACTGTCTAGGTAGCCAAAGTCTGACATAACTAGCAATTTGGGTTCACTCTGACACAATTTACAAAAAGCTTTATCTTCCTGATCTTATTAGTTTGACAGTCTGTACAAAAAAAATCCCCCTGAAATTACTTATTCCTTCCCCCTTTAACATGATTATTTTATCATGTCTTTTTCTTATACCATCCAGTTCTTGCATCAGGATACATAACTGAGTTTTGTTGCCCAATACATTTCCTCTTCCCTTCATGGTTATCTTACTGAGTCAAGCTACAAAATCCCATATTATCATACCAGTCAAGGGAATTATTCTTCCAAGTGTACATCAAGTAAATACCTTTGAACACGTAACATCTCTTACTGTTTATTCACTTGATATCCTGTGTTCTCTGCTTTCCAGCACTGTGATCTGCTACCCTCCTCCTCCATTCCCCATGCTCAGTACTCTGACTGTGAGAAATGTGATATCCCCTTTTGTTTTACTTCCCACCATAGCGAGCATTCTAAAGAAAATTGTGCTAATAGACACATGATATAGTCCCCTCTCTTCAAACGGAGATGTTCGGTTACTTTAAACACAGAAAAAAACAAGGATAGAAACATGTATTGATGTGCTTGGACTCACAATTTTTACATCTCTCTCCTTACAAATCCACCTACCACGTCAGTCAGAACATACAGACCTCACTTGTTTTTAATTCTGTTTTGTTAATTTTGAATTATTTGAATTATTTTTATTTTTACATTTATGTCTTCACAATGTGAAGACTGTCACTGCCTCGTAACTGATTTTCTGTCATTTTCAGAACACTAACCACCAACAGCTTAGTATTTGTGATGCTTGCAGCTCTCTTTAGAAAGCAAGGTAGTTGAAACTGTCTTGGAACTGGAAAAAAGATACTGCAAAATAGTGCAGCAAATAAAACCACTAGATAAGCCTCTTCCCTTGTGCCCTTGCTACGCATATGCTTTTGTGCGAAGGGGATGTAAAACAGTAACACCAGCACAAAATTACTTATACAGCGGTAACCTCTAAACATATTTATGAAAGCTGCACAACTTACGCAATCTTGGCACACACCGAGCACTTCCACTGCCCATCAGTTCCCACGACACGACATTTATTGCAAACTCGAAGTTTGCAGGCTTGGCACAGGTCTCCTCTGTCAAAGATTAAGCCCAGGCTTTTCTGACAGCGAACACAGACCCTGTTGTTGTCCTGTTGACAATGACGGTTTCCACCTTTCCTTCTCACTTCCAGGAGCTCATTTTTCAATTTCCTAGAAGCAAGAAAATAAAATCTTTTAATTTAGAGATGCAACTCAATGATTTGCATACATTTTTTAACAGATTAAGATTTAGTGCTAAAAACCATAAGACACAAATAAGTACAGAACAATTTTTTAATATATTTGCTGTATTTTTTGACAAACATGACAAAGAAGAGTAAATCTGTCTTCCAGCTCTCAGACATGCAGTCAAGAGGAAAATCTTGTGTTAGATCAGTATAAGTAACTGCAGACAGCTGAGCAGTCCTGGACAATTGGTAAACCATATTTGCCTGTCCCTCATCAATAATTCAAGTCATGCTGAGCCCATGTTGACAGCAGCTCAAAACTGTGACTATCCTGTGCATCCACAGAAGGAGAAGAAGAAAATCTTAGTGTGCATTTAATACTATGCTGGTGTAGAATTAGCAAGGAATGCATATACAATTTTGCATTGGCTATTCAGAGCCCAAAAAAACCCAACCCAAAACATCTAAATAGATAGTGGTGTTATGCTCTGATGACACAATTTAAAAAAAAAAAAAGGAGAAAGTCAGTTCAAATAATGGAACTTGCAGATTACCAGTTCTGCCACTGATTCTGCAGGATAAAAATATTTGCATTTACGACCTAATTTTGAAGGCTGCAATTTCAATGGTGCGTGAGTTGGGTCCCTAATGACAAAATAACCATAAGGGAGATGTAACTACTGTATTTCCCACAGCAAAAGAAGGAATTTGAAGAGAAAGAGTGAGGAAGGACGACAGGAAAGGCAGTTTTCTACGGCTATCTTCCCAAACCAGGGACTCAAGCAGGACCCCGTCACAACCCAAACCTCTCAATAATAGCTCTTTGTACCCTGGTTCCTGACCTCAACTCCAGAGCTTTCCTTCCCATGCCACAGCCTCTAGTTCTTACCTCTCCCACCCCGACCCACAGAACCATCTAGGTTAGAAGGAAACATAGAAAGTCACCTAGTCTAAACTCACAGCCAAAGCAGGGCCAAATTGGGTTGATCAAGGCGTTGTCCAACTGGATCTTGAGGTAACAGAGTAACTCCTAGTAAAGAGTCTACAATGTCTCCGGGCACCTGTTCCAGAATCTGACTAAATTCATGTTTGGTTTTTTGTTGTTTTTTTTTTTTTTCTTTAAAAAAAAGCCTTCCTAATATCTAACCAGAATCTCCCACATTCCAGCTTGTTCCCATTGGCTCTTCTCCTTTCACTGTGTACCTCTGAAAGGAGCCTGGCTCCATTTTTTCTATACCATCACACTAAGGACTTGAAGACAGCAATCACATCTAGCCTTTGCCTTCTCTTCTGAAGGCTATGCAAATCCAGTTCCCTCCACCTCTCCTGCTACGTCACATGCTCCGGCCCCTCATCATCTTGAAGGCCCTCCATTGACCATGCTCTAGCATGTCAATGCCCCTCCTGTTCTGGGAGCCCCAAACCGGAAACTGTGTTCCAGATCTCGTCTCACAATTGCAGAATAGAGGGGATAATCACTGCTCTCAACTGCTTATGTAGTTCTGTATGTGGTCAAAATTGTTATGACCTCTCAAGACTTTTCAGATGAAGCTCATCCACCCCAGGCTCCTCTTACCCACCTCAAACTTTTCAATAAACAACCTACAAGTCCCCTGCTCTCTCCAGGCTCCCTCCTGACTTCCTCCCTCCTGCCAAATCCCTATCTTAAGCTCCTCCATCCTTTCAAACCCTTCCTGCACTCCACTCTACCCTGGAATACCTCCTCCCCAGGGCCCCAGATCAGCAGCTGTTAGGTTTTTTTTTCAGTTTTACATGCCTGGGCGTTGCTGTGTCCCCGTCTCCTCACCCTTCCCTATACTCTCTTTCATGCACTGCCATCAGCCAAGAGCCTCCAGGGTCCCTCTATCATGAAGCGCTCCAACCACTGCAATCACAATCTCTGCGTACATATAGATGCTTTAAGGGGGATTTAAAACACCTGGCTGCCAGCTTCATCTAAAGATCAGTAAAAAGGCATCAGGAAGAAAAACACTTTGGGAAGATAAAACCAATAAAAAATTGCAGGTTGCAGCCCAGTGAAGGAGGCCGGGAACATTGCTTAGGCCACCAGAGACTAAGCTCTGACACAATTAGGTTATTTGTGGATACACTGCCTTGCTAAAAGGTTGGCTAGCATTCTTCTTCCCACCGGGATCCCATGAACAACAGCTGCTCTGCAGCCACCTGGCCTGCAGATGCTCAACCTCCGAGAGCTTTTGAAAAAGGGCATGTCCAATCTCTCCAGGCAGCAATTACAAATCCTGTCGAGTATTTTCCTCTGTTGGCCTCTATCCAAGAGAGATTTCTTCATTCTGTTTTGGACCCTTCTCCCACATTCAATCCAAACAGCCTTTCTCTCATACCATAGCCTTGAAAAGTCTGTCCAGGCTTCATGAGCTTTCTTCATACTTGTTCTTGCAGTTTATCGATTGCGTCTTACATCTACCTACCTCCTGCAAAGATACACTTAGTTACAGGTCCATGTCTAACTTCTTCTTCTGTTGGTCAGCCAGTTTGAAATGCAGGTGGGTGACCTGCACTACAGCAAGCAACTGCCAACCGCACTGCAATATTGCCATTGTACACTGGGAAGGCAGATGATCACCTCTTTTGCCATGCCCTCCTTGGATCGACCTCCTAAACAAGCCTGTCTTCAACCAGCAAAAGCCAATTTATCTGCTTCTTCTGGACTGAGAACTAAAGGCAAAAAACCCCCAACCCTGCTAATAGAATGCTCTCGGCCACACCATTTTAAAAGAGATACCACATCTATCCACTTGAATAACACATCCACCTTTCAGTGCTTGTGAAGACATCTAATTATCACTGAGGTTATGGTCACTTACATTTCACTAAATATCAATCAACATTCACAAAATGCTTGATGATTAACTGTCTCCCCTCTCAGCAGTGTGAATTTGTCAGAGACAAAGCACTGTGCCACACAGCCCTTTTATCTTAGTACAGCCACTTTTAGTACCAACTGATCTCAGGGAAATTTGTTAAGGTTCGATCGTGCTTTCACACATTGCAGCACTTTCCAGGTTCACCTCCAAAGCCCTCCCTGTCACAGCTGAGTATCCTTCTTCACCAGGAATTCTTAATTAGGCCAATATTTGGTGTTCCTGTCCCTTCCTCCCACTCTTTATCTTCCTGGAGCTTGCTGAAGTCACCCACTTGCTGCACTCCTTCTGCGCTGGGTCCACCCAATGAACAGCACTCCAAGCTGCAACGGGGAACGCTGCTGTCAGGAGACTTTCAAGTGTGGAAAATGCTTGAGAAAAGAGAAAGAGAAGAGGACAGGCAGATCCAGCTTGCACCTGCCACCTGGATCATCATCTTCAGCTGCGCTAGTTCTACCTTGCCCCTGTGAGCTGACAGCAGACAAGGACACACTGTCCAGCTGCAGCCCTGGGACTACTCCTTTCTTCCATGTGGTCTCTTTGGCATCTCAGCCGCTCCTACTCACTTCTCACAGGCCAGCCCCAACAGCTGGTCTAACTTACTGGTACAGCGGTGACAGCTACAGTCTATGTCTAAGTACAACAAGCAAACACTAACAGACTCAGCTTTGCTCAGCTTCCCCACACAAAATTCTCTCTGCATCTATATTGGGTTTACATGGCAAGGTTTTGGCGGTTGGGGGTCTTCAGGGGTGGCCCCTGTGAAATGAAATCAGGGGCTGTGCCTTTGCAGGCAGAGCTGGTTCCAAAACAGACCCATTGCTGGCCAAAGCTGAGCCCATCAGCAATACTGGTGACACTTCTGTGATAACATATTTGAGAAAGGGGGAAAATGCTGCACAGCAGCTGTGGGAGAAAGAGGAGTGAGGAACATGTGAAACAGCCCCACAGACACCAAGGTCATAAAGAAGGAGAAAGAGGAGGTGCTCTAGGCACCAGAGCAGAGAGGCCCCTACAGCCCACACAGAAGATCATGGTGATGCAGGTTGTCTCCCTGCAGCCCATGGAGGACCCAATGCTGGAGCAGGGTCCTGGCAAGAACTGCATCCCATGGGGGACCTACAGAGGAGCAGTTTGATCCTGAAGGACTATACCCCTGTGGAAAGGACCTATGCTGGAACAGGGGAAAAAGGGTGAGGAGGAAGGAGCAGCAGAGAAAAAGCTTTATGAACTCAATCACAACCCTCATTCCCCATCCCCCTGCACCACTTGGAGCAGGGGAGGAGATAGAAGGTTCGGCAACAAAGGAGTGAAGCTGAGCCTGGGAAGAAGGCAGAGGTTGAGGGGAAGGTGTTTTCAGTTTTGTCCCTGTTTCTCTGTATATTACTTTTTTTTTTTTAATTGACAATAAATTAAATTAATTTCCCCCAAGTCAAATCTGTTTTGCCTGTGGTAAGCAACCTCCCTGTCATTATCTTGATCCATGAGTTTTTTATCTTATTTCCCCCCTGTGTTCTGGTCAGGGAGGAAGCAAGAGAGTAGCTTGGTGAGTGTCTGGCAGCCAGCCAAGGTCAACCCACCACAGCCCTGTTTCCCCCTCTTTCTGCTTGTCTGTTCTAAGTATCCTTCAGCAGCAAAATAACCTTACTAGTAGAGGGGAGACTACTTACAGGAGAGGACAAATCAACCTTAAACACTCTGCGCACAAAATGTTCTCTCATTGTTTACCTGCCTCTTACCAGAGTTTCATCTGGCCACCAATCCACAATAATGGCAACTTAGGCATTTGAAAAATCTTGGAATTTTTAAATCCCTTCAAAATCCTCTCCCCTCAGAGTCATGTGATTGATTCAACACTAAAATAACACTCAATATTTAAAAAAATCATATTCAGTTCCGTGGGTACGTTTCAAGCTTTTCTTGAACCACAAGGGACAGGCTTTCCTCTTCCGTCCACTCATTCACAAGGAAATGCAAGAGAACTCACATGCTGTGGGCTAAGAAAACACAACAAAGCCTGAAGGCTTCTGATGGTGTAATAGAAGCTAGTAGCACTGAGACTTTCTTATTTCAGCTGGAGCACAGAAACGGTCCTCAGCTAGCTGGACCAGATTCCTTCAACACATAGTATTGGTTATCCAGTCAGAAGGGAGAAATTGCAAGCAGAAGAGTTCAAGATAAGCAACTGAATGTTATAGATCCTCCTAGATTCCCTGAAACACAAGAAAGGAGAGGGGAAGCATTTCTGTGGCGCAAAAGTCAAAGAAGCGCAGCCAAACAAATACACCTGGGCTTATTTATTTTCTCAGGTAAATATTATTTCTCATCCTAAAGACATATCTTTTCAATAAAATAACTGCTTCTAAACAAGAATTTGTTTAAGTTATTAACACATAAAATTCTTGGGATAAGTCACAGCATTAGGGGATGAAGAGCATTCACAGGAACAACTTTTACAGTGTACTGTCCCAAATGTTGCTAAGGCCTTTGGAAGTTTTTCTACAATGAAAGGCACCAACTGTTACATGCTTTATTCTAAAACCAGCATTCAACAAAGCCCTACTTTGTAAGGTCTTATTTTAAAATACATAGAGGAAAAGAACAGCTAGAACTTGCCAAACTGCTTGAAGCACAAGCTCTTTCCCTGCACAAGCTTCATCTTTCCAGTGCTGAAGTCTACAATACAAAATCACAGAATAGTTGAGAAAGGGTTGGAAGGCATCTCTTGAGACCAATCTAGTCCAACCCTCCTGCTCAAAGCACAGTAAGCTGTATCAGGTTGCCCTGGATTATTTCAGTACTTCCAAGGATGGAGATTCCACAATCTCTCTGGGCAGAACATCCAGTGTTCAACCACGCTCACAATAAAAACATTTTTTCTTCTGTTTAGATGCAATTTCATGTACTTCAATTTGTGCCCACTGACTCTTGTCCTTTCACTGGGTACCACTCAGAAGAGTCTGGCTCCATCTTCTTTAATGCCCATTAGGTATTTATACATATTAATAAGATCTCCCTGAGCCTTCTCTTCTCTAGGCTGAACTGTCCCAGCTCTCTCAGCCTTTCCTCATATGAGAGATACTCCAGTCCCTTAGTCAACTTCATGGCTCTTTATTGGACTCCAGTATATCCATCTCTCTCTCATACTAAGGAGCTCAGCCACAGCTTATTTATGAAGATCTTACAGGACACTTCCCTGAAGTCTAAGCAGACAACACCCGATGCCCTCCCCTCATCTACCAGGACAGTCATTTCATCATAGAAGTTTATCAAGCTGGTCAAGCATGACTTCCCTTGGCGAATCCATGCTGACTACTCCCAATAATATTTTTGTCCTTAACATGCCTTAACGTGTCCAGGATTAGCTGCTCCATCACCTTCCCAGTGATCAAGGTGAGGCTGTCCACATCTCTCCTGTACTGGGGAACCCAGAACTGGACCCAGGACTCCAGATGTGTCTTACCAAGGCTGAGCAGGTGGGAAAGATCACCTCCCTTGAGCTGATGGTGACACTCCACCTAATGCAGCCCAGGATGCTATTGGTCGTCTTTGCCACAAGGGCACATTGCAGGCTCAGTCAACTTGATGTCCACCAGGATGTCTTCTGCCAAGCTGCTTTCCAGGCAGTCAGCACCAAGCCTATTCCTCCCCAGGTGCATCACTTGATGTTTTCCTTTGTTGAACTCCATGAGACTTCTGTCAGCCCTTTTCTCCAGCCTGTCAAGGTCTCTCCAAATGTCAGCACACTCATGTGGTCTACCAAGCACTCCTCCCAGTTTTGTATCACCTGTGAACGTGCTGAGGATGCACTCTGTCCCATTATCCAAGTCATTAATGAAGATCACAAACAGTACTGGCCCCAGTATTGACCCTTAGGGCACAACAGCTAGACTTCGTCACTGATCATAACCCTCTCAGCCCAGAAGCTCAGCCAGTTCAGTCTGCCTCACTGTCCATTTACATAGCCTGTGCTTAATCTCTGATAACGTCTTCATTGACAAACTGGTGGTGTCAAAAGCCTTGCTAAAGTCAAAATAAACAACATCCACTGCTCTCCCCTCATCTACCAAGCCAGTGATTTCATCAGAGGTTATCAGGTTGGTCAAGCATGAATTCCCCTTGGTGAATCCATGTTGACCATTCCTGTGGACCTCCTTGTCCTTCACGTGCCTGGAAGTTGTTTCCAGGATTAGTTCCATCACTTTCTCACAGATCAAGGTGAGGCTGACCAGCCTGTAGTTCCTGGCCCGGGTTTTCCTTCTTGCCCTTTTTGAAGATACAAATGACATTTGCTTTCCTCCAGTCCTCAAACACCTCTCCCAGTCACCATGATCATTCAAAGATTATTGAGAGTAGCCTTGCAATGACATCGGTTAATTCTCTCAGCACTCATAGGTACATCCCATCATGGCTTATGGACCACTCCAGTATGTTTAAATATTCCCTAACCTGATTCTCCTCCACTGAGGGCAAACTTACCTTGCCCTGGCCTTTCCCCAATGATCTCAGGGGTCTGGGATTCCTTAAGATCTGTCTTACCAGCAAAGAGTGAGGAGAAAGCAGCATTGTGCGCCTTGGCCTTTTCCACATGCTTCGTCACTAGGTCCTTCATTCCATCCAGCAGTAGGCCCACACTTTTCCTAGCCTTCCTTTTGCTGCTGATGTACTTGTAAAATGTTTCTTGTTGCTTTTCACTTCCCTTGCCAGATTTACCTTCAGGTGGATTTAGGGTTTCCTGATTCTATACTTGGATGCTTAGACTCCCAGGTCACTTGTCCCTACTTCCACCTCTTGTGCATTTCCTTTTTATATCTATGTTTTGTCAGGAGCTCCTTGTTCGTCCATACAGGCCTCCTGTCACCTTTACTTGCTTTCCTGCTTGTCATGATGGACCATTCCTGAGCTTGGAAGAGGTGATCCTTCAAAACAAACAACACCCAGCATCACCACCACCCCCCAAAAAAAACCCAAACCAAAAACCTGAATCAAAAAACCCACGCCAACTAGCTTTCTTGGACCTCTCTTCTCCCCAGTACAGTCTCCCATGAGACTCTTCCCAGCAAGTCCCTGAACAACCAAAAATATGCTCTCCTGAACTCCAGAGTTGTGATCCTTTCTGCTTTCTTCCCTCCACTCAAAAACTTGAGCTCCACCCCTGACGACTGCAGCAAGGCTATCCCAACCTTCACATCTCTGACCTGTTCTTCCTGGTGGGCAGATTTATGTGGATATGCTTAGCACAGGCCCCCTTCCAGCCCATTTTCTTGATTACAACGTTTCTCGTGTTCACCTCACTCCACTTAATTTGCTTGCCGTCTTGGACCACCATTTCTTTACTTGATCATTGGTCATTCTCTCTCTACCTCATCTTTTTCATGGTCTCCTGTCAAAACGGTGAGTTTTTAGAGAGTAGAACTGCCAGCCAGCGTTCAATAGAGGTAGTCTTTAAGAGACAACTGTATTTTCATTTTTTATTCATTTTTGCAAGGACTTGGTCAATCACATACCATAGAACTAAAGGGGCACATACAATTCAGTTCCAGTTTCTATTGGTACTTGAACATCTGCGTGCAAAACAACAGCCTGAACCTTGCTGACACCAAGTGTCAGGGTAACTCAGAAAATTAATATTGTTAATCCTCAAATCTCAAAAGGGTTAAAATACTTAACAATAGCAAAGGCTTATTTTTCATGCCAGATTTATTTCCAGTGGCTCATTTTTACTTAAAAAAAATAAAATCAAAAGTGACCCATTGCATTTCAGGAACTCCACAGGCAGTATGATGCCATCTCTTTGGTAATTATCAATGTGTCCTACAGATTGCATCCAGGTGCCTAATGTTGAAAAAAACCCCTCACTGAACTCCTCCCATTCCAGCTTTATCCCCATGTCCTGCAACTTTCAGGCCCTTTTTGCTTAATTAGAAGCATCACTGGGCACAAAGCCTGTGTTTTAAATAGTTCCAATTTAAGATAAGAAAATCTCTATCAGCCCAAACCAATAAACAGTGTATTTTTAAACAAACGCTTGCTTAGAGATCAACATGTTGAAAAACTTATCAATAGTCTTTTGACATTAAAAAGGCATTATTCCTACTATCCGGTAGGGGTGACTGCAACAGTATTTTCCACTGCTTATGCGATACAAAATCTTGAATTCTTATCAGATGATAGTTGACCTGCCAACAGCACGAATTCTGAAAAGTGTTTGTTTTCTTGTTTTTTAATACAGATCTGCCTTTGATGGCTTTCAGAGAACTGAGATAAAAATAAATCAACCCACAGCTTCCCCACTCAGTTAAACAAATAAAACAGAAAAATTAAAAAAGCAAGCAAACACTGTATGGGCAGATATACTGGATATGAACTTTCTTTTGGGATTCCCTATGCTATTTGTTGAATTGAACTACTGATTGACTAACAAATATGTTCAGATCTTAAGAAAATAAAGAATGAAATGTCTCAAGGGCCAGGGAGAGCAGGAGGAGGTGGGCGAGTCATCTGAAAAAATCCGTCATCATAACAGCCTCTAAATAACCACAGCCTGGCTGTACTAGGTACACAATATTGAAAAGGGATAACAAGTGCAACATGCAGCTGGCCTGACTTACCGCTACTCTTTATCCCCCAAGACAGGAACCAGCTCTATTATAAACTCCCAATTTCCTTTTGCCATTCTAACGTTTGAGCTCTCCTTAATTTTAAAGGAATCTAATTAACCATGCAGTTAGATACTTTTAATCTCAAATATTAAACAAGAATTAATCTTTATTAATCCTCTCCTAGTAATATGAAAGGGCAAATAAACTCAGCAGAAGCCAATTTAATAAGCTGCTGGAGAAAAAGAATGCTATCATACACTGAAATTTCTAAACCACCTATTATAACAGCTGTTTGATAGAAGACAGCTATTAAAAAGAAATTTGTTACTGCTAAGGATAGCAGGATATTTAGCCATTCCTCTAACTGTGAATTTATATTAAGGTCCCTCTACTGTCCGAGAAATACGTTAAGTGCATTGGAGAAGAGTTCTGTTGTAACTAGTATTGCAGGTAACACTGAATGACTTAATCTAAGCTTTTCCAAATGGGGCCTAAAAGGCCCGTATAAAACATCAAAGCAGGACCAAATAAATAAATAAATAAATAGACTGAGCCAACACCGAATTTGAGAAATTACTCAGTTCCTAGATTAAGTCCATCTAGCAAGTAAATACGAAAACCTGATACCTTGAAATGATGAGGGAAGAAAATGCAGGCAGCAAGGATCACAATTCTACAACACCCAAACCGAAGAGCCGCAGCCGTAGCTCTTGGCGCAGTTGCCGACCGCCTGCCAGAGGCACAGCGGAGTGTCTGACGCTTCCCTGCTGAGGCTGGAAGTCACAAGGCAAAGGCACCCGTTCCCTCACAAACGCAGCCTCCAGAGATGGAGTATTCCCAAACCCTTATAATTCTGCAAAGAGGAAGAAGCAATGAGAAGCCTTAACAGATCCATTTTTTTCTTAATGGTATGCTTTACCCTAGAGAATGTTTACTCCCCAAATACAGAAAAGTAGAATAACTATACTGGTGCAAAAGGCAAGGCGCTCACTGCTCAAGCCATTCTCTTAAATGAATGCCATCATTTCCTCTAACTCGGTAAGTACGATCCACTTGCTTTGAATCACATAATTTTTTTTTAACATCAAACTGATTTTTTTCTTTTTTTTTAGTAGGATTTTGGAAAACTTTTTATTTTGAAAAAAATTTATGCAATGGCATACATGATTCCTCAATTTGATTTTCAAATTTCTCCTGCATCTTCCTTCTCCCCATTTCAAAAAAACTTTTTCATCCTAAGATGTAGAGCAGCAGAATCCAATTATTCCTAATTTTATTTTGCCATTCTAAATTTACAGAGTTCAGAGTCCTTAAAAATTACAGTTAAAAAAACCAACCTGTCCTTAACTAACGATAATTAAAGACTTCAGCAGGAAAAAAGTTTAAATAGCTGAAATTGCTCCAGTCTTGCACCTGTTATTAAGAAAGTTCTCTTTCCTGCACAGATGAGTTGACACAAACCCTCTTTCTGAAGCTGTGCAGCTGTTAACTTAGATGCTAGAGAATTTTTCTGTGCAGGAATTGGTATCAACATACTTCTGGAGACTGAGGGAGAAAGGAAGTTTCCTCCCCAGACTGATTCCCAGTACCTCCTCGAAATTCAACCAGAGTCCCTCCACTGTCTGATGCAATATGTGGAATGTAACAATAAATATTGCTGACAGTTCACGAAAGGATGGGCTATTACCAATTTCCATTAAGATCTTGCATTGTAAAACCTAGCCATTTGAATACCTGAAGTATTTTTTAAGTTCCTGTTTTATAAGCACAGATTTTCACATTTTGCTTACGTAACAGATCTGTATGGTAAAAACTGTCTTAAGAATATCTGAGTATGTAGGTATACTGGTGACAATGAAAGGAAACAGGGAAAGCAAAGAATGAATTTGCAAAGGAAAAGAGAACCGGCATAATGAACGGCAGAACGGAGCCCAGTGAGCAGCAGGAAAGAAGGCATGAGAAATGAAATCATAATGGATGCTATAATGATGACAAACTTCCGCAGATGAACCTTTTCCCGAGTACCTCCCTCATCCTCTCTAGGATTACTAAGATTAAAAAAAAAAAAAAGGGAGGGGGGAAAATTGATTGTTGGTTTCTTACGAGTCTTTGATAAAATAAATGGCATGAGAATTAATCACCATCAGAAATTCTTTCACCAATGGAAGATCTTCATTCTTGAAGAACATTGGAGAGCAAAACCTCTACCCTTAGCGTGCTGGCAGTAGTAACCCCTTTTGATGGAAAAGTCTCTGGTTCAAAGAATGACAAGGTGTTACAGCCACTTGACAAACGCGATAGCTGCCAGACAAGCAACCTCCTAACTTCCCATACACGTATG
Source organism: Phaethon aethereus (assembly GCF_964289735.1). NCBI lineage: Eukaryota > Metazoa > Chordata > Aves > Phaethontiformes > Phaethontidae > Phaethon > Phaethon aethereus. The sequence continues at coordinate 126,357,435 of NC_138575.1, forward strand.
GATGAGCAATACGCTTTAACGTAAGGACTCTTTCCTTCAAATATTTATAGGCAGTTTTGCAAAAACACAGACCATATACCATACTATATGCTCTCTTGCAATCATTTTGTGTTTATAAACAAGTCCAAATGTATACTCAGCAGACATGTCAATTCCCATTCCCATTACTCAGACTTAATTTTTTTTTTCTGAAGTACTTGCCGGTAGTTACCACATGGTGGTATCCACGCTAACAGTTTCTCCTATATTGTAATGAAGTTAATACCCTAAATTGCTCCTGTGGATCTCTTCGAACCGATAAGGAGATGCCGTTTCAGTTAACCGAGAAGGCAGGAATGCCAGCTTTCTTTGTCAATACCGATCTGGGGCTGGTGCAATTCTTACACAACTTCTGGTAACCTAAGCGCTGAGGGGATGACTCAAGTAATAACCTGATAAAACCTTATCCTTGCAAGAAATTGGCATGTTCCTTCTTTGTTTTCTCAGTTCAGCAATTAGTACGCTGGTATCTTCTCTCCTAAAAGTATGGTATTCACAGCTTCACTTTGTAAAGACTGAAAAGAACCTTTGTATGTTAAAAGCAGTCTAGGAAAATAGTCAAGGTGAGAAAGCCATGTTCATTCGCAGTAAGCGTCTCACGCCCGTTTGCGCTGTGGCAGCACAATGCTATTGAGCTGTAGAGCTAGCTCCAAATGCAAAAATGCTACGCCCATCAGACCCAGTTCCCGGCGTACCACCACGGCGGGGAGGATGCAGTGAGGCTGTTGTTGGAACAGAAACAAACCAGCATCAGTCAGGTGAAACACACCCAGCATAAGCTACACCGCCCTCTCGGCAAACACACTCTTTCGATTCAGTCTTGATTTCGTGACTTGTGACACTACACCTTAAAAGGGATATGGGTTTTCCAAAAAAGGGTCTTAAAAGAACAAAACTATTTAAAAATAGTAAAAGGATGGGGATATAAGAAAAAAGATATGTTTCAATCCAAAACATGCCGTTCAGAAATGTCTTGGCTGACGTTACCTGGCTGCCAGTTTCTCACAGCAATTCACACGTTAAAAAAACCCTACTTTTTCACCCTCACTATGGTCAAGTTCAGTATTTTTAGCTATTTTAGTTCTATGTAATTTAATGATTTCACTCAAATAATGTTAGCATTTGAAAACCATCATGATGGTCATTCAACTGACATCAAAAGCATTGTAGAGCAATGTTTAGAAACCTGTAGGTTTTTTGCACAAGTAATCTACTAGCAGCTTTAAATCAATATTCAAAGAAGGTTTCCAGTCACACAAGATGCACGCTTCAAGTTAAGAATATAAACCTTAATATTTATTAGGCAGGTTGCTTCTTTGTATTATCAAGACTAGATCACAGAAAGAGTACTTGCTGCCTTCTGTGTTTCTCTCGCATGCAGGTGGAATACTTGTACATCAAAAATCCAAAAACAGCCACCTGCACTCCGGAACACAAGCACGAGCAGTGATAGGGAAAATGACTCTTAACAATTTAATTATTAGGACATCCTTCTACTCTTACTATTGCTTTCTTGTTGAACAGAAGGACCCTTTCAAGTTACGATGGCTTTTGAAGACTAATAGGAACAGAAAAAAAATAATTATCAAGATAGATTCAGAAAGAGTGGAACAGACTAATAAAAATTCATCAGTACAATGTACACGTAAGCATCTTCCCAGGATGAAAAATGCCTTGGAAATAAATACAAAGGGACTTGTTTTTCTGCAAAGTACTTCAATAAAATACATAACAGCTTGCAGCAAATGGTATTCCAAAGACAACAAATGTTTCTCTGAAGTGTACTTATAAGGCATAATTAAAGATATTCTTGCCAAGCTGTATTCAGAAAGAAAAAATTATAAAGTCTCCCAGGAAGCAGTTACCTACCCAGTTCTTTATAGTTTGCGTATCTTCGAAATTTTTTATATACTACATTCCAATTTTATCAGGCACAGTATGGTCTAGTGACAGTTCTCCAAATATACTCTGAATCTGAAGCCAATTGGTTCATATATGGGTGCTAGAAGTATCTATATATCACATTGCATTGTTAGTTATCTTAATTAGCATTGTATTTCAGACTAACTTGATTTTCAGCCTTTTTTTAGGGTGATCTTTCCATTTGTACCAAAAAACCACCAAGCCAATACCACCTGTTGCTTCACTGAACCGCATCCTCCAGAGGTGGTTTGGGTTCTCAGTTGGTTTGGCAGAGTGACTTCCAGTGGTACCAAAAAAAGCAGAAAATGAGGGGTTTTAAGACACCGTATTAACAAAACAACAACAAAAAGCCCAAACCAACCAAATGAAAAAGAACCACAAAACCTCATGAGTTTCAACTTTCCACTTGAGATTGGGAAATGACAGTAGTAGAAAAGAAAGCTTTCTGGGGTTTTGGGAAGCTAGTGATCTGATACATTGCTGCACTTCATACCGACGCCCTCGATCGATAACTACTGGCACGTAACGCACTTCCAAGGCCACCACCTTAGAAAATGGAAATACTTACTTTGAAATGCTTATCCTATTACAAAATAGAGCACAATGCTCAGAACAAACAGTGCCCCATCTGTTTTCTTGTGTTCTGTTTTTTTGCTTCATCTGACAAATCACAGAAGAGATGAAACGATTAATTTGCCCACACCACCATAGAGAAACACCTTTCCTTCCAGTCTTGCGGCAGAAGCAGCAACCAGTTTTAGCCCACTCCATTTAGATGAGCCACTCCGTTTCCCCAGTTAAATGGGCTGCACACCAACAGGGACATTGCACTTAGACTTGGTTCTCTCAAGGTAGAAAGACCTCCAAAACCTGTGGCTAACTCTGCATGGATTTCCAACTAATAGTTTTACACAAAAGAAGCCTCAGCTAGCGCTGAACATACATCTCCACAATGCACAATGTCTGCTGCAAATCAAAGGGAAGAACAATGCAGCCTGGCCTTGGAATACATGAACGGAAACCAGCAAAGGCCGGGAATCTTCCTTTTGTCATCCATCACAACTCAGCAGCCTCGCCAACACCAAGGGCTGCATACATCCACACTAAGCCTGTTTCTCAGAATCAGCACTGTATAAAAGCTTTAAAGGGCAGCGGAGAGAAGCGAGAGGAAGCAGCAACAACATAATGGAAAAGCATATGAGCCTTTGCAGAACTGATACTTAGCTGAACTAACTGAATTTGAGTCATCTAAAATAGCTGACTCTCAGCCTGCCTCCACACAACGTTCTCTGAACTTTGATTTTTACCTTCTTTCCTCAGAAAAGAACACGTGGACTCTACTAATATCCCAAGCCTCTACTTCTCCCATCAGCAACTTTTGAGATCCACATCTGAGATTTTCAATTTATTTATTGGTAAATCTAAGTAATTTGAAAAATGAAGCATCCCTCCTCCTCCCTACTCTGTAAGTACTGCAACAGAATGAAAAAGGTCACTGTCGCACATTTTCCCCATGTTGTATGGACTCCCGTACAGAGGCAGACGCCTACACTGTCTCCCTGTGACACCTTCCAGACTTCCCCTCTCACAGCTAGCTCTGACGGCACAAAGCATACAGCCTCTCTTAAAGAAAGAAAGTTCAAGAGCCTTACTAAAGCCTTGCATTCACAGGGGGGAAATTCAGCCAAAGTGGGCAAAATCTACAGAATCTGAAATTTAAAAACCACTACTGTGTGTTTTTTGCACTTGTTAGCTTTCTTACTCTTTTGCCTTGAAGCAATGGACACAATCTTTTTACAGAGGTCCACACTAGCAAGAAATTTTCTTTTTAACACACTTTACTGTGTCTTTTAATTAACTGTGCCACCTCCCAACACTCATCCTTCTCCCGAGGCATCTAGAAAACCTTCACTGGGTACCACAAAAATATCTATACTACGGACCATATTTTTAAGAACAATAATAAAAATTTACCTTATCCTTTTATCTTCAACTTTTTTCAGATACTCATCTCTCTTCAATACTCCCAATATTGTTTCCCTTTCATGTTCCAACAAAAACGATAAATTGATGACCTCCAAGTGCTTCGTCATGATTCTTCAACAGCCACTCTTTCAATGACTGCTTTGCCCAATCAGTTCTTCCAATGATTTATTTGCAGAAGTCCAAAGGCACGTTTGTGTCAGAGTCACAAGATCCACACAGTCAAGAGGTATTTTGAAAAATGCTTCTTTAGGTTAACCAGGTGTCAAGATTGTATTGTTTCGCTTTCCAACTATGCAAGAAATAAAGGTTTCTTCTTTGTTTCTTCCTCAAGAAAGCCAGTTATTTTCCTGGTTCTAAATGCCCTTGTGTCCTGGCTGACACTCACCAGCTCACTGCAGGCCTTCAGACTGCATTCACAAGCAGCTGCGGAATCAACTTCCCGGCATAATTGTAGTTTGGAGTCACAAAATAGCCACGTACATTTATTTCAAACTACCTGAAAGTCAGAACAAACAAGTGTAGGTGATTTTGACATTAGCACCATGGTCTGATTTGAAAAAGGCTTAATCTAGTAACAGTTGAAAGCTGCCAAAGAATGGCTTGCAGACTATCAGGTTATCTCAGCGGCTACTTATACGTCATGTTTGCTATGTTATTTACTCGCTGGAGTTTGATTATTATGTTCCCATGAGGGCTCTGCAATTATCTTCCTACTGCAATACATTTACATTACTATATTCACCTTGTAATACTTCCATCCTAACAGTAATAAGCGGGGGGGGGGGGTGTGATTCTACTAATTTCCGTGGGATTACTTTAAGGGAAAAGTAAAAATTAACACGTGGAAGGGCTTCAGAGGACAGCACTAAAGGTAAGACTCACCTCAAAACAAGTATACACCTGCATTTCAGCAAGTCATCCATTACATTCACTTCACAGACAATTCAGAGAAATAGGAACTTTCAAGGAGTGATTTATCCACTCACTGCACACATTTAATTTAGGATGACACGTTCTAGAAATGCCCATTCCGTTCCAGTAAATACAGCAAGAACTTAGAGTGACTTATTAATATGTAGCCACACAGAAATAAGACAAATTTCACTATTGTTTGGTCATTTCTAAACAGAAAACAACTTCCATACAAAACCAGAAGAGACACCCTAGTCCACACTGGAGCTCTGAATTTGACCCTATTTGGAAAGGGTCACCAGGAAACTACCTGGAAGGTATCTAAAACTTCTAGTTAACTGGCTGGAACATCCAGCCCTCAGAGTCTCATTAGTAAACATAGAGTTTCACATTGAAACAAGGCACGACCTCCAAAGACACTTTTCCTTAAAAAAAATTAGGCTATGTGAACAGATGAACGTTGTACTTTGAAGCATACACACATTATATACAGTATACAAACATAAACCCAGATTAGATGGACTTAAAATTTAAGAGAGTGTCACACTCGCCTGTGCCAGGTGTAAATCAGCTGAAAGATCATTCCATTAAGTTTCTTACAGCTTTCACCGGTGTGGAAATCCTAAACCACATAACATGCACCATTGGCAGCAGAAGCAACGCTTGCAAGGTAGGATCCAAATCCCACATGAACGGAGGCCCTTCTGAGCCACAGATCAACAGGCAGTCACGGCAAACCCTGGCTGTGCTCAGGAATAGGTGGGGAAGAGGTTGGATTTAGAGGACACCACCAGAGGTGGTGGTGAGAAGTTTGAAGGCATGGACAGTGGAAGCACACAAGAAGAGGTTAATGAAGGAGAGAATGGAAGGATTCTTCTTTCTGCCCATAGGCACAACCTGACACTGCAACTGATCTCCGAGTTACCACTGCCTTCCATGCCTGACGAGAATGGCTTAGAAACACCAGAGCAGACTCACTGGACAGTGGTCTAGTCAACAAAATTCTGGTATCTTAAGCAGCTGACCTTTTAGGTGAACTATGTGAATCCTGAATAGAAATTATTGTAGTCGTCTTTGTAAAGACAACAGATACTACATGAGAGTTTGCAATATAGAGAATAATGCAGAGTATTATGAAGTTTACCAAGTAGGCAGATAAATCCAAATTATATTCATGTTACCTACATTAAAATAAAGATGTTTGTAGTAAAACCTATTCTTGTAGAAGACTATAATCAGCTGAAGTTTTATTCTATTCACAATGGTTTTTGTTGCTTGCTTTCTCTTTCTTACTGAACATACCTGGGAGTAGATCCTTTAGTCCCATTTATGACAAAAATCTTGTGGGTTTTAACTGTCTGTATCATGTAACATTGTGATTTGTCAACTCGTACTCAGTATTAGCAAGACATAAACCCCACCAATGACAGTCTTAAAAACCAGCATCCTCAAATTTCCCTTATTGCTTTGGTGGGGGAACAGTCTCCAGCACAACATCAAGCATGTCAGCAATACAGCTTTTGTGTTCAGTGCTGCAGTAACATACCTGATGCTGAAATAGCCCAGTTTTTCTGTCTGCCTGCTGACCAACACACATGTACCAACCAGCTAATCAACATTAAGATCTGGACCCACCTCTCCTTCCAGATTTTCTTCTGCACTATGAAATTGCTACTCAGAAATAACAGATTTACTAACCAGACACTGCCCAAGCTGCTGAAGCTTCAGCAAACATCTTCAAGAGAAACTCATATTTGCTCAGACAGGATGTCTTCTAAATACATTACGCTCATGATCTCTGCCTAGGTGAGATTCTCTACACCAAGCCAGCTGACGTACTAGCAGCAGTTAACTTTGCCTAAGCCAAGTTCCCAGTTCTTCAATAAAGTTACTCCTGCAAGGCTGTCTTTTAGGACTGAAGATAGTGCAGGTATCTGTACCCTACATGAAGCAGACCTATATACAAAGCCCTTGTCCCTGCCTGATTAGACAAATCCTGTGTTGAAACTCTGATAACGCTGACTTCATTCTGCCATGAGCTGGTACAAGAGGTACCAAAACATCCCCTAGCTCACAGCAGGAGACCATCTGGTTTAGCTCCCATAGCTTTTGTGGTAAGCGGTGGGCACTTCTGTCATACACGTAGCTGTTAAACAAGAAGAACGGTGACAGCAAACCCAGCAGGAATGCTTGCCCTGCGGAAAAGGAGACTAATAAGTAATGAGATACTGTTTTTAACAAACTACCACTTAAGACTTCCCTGCTTCAGACAACATATGATTAGAGACCAGGCCTGTATTTCACATTAAGATTTAATAGCAAATTTGGCGCTTCTCCTTTCCTGCACTACTTTTTGCTCTCTCTTTCTCTAAATATTCCAGAATAAATGAGCTGACAAAAGCTGAATTATGAACCAATGTAGGGTTTAAAAACAAAAGAAGCCAGCCAGCTTTCAGAAAGTGACAATGATCCTTTTAACAGACTTTTGATGTTTTATTGGCTGGTTAGGACATTTAGTTGTTTTCATCCTAAACTGAGTGAAGATTTCACACAACAGAGCGTTTGGCGAATGCTAAAATGCAGATTAGGATACATGGAAAAATGCAAAGCCCCCTAATAGGACAGGGTTAGTTCTAATCTGCATTCAATTTGTAGATAGAGCATTAATTTCTTAAGTCAGAGTAATGCAACGATCTAACACGGGACTTCTGAAGGAGCTAGTAAAGGAGAGGGAACGAAGCGTCATGATGGCAAGACAGTGTGTAAATGAGCCCCTGGAGTACGTGGTTGTTCTCCCTTGCCTCGTGAAAGGGGGTAGAAGAACTGCTCATTGGGACTATCTGCATGCTTTTCCCACTTCTCTTAGCCCTGTGGAAAGGGATTTCTAGAATGGGGTCTTCTTCTCTGAAGCTATTGTTGAGGGAACATGTTAGAAATAACAGACTCATTAGCACATGACAGCTCTTGCAAAATTAGAGCTGAACAATAAGGTGCAGTTTATCATGAAGTATACCTTCATCCACTGTATGTAGGTACCATGTCTATGCAGAGGGCATTTGCTCACCCTCCCAAGAATAAATAATTACTTAAGGCTTTTTATAAAAATTAAAAGAAAAAAAGCACTACAGTGGGGAATAACATGCTTTTTTTTTTTTTTTTTTTTTTGGTGCTAAATGCTAGCACAGCTGCTTATGACAACTGGAAATATAGCACCCCCAAAACTGCATCTTCATGAGGGATGTTAGCGAAGAGCCACAGGAAGTACAGTGAATCCGCTGCAATCAGCCACATTTGTAGTTACCACAGGTGCAGTGACCACTACTGTCACTGCTGCGTGTATCCTCCCGAACCCAACAAATAACAGCTTCATCTGCGCTCCAAAACACTTTCCTGTCATCTCTCCCCCATCTCCTTGGGAAGGAGGAGAGGCATCCTGCACCCAACAGACAGAGGCAGAGCTGAAAGGAAGCAAGGGGAATTATCCTCTTTTCTTCAATGGAGCTATTATCAAATTGCTTGATGCAAGAAATTACTCCCACTGCCAAGCCATTCTATTTACTTAGCCAGAAGCCAGTACATGGAATGATTTAGTGACTCGGTGACAGGGGCAGCATTTTCCATGTGCACTGACTGCAGCGGCACAGGAGCCGCGGCGTCACCTCACGCTGCTTGAGTGACAGAGCCTTCACCTACTGCTGCTGGGAAATTCTTTGCCAGCAGAGAAATGTGGTCGGCACTACTATCCGGGAGAAGCACAAACAGTATTCCCGTACTGGTAAAGATATTCTTACTAAAAGCAGCCGAATGCAGCGTGGTGTTGTGGGCTGTAATTGACTTTTGCCACATGAGAAGCTGAGATATGTTGCCTCTCAAAAAGGCACCAACCACTGCCAGAGCCAAAGCTGCAAGAGGCACAACAGCAACGTCCGAAAGTCAGCAGAGCAGGACTGATGGCACTGCTGCCTCTGACACATGCTTCAGGGGGCCACAGCTCCCACCTTCCAGCTCAGTGCTGGCCCTGTGTATCACAACATGCTGAATCTGGATCCAACGCACCCAGTTTTGACATTCAAAGAGACGTATTTCATAGATGCAATGCTTAAAACACACCAGCACTATGTGTCCTGAGTTCACTCACATAGGGATCTGAAATAAAATTCAAAACTAAGATGGCATGACCAGCCAGCCACCAAAACGTGCTCCATGTTTTTTATCTTTCCTGAAGCCCACAGCTGTATACAAGCCTATGATGGAAGATGGGAGGGAAGGACTGCCACCATTAAGTCTAATAAAATGGCAGGCAGACATAAAAAGATTCTTGTCACATCAAGAACCCTTAAGAAATACAAAGCTCACCATGTTGAGAGTGTCATGGCCAACTCGTCTCTCTTCCTGTTTTAACTAAAGCATACCGCTTGCAGAATGCCATATGCAGGAGCAAGAAAAACCAGCTTCACTTCTCAATGACATGTTTACAGAGTGTGCACGCCCAGGAAAGCAAACCAAGTGCCACCACATACTGAAGCACCAGGAAACGCTTGTTGCACAAAATCAATACTTTTGCAGGGTAAGGTAGAGTGACTCAAGACACCAAAGTCAAGCAGCAAGACAAGAAAACCAAGCCAAATTTGTTGAATGTGATTTCAGTTAATGGCACTTGGATTAGACTGAGAGCTCTATTACAATGCAAGTAGTAAGCAAACAGATTCTTTACCGAAAAACAAACTTCAATGATCTTTAGATATAAGAGCTGGAAGATTTATGAACTGACAAGTCGTATGTTGCATTAACGAAAGGGTCACGTATGAGTGGCAGCAACATTGTTTGAAGAGACATTAAAAGCACAGAATACATCATACAAATTTGCATCAGTGCACTGGAATGAATATAAGCTGAGAGAAAGGCTGAAACTACTTTTTTAAGTCTAACCCTCTGTAAGTCATGTAATATAAGTGTGTTTGACTTCATACTAGTAAGAAACTCAGATTCATTAAACAAAAACAATGAATTCAGAAGCAGTTCATTTTTTAGGTCAGGCACAGCGCCAGCTTTCTGGTAATGTCTTGGCAAATCTGTCATACACCTCGCACATCTCTCTCCAACCACAGTCAATGCCTTCGAGCTATATCTAGTTTTTATCACTGGTGTAATAACATTTTGAAACCAAAATCATAAGTATTTAAAGACTAAAGCAATAATGTTAAAGCTCATTAAGTCTACGAAGTATTCCGCCTTACTGTGTAAGAAAGCAGTAAAGTAATATGCCTGACATGTATAATACGAGAGCTAAGACTAAGATCAGCACTGCCAGTCTAGGCATTCATCAAACCATGCTCCTACTACAGGTCTCCCTCTGCTTGTTTTTCAGCCCCTATAAAAATGTTCAAGTAACATGAAAAAGCGTGGTGGGTTTTTTTGTTTGTTTGTTTTTTTAATAAAACCGACATTTTCTGTTTCCTTGCTGTAGAACTTTAAGTTCACACAGCTCCTCAAACATTCAGGTTACATACTGCATGCAACAGGGAACACCCGTGCCCAGTGACAGCTCCCTAGGGCGTACAACGCTTGGGTGCTGCCCCAAGAGCCTTGTGCTACTTTTCAAGCGCACTACGCCGGGCGAAAGGCAGCGTGCACGCAGGCAGGGGAGCAAGTGCAGAACAGACCACAGGCAGAGAGCACACCAGACGGCATTCACTTGTGAACACAAGCCCACGCTCCCCGGAGATCCTACAAAACAATTAAATGAGAGAATTTAACCCCTTAGGTGATACTTTGGAATAAACAAGTATCTAATAATCCTCTCTATATTGCACTACTTTAGCTAGTATACTTACAAGCAAGAGGCAAGGAGCAGGAAGAATGACACAACAGGGTGGCAACCTTTTTCTTTTGTTTTGCTCATCATTGAGTAAACATGGTTCGCTTTCCTGGCTGAACATTTAACCAGAAAAGGTGATACCTCCCGGGGTAAGAATGGAAATAAAAGTCAATGCATCAGCTTGCAAAATTAAACAAACCAAACAGATCCAACCCAAAGAATGAAGGAAGAAAAAATATTTTTGCTATTGCTAAGCAAGACACATCTACGCAATGTTAAATCACCCATGAAAACATGACTTAGGGCTTGAGTCATCTCAACCTTACTGCTTAGTCACAGTGTGCACGAAAGCAGCATTCATTCAGTACTGAACTTTACCTTAATACATTTAAGTTATTCCCTGTCTCTCTATACTTTCTGTGATGAAATGGAAAGAAAAGGGGTGAACCAAAGTCTAGAACAGAACGGTTTTATACACAATTGTAAAACAAATTGTAATATGCACCTTACAGCTGTTTTGTTTGATAGCTGGATAAATGATAAATTTAACCAAGACTCACAGTTATGAAATTTAACTAAAACAGGTTGAACAAAGTTTATCAACTGCTTACTTTTAAGAATTTGTAACACCCTTTCCCCACATTAAAATAAGCATGGCCTCTGGGAACAAGAAATCACTTCTTGATATCGACTTCTCTTAGAAATACAAAACAAGTATAATGCCAGCAAGATTCCTAACCATTCTTTCTAACCATTTGCATTTCTCACAGTACATCTCTACAACTATCAACACAGCGAGTTTAGGAGAAGTTAGTACGTATTATGTTATGGCGTGACTGCATTTGACACCGGGATGCATGGAACAGGAACGAACCAGCACACCCAGGACACTCGAAAACCACTATCACCTCCGTTACTGGTCAGCAGCTGCTGCTCTGTGATCTCATCATGACCTATCTCAATCCTCTTTAAATGCCCTCTCTTCTCTTCAACGGGGCTTGAGGCTGCTCTGGGCAGCAACTATCACGTGTAACAGTGTGCGAGATCCCTGGGGCAGTGGTCCGTACAGCCGCACTACTACAGGAAGCTTCGTCTGACGTGAAGTAGAAAATGCAAGCTAAGACAAAAGGACTATTTTCACTACTTAGCAAGATGTTCTCACACACAGAGTACCTGTTTCTTTTAGCTGCAGCGATTGACTGAAATATCACTAGGTTCGCTTGATTTTTTTCCCCAACAGAAGTTTCTCACCAGAAGACACCAGCAGGTATGTTCCACAGAATTGGATGAGGATTCTTCAACAATTCCAATAGAAACTTGTTTGTAAGTCTTCAAGTTCAAATGTTTTCACTAATTTGATGAATTCAGAGTACTGCAAAG
>NC_138575.1:126969692-127232142 GCF_964289735.1 Phaethon aethereus
CCAAATGTGATGCAGCTTTATTCTGAAAAGAGCCTCACTATGGATTTCTTATGAAGAATTTGTGGATACTCATTGCAGTATAAATACTTACATGAAGATATGGGTTCAGTCGTTGGGATCAGTTCTTGGTATCTCCAGCAGAGTACTTGAGGTCTACAGGCAAATGAGAGCAACTTGGTTGATAATGCTGATTTGTATTAAGGTTGTCCACATAGATATTATTGTCTGTTGTGCCAGCAGTCGCTGGCCCACGTTCTAGAAATGGGAAGGAGAAAAGAGAAGCATGAAGCAATGTGTGTTTTTTGCAGTTAGGCCTATTTAATCTCTCTTATTAACTAGGCAAAATCAGAACGAAATAAGTCAGTACTGGCAGTTGAGGATCAGTTGTTTAGTTGACAGCTGCAGGCAAGCCCAGTGATATAAAAATTACTGTCATTATGAATAGCTTCTACTAAGAAGATATTTTTATTAAAATTGTGAACATGTTCTGTTTCAACAGTGATATTACAAAATTTGTTTTTCATGATCTTTAATAACCAATTTTCTGCTACAAAGATCCAGGATGCTATCATATGGGTTCTGTATTAAAATTTATTTTAAAAATTGAGGCACTATGTACAGTACAGTTCAAACAGTATATGGAATGCAATAGATTATTAGTTTACAGTCTGCTCTATTTGTCATATGTTAAAAGAGTTGCAGATGAAATTAGTAAAACCCTATTCTAAATTATGACTTCTGAAAAGATCTGTTTGTATGCTTTCTGTTTGTTTTTTGTGGGGTTATTTTGCTTTTTTTTTTTGTAAAGTTGCAAATCATCTACAGTATTTTATTCTGGTAAAACACTAGAGACCAAAAATTAGGTTGAACAGCTACTTTTGCAATCAATAAGATAGCAGCGATTTGTTATGTGCAGTTTATAGGCATGATGGTAGATGGCATGGAGAGGGAATACATTCTTGGTATTCCCATCAGAATACATGAGGTCCACAGACAAATAGGAGCAACTTGATCAGTCATGCTAATTTGTACTAAAATTGCCCACATACATATTATTATCTGCTGTGTCAGTAAGTGTACTGATGAAAGAGCTGGGATGGTGTTTTCCTACACATATGGGAAAAGGCAGGGGGAGTGTTTTCAAAGAACACAGAGTGGTTTGTGGGGAGCTGAAGCTGCTCTTGCACTTTTGAGGGAATGGAGAAGGTCCTCTGTCCTTCACAGCCTTTCAGCAACTTGAGGAGCAGCCAGCCACCAGGACATCAAAGGACAACATTCAAGGTCAGGTTGAGTGAGGCTCCAAGCAACCTGATTTAGTTAAAGATGTCCCTGCTCATTGCAGAGGGTTTGGACTAGATGACCTTTGAAGGTCCCTTCCAGACCAAACTATTCTATGATTCTATGACAAAAGGGAAAAAATACCCAAGAAAGAAATGGCTACAAACCACAGATAGACTTGCCCAGTGTGGCAATAGAATAGTTGTGTGCGTGTGTATAACTATGTACGTATACACACAGAACACATAGTGTGTGTGTGTGTATATATATATATACACAGTTTTATATATATACATATATAAGTATACTGCTAAGGAATTAAAGATCTCTGCAACTGGAATGATTAGAGGACTGACAAATTAGGCCATTTTTAAACTTTAAAACAAAACCTTAAATTTATTAGCAATAAACTTCATGCTAATGGGTAATTCTTACTCTGTTAGTCACTATTACTACACGTATGAAAGTGTTATTCCTTAAAGATCATATCCTAAATTAGCAAGAAGTATACAATGCCATAAAGTTGATGCCATATAGTTAGCAGTGGTGGTTTGGGTCCTTGATGTTTCTTCATCGTGGAGGTCAAAGTGATCAGACTTGAGAGAGAAGAACAACTCTGATGAGAGAAGTTGGAACTGACATGGTCTTGTCAACTTTCTTCTCCATCTTTCTTTGGGCATTGCCAGTGCTTTATGCTTTGTGTTAGTTTTCCTTTTTCTAACCATCCCTCTCGTGTATTCAGCAGGATGTTTTGCCTGTTTGCAGTGCCTTCTACTTACTTTGTGCCTCATGTTGCAACTTCTGTTACCTGGATACCTCCCACATGCAATTTCATGTGTCTTTGCCCCGTTGGTGGTCGCATTCGTCACAAATGTAATTAAAATGCCTATACATTGTGTTTGGATGTGCCATAATTGTCTTACAAAGTACTTACGTACTGTTGTTGATTACACTATTTTGGTATGCAGGTATTTGGATTCAAGGCAATCTAATTGCAAATGTATCCCGAAAAATACACTTCTAAAGATATTACAGGTCTCTGGCTTAACTACATCAGAGTAGGCGCAAAGTGGGCAAATCATGGTAGAGAGCTGCGTCTTCTCTCACAGAGGGAGAATAGTGCATCAGTGCTGTAGCTGACTTCTGCTCCAGAGGGATGGATCCTAGTTCAGACGTTTTCAGAAGGATGGCAACAATATGTGTGGTCAGCTTAGTTATTCAGATACTGGTTTAAAAAATTAGTTGCTAATTTTTAAAGGTTTTCAAAAAACCCTTTGACAACATTATTGCCAACGATATGTGTATATATATTGTAAATCCTTTAAATCTTGTGTATGTACTTGATAGATAATGCATCAAATAGATTAAGATCTAAAGAAAAATCTTAAATATTTATTAGAAGGAAAAAAATAAATGTAGTTTATTTTTTCATCCAGTTATTAGCATTTTTAATGGATTTTTAATGAGGATATTTTCAAGCTATTTCAAGATACAAGACTTTTGAAGTAATTATTTCAAAGACAAATTGCTCACGCCATGATAGACTTCTACAAATACACAAAAATTAAGCAATTAGGAGTGTAAAGCAGTTGCTTAATTTCCATAGCTACTACATGATAAACCTCTTACATACAGAAATCAAATATATTTAGGTAAGAATTCCCTACTGTTTCTTGAATCCATAATAATGTGAAGCAGTCGTCTATATTTGAGGCCTTGAGGCATTGTTACTGAAAGAGGCAGAAATCCTGCAAATGTAGTGGTTTGTCTTGAAATAATCCCAACTCTCCTAAATCAAGATTGACTTTCCAATCTTAATTTGCTTAGTTTATTTTAATTTAAGACTGTTTCTAGCTAAAAACTTTACGGCTACAGAACCACATCAACTCCAGTGGGGTTATATGCTGTAGGAACTACCGACATAACATAGTACAAGATAATTCTTCATAAAAGTAATTAGTCTAGATGGGGCAATTTATTAATTTAAATGTGCTGTTAATCTACCCAAAGTACTTTGCATATCTTTATTCAGGGTTGCTGTTTGTGTTGAAGGAACAAATGACAGCAACAACAGATTGTGAGGTAACAATAGAAGTTGCAATGTCCAGTAGACTTTATAATTGAATGCTAGTAGAGGATTGGTGCAGATAAGCAGTCCTGTCTTTTGTTCTGTGTTTTGGAGAGCTGTCTTTCAGACCCTTCTCTCCCACACTGCTGTGACTTTTTGCTTCTGCCATTTCTGTTGGTCATCATTTTACTCTGTCTCCCTACGCATCCATTTTCATTTCCAAACTTCCATGCATCGACCTCTGTTTTATATTTTGTCCTTCCCAAGACTGCTTTACAATTTTTTTGTCACCCATTCTGCTACAGCTCTCAGCATTGAGGTCTTCACCCCCAAACCACTTAGGCTGTAACAAGGTGAACGTTTGGAGCACAAGATAAAATTTCCCTGCTGACATTTTTTGAGCACACAGCAGCCTGTGCTTATCTTCAGAAGCAATCATGGGGAGAGTGCTGCTAGTCCCATGCATACTGACTTGAGCAGAGAGTTCTCAGGGAACGATACTCATAGCCCTGTATATAGCATGTATGCATTGTAGCAGGCATAAAAAATATCACAAAACTGTATTCAAATCTTAATGTAGAAGTAGTTACTCATAACTAAGAGGTTTTTTCTACAGATAGAATTAAAGCTGAAACCCTAACCCTGACATGTCAGTTCCACCAAATTTCAAGAATCCTTTTCAAAGCAAGGAGCTTGATAGTGAAAAGACTATATTATTTATTTGGTTTACTTTTTGTAATTTTTCTATAACCTTATTTCTGAAGTAGCTGGAACACACCCTGAGGTAGATGTTCTGACACTTGGCAGACTGGCAAGTCATTGGAAAAGCACCCTTAAAAATGCCATGTGTCAGGCCACCTTCTTTATAGACAACACGGATTTTTTTGTTTTTTGAACAGCAAAATGAGTTAGATGAAAAATCATACAGAAAAGACATGTCTTGTATAATAATAATGTAAATTCTTTCAGATATATTTCAATTATAACTTGAACATGAACAATTGCTTTTGGATTGGTCTTTGTTATGTGATATTGCAACCCAGAGATGTTCAAAAAACATGATTTAGGCCCTAGAAAATCATGGGACTGACTTACATATGTTACAAATAATCTTTGAATATTAAATGTGGGATGTTCACTTAATCGCACTTGGTTTGTTTTGAGCCTTCAGAGTCTCCCTGGGTCTCATTTCAAAGTTTTATCAGTCTAAAATAACGCTGTATGTAAACTCCTCCATTCAAGACATTGAATCAAGAAGTACCTTGTTATAGTAAGCCAGGTCACAAATACTACCGTAAAAAGGTATTTGGCTTTAGCAACAGCAGGGTAAAATGAAATTTTTTATCACAGGTAGAATGGTACACGATGATAAAAAGTTAAATAGTGTATGAAAAATAAAAAGGAAATGTATGAGTAAAATGATACAAATAATTTTCAAAACTTTCAAAATACCGTAACAATCTGTTCTATCTTACAGGAATCCGATTAGCTCCAAAAGAAAAACTGGACATCCCAGTGTTATTCATGCCAGATGCAATGAAAATGCATGAGGCTGTTGTCGTAATTCATGTAATGAGGGAAAATGGTGAAAACTGGCCTTATGAGGATTCTGATGAATTAAATAAGGACTTAAAGAGGTAATTTATTCTAATAGGAAAAGAAAAAGTAGTTGAGGATACTCATTCCTATCATCATTTTCTCCTTCAGGTATTTGTGTGTAGCTCCCAAGGGCAATCAACATAGGTATCCAACGTAAGCTTTTAATGTACACTGCAAATTATGCAGATTTAGGGTAGAACTTTTGTCTGTTTCAATACCTACCTTTTCTAACTTTAAATAAAGAAAATGTACTAGCTGCCAGTGCGGTTATGGATATTGAGCAAATGAAAGCTCTCAGATGCCTCTAATTTTTCAGTATATTTGGACTAACAGTTATTCTCCTGTGGATATGTTTATGTAGTGCATTATGTAGATGTGACATAAGAGAGAGCAGATCAGGCCAAATGTTCTCATATCCTGACAGAATATTTGAAGACACTAAACTAAGTGGATGTAAATTATTGCTGTTGTGATTTAGTTGGGTTTTATTTCATGTTTTTCTTAGATATATTTAGCATGACAGCATACAATTAAAAGGAGTCTCACCTCTCCAACAACTCTTAAGTCTAGATTACTTTGGAAAAAAAAAATTCTCATCAGTCTATCACAGTGATGCTCTTCACTTATTTTCCAAGCAGTGTTACTGTAGCAGAGAATGGGGGAATTCAGGGAATACTCTGGATCTATCCAGTTCATGGAATACCTGAAGCACCGCAGCAGAAATTAGTTCCAGGTAGGTAACGACTGAAAAAAACTTGAATGATAGATTTAGAGAAAATTAAAGTAATTTGTATTCTCACCTGCTTGATCATGAGAATTTGCAGTGGTACTTTGCTACATCTTAAAAAAAGATAAAATCACATATTAAAAAGAAAATCTCTTTTCCCAACCTAAAAAGCAAATCTAAATCTATTATTTTGTGCTCGTGGATAAAAGGAGACAGGAGTAGTTTAAAATCTCAAGGCTTGTGCCCTTCAGTGTCCTAGTTAATGCTGAGTTATAGAACTAAAGGTAAATCTAACGAAAGACTGACACAAGGGTAGATTTCTGCTTGCATACCCATAACACCCTTCTGGAGAGTTTAGATGGTACAAAATAGGTGGAGTTCACTGTTTCTCTTAGCCTTGAATTTCACTCCTTAATCAAAAACAGAATATGGAGTAGTGTGAATAACAGTAAGTTTTCCACTTGTTCCTGAGAAGTAAACTTGCATTAAAAGATGACTGACATTCATACGGTTTTTGTTGTTGCTTATTTTGGGGATAGTAAATATTTATAGGTTTGATGCACCTTTTTTTTAAAGATGTGATAGAGTCCCAGAATTGTGAAACAGAAATTCTGAACAGCTTTTTAAATCTATAACCTTGATGAAACTACAGCTCAAGATGTAGATGAGGGACAACCTTACACCAACTTGTCTTTTCATCTTGTCTTTTGATGAGCGAATATTATACCTTTCTACACAAAATAGACTAAGGTACAGGAATAACTTCTGGAAAACTACAGAAATAAATATTTTTACTGTAATTAATCTAATTTGCTTAAGGACCCTTTACTTGCGAAAAATACCGATGAAGTGATATTAATTAGAGCTTCCATTTCTTTAATTTCCACTTTATTACCTTAAGGAATGAAGCAGAATATTATCATGCAATCAACTGTTGCCCAAAATGATGCTTTTAACGAGTCTCATTAGCATTAAAACTATGTATATTGATGTGAATGTTTGTTGTGTTATTTAAAGATGTTATGGAATTCACTGGCAGACTTTGAGATAAATCTCCCTTTTATTGGGCTGTTGTTTTCATTATGTATAGAAGTTATGAATTAAAACTGTTAGCATTCATAAATTGCTTAAGTGACATCAATTCTGTATATGATCAGAAACTTAAGTAATGTCAAATCATAAGTATTTTTAAATTCCTACATGATTCTTTAAAACAGCAAGACTAAACTGTAGAATATTCATAACTGTGTTATCTACTAATTTATGTTCAGTAAATGTTTGTAATGCATACAAGGAGAATTGCATTAATTTTGAATATATATCTCTTTTTGGACATCAACATGCTATGTTGGGCTAATTTTTTTTTCTAAGGGAGTACTAGTCCTTTCACTGAAAAGTGACCTGGAAAGCTAAAATACCTGTTTGTGAGTGTCTTTATGAAACAGATTCCGTTCCTGCCTTGATTCTGAAAGTCTATGCTTTTCGGTTATAAATGGACTTTTTAAAAATCTCTGTTGTAAGATAGGAATCCAAAGCAGGTAATTTACAAGAAAACGACTTAATTTTTAAATCCTTTTTTTTTAATAATGATCAAAATAGTATTGTAATTTCTTTTAATGCAGACATTTATTAAAATTGCCTGGAGGCTACAAGCTGTTATGTCAAAAACTGAAGCTGCTTTGCTAGTGTATTAGGCAGTTCATCTTTTGTGTCATTCTTATTTGCATCTTAATGTACTTAAACTTCTAGAAGTCACTTGGCTTAGTATCTCATGAGACCAATTAAAATGATCAGTGGTCACAACCCATGTATTACATGTTAAGTAGATTACAACTTGCCTATGTTGTAAAAGTGATTAGAAATTGAGAATCATCCAGAATTTTTTTTTTCATTCTCATGGAGTCCAAGCAGCATACAATAATTTGGATTGGAAGGGACCACTGGAGGTCATCTAACTCAGCCCCCTGCTCAAAGCCAGACCTAATTAGATCAGATTGCTCAGGGAGTTGTCCAGTCAAATCTCACAGCGATCTGATTTTTATCCATAAATATTACTTAGCCATTTAGGAAAAAGAAAACATAGAATCATTTCTGCCAGTAAGATGAGCTGCAGAATAGAAAGTGATGCGGACACAACATGTGCACACAATAGTCTGAAATACTTAGTAAGCTGTTGTAATACAGACAGTATAATTTATTCTTAAATGTAAGGCCATGAATCTAAAAAAAAAAAGTGTTTTCAACAATTTCAGTAACTCTCCTTCATGGAAATGCTTAGAAGAGAGCTATAGACATTATTTAAACCCTGTTAAACAGGAAACGACCAAGGGGAACAAAAGTTGGGTTTTTTTTTAAAGAAAGGAAGTTACTTGAACTTGATGTGCAATTATCTCTTTTCCAAAGTAATGATAATGAGTCAAGCTCCAGAACTGAAAGTTAAAGTTAAATAAATATGGCATAGACGTGTTTCATTGCTCTTTTTTTAAACACTTCACATAATTACTTACCAAGATATAGTTCTAAATTATGTATCATTAAATCTTGATGCTAAGTTCAGAGTTAATTTTTAAAAAATCATGGGGTGCAGTTCTGATGAAAATAATATTTAGACCTTGAAACTGAGAAGTATGTCATCAGGTCTTTTTTTTCATGTTGCTTTCCATAACTCTAGAAAATTCTGTCTTTTCTTTAGGAAAAAAAAATGTTTCTTTCAGTTCTTGGATCTAATTTTCTCCTCTTTCTGTGCCAATAATTATTGAAAGAACCATAAGCAATAACCTAAGCAAGGTTTATAAAATTTAATGTATAAGATAAAACCCAACTACCTTGTAATGAAAAATGACATATTTTAAAAGCAATAAATTAAAATCACTTACTGAATTGAAAACAAGCTCTGTCATGCTTCAAAAAGAAACTCATGTCAGGATGCTTTTTATTATGCCATAGCTCTGTAAAAGCTGAAGTTTGAACAACAGTATTCTTAAATTAAGAAATCTAACAGTAACGATATTGTTTCATTTAACTTTTAAAGTATTTTATTTCTTTGTTTTCCTTTCAGTTTTCTTTTCTCATTGGCATATGTCAAACTATACCACAATTTCTCTTTCCAAATGAACTAAAATGTTGTGAACTAACTGTAGGAACAGATTTTCATTTGCTTAACAATATTTTTTACTACTTCACCTAGACAGAACAATAGAAACTGTGGAATGGGAAAAATCTTTTAGTTGTTGGAATTCTGTCACTCTCTAAATGCATTTAATGCCTATGTTTAATTGTTTTGTTAATATGAAGATGCTGACATTTTACAAATAATGGGTTCTTGCTTTTCTGCAGCTGTGGTACGCTGTCGAGCCAGGCAGAGAGTAGAAAGAAGGGTAGAAGTGGTGCTGACTGGTATAGTTCCTGGTACCAGCACTATGCCTGCTGCAAGACATTCTGCCATGGTCAACAGAAATAAGACAGACAACATTCAAGAAGAAGTCACTGATGGTAAGAATAAATAGCTTGGATATCATGCTCTTTTAGGAACAAATAAAGTACATGCTTCAAGAAATGTAGCTCTGCCGTGACAATAGATAAGTTTTAGAAAAAGACTCCTCTCAGTTCATGTTTCTACCCTGTTGCAAATATGAGACGTTTGTATAACAGGCTGTCTGCCGTTATAGGTACCTTTGAACCTGAACCTTTCTTTTTCTATGTCTTGAATGTGAGGCTTCCACACATGCTATCTCTCCTTTAAAAGAGAACAGCCTCCACAAAGTCTAAAGTTAACAAAAATATGTCTGTGTAAGCATTGCAAGGAAATATTTACCTGCAGGTTGTCCCTATTTGTAAGATACATTCCCACCAGCAGGCCAATATCTGCAGCAAAATGGATTGAAGAAGGAGGCCTTGTGTGGAAGAAGCAAGAAAGCTTTGTAAAAAGATAGCTTCCACTTACTGTTAATCAGCAGAGGACACAGTGAAAATCAATTTCTTCAGAGATACACCAGCTTTTCATATTATACCTCTTGGAAACAGAATGGTACAACATATAAGTAGTAAAAAAAGAATGCTTGTTACTGCTCTATGCCTGGTATTTCTGTTAATAGATGTGTGTTAACAGTCATACTCACTACAACAAATTATGCATTGTCACATTTTACCTTCATCAATTTTTGCACCTTTGAGACTTAACCTACATTTCTTTTTGGGTTCAAAGTCATCCTACTTTTTAAGAAAAGTGTTATTTAAAAATTATGGTACATGACATGAGATATCCTAAGGTGTGTTTAATGTAGCTGTAAATGAGGGGAAGGGATTTCACCTATGCTCCAACTTTATCAAGAGTGTAATGCATTGTATGGTGGTAAAAGATGAGTCTACAGAAGTTGCTATGATTGCAATCTAATAGGCAATCAGTTTGAGAGGCAGGCAAACTTGGCTTTTGTGTCTCACTTAACGCCATTTAGCATCTGACCCAACAGAGGCTTTGCAGGAATACCGTGCTACAGAAATCCTCCTGCCAAAGAGCTATGAAAAACCGAAGAGCTGTAAAATGTAAATCAAGATGTGTTACATCCTTCCTATAAGGATGATTTTCATGCAAACATGCCCCCACCCTGCACACTAACCAATGTAGTCTCACACTGGCAATCACCGTCCAGATCTTTATACAGATATTACTTCTGAATGCTTTTAAGACAGGAGGGGATCTGAAGTTAAACTGTTAACAAGAGCTTGCACAGCATATACTTACCAATTAGTTCATATTTGTAATTACTTAGTTAAACTTTATATTTGCTCATAGTGCAGTGACAAAGGTAACTTCTTGTCTGGGCATATTATTACCTTATATTCCCGTATTATGAAGTGATAGTGATCAATCTAGTAAAATAAAAAGATGTGAAGTTCTCAACGTACATTCTTGCCTCTTCGGAGAACTGTAAATACTATTATATAATTTTATTCGGCCTTGTGAGAACAGCTGTGTATCAAAATACATGTTACCTTTTATTTTTTTTTACTATAGAGTAGCCGGCTTAGCTCTTTATTGACTTGTCACATATGAGAAGGCTACCTTAAACATACCTGGGCTATTTCCTTACAACATGGTGGCATCTGAATTGACAAGAAGAATATGCATTGAGCAAGTTGAGTCAGCATTTTGAAAGACTTGCAGATTCATGATGTACAGTGCTTGTTTTATTCATAGGAATAATATTTGATATTTATTAACACTGGCTTCTGCACATACTGCAAGACATTGATTTGGGACATTGCATCTTTTCAAGCAAGAAGTCTGGTAACGAAATGCTTTACACCATAGGTAGTAAGATCACCTGTAACTGGTGCTTTTCAGGATTTTCAATAACATTATAATGTCTTTATGGCTAGATGGCTAGATGCTAGATGCCTCTTAGGAATCAAATTTAATAGTACTGTCTCTGTTTTCTGCAGTCTACCAGTAATACATAAATAAAAGCGTAAACCAAGCTGTTTTTCATTTTTTCTCTTCTGAAGAAGTGATTCATCAGAGTGTATGTGTGATGTGTAGTAAGCGGTTTTTATATCCAAAGATAAATGATGATAATTAGTGGCAGATCAGATTTAAACAGCTACTACTGTGCTTTGGTATTTAAATTATTTGGACAAGTATGAATTCTTGGGAAGTGAAGAATCTTCAAGCATGTCTTTTATGTTAAAAGGATTCAATTTCATCCAATCCAGAAGATATAATATGAAAAAGAAAATTATTATAACTTCTTAAGAAAGAGGGGACAATCTAGATACTGTCTAGCTAAAATGACATAGTTTGTTATTCAGAAGTCATCAAAGTTCCAGAGATCAAATAATTAAAGCTTAATGTTTTAGACATAGCAATTCTGATTGGCCCTTTTTAAAAATAAACTTCAATTGTATTGAATGCATATTTTTACCCTATATGTACTTTTAATCTGATTTCTTACATATGGCTCTAAAGACCTTTTTTTGTAAACAAAATTTAAGACCCAAGATTCATCCAAACAAGTGTGAAGATTGTTATTTTTTTATTCTAATAAAACAGCTTTTTTAGTTTACTTTAAATATTCAATGACAAATACAAGCATGTTTAATTTTCCATGATCTTCTAAGAAAAACATCATTCACAAATTATCAGTTATTAATATTTGACTGAAATTCACAAATTTCTAAGCAACCTTGACTGTGCTGAGAGCATGTGGGGTACACAGCCAGAGTATCTTCTGGTTGAGCAAATACATTAAGAAGTTCTGTTCTGTCTCTGTGCTTGTAATGGTTCTTTGTAATCTATCCTTTTCAATTGCTTCAGTTTATCACATAAAGCAGCCATAAGGGCTGAGTGTTTGTGATTAACTTCCCTAATCTTTATTAAACCATAGCTCTTCTCACAGCCCAAAGGCTGGTCTTAGCTCCTTGCTGCGTTCTTATTTCTGGGAAGTTTTCATGGCAGTTAATTTTCGAGGGGAATAGTGCCCTATAGGTTCTGTAGGGTATTACAGGTATGAGGTTTTTTTATGTTACGGGCAGATTTCACAGCCTTGCTGACTTCTGACTAAACAGATGGACAGTTCAATTGCACCTAGTGGTTAAATAACATTTTCCAGATAAGCTGTCCGTAATATACGTTGTCATACATTATGCACATTGGCATACGTTACGCAAAGTGTGTCTACACCCTTTGTTTCACCATTCACAAAACCAGCAAGTGTGTGTGTATATATATATGTTATATGCCTTTATAGCAATTACCTAACATTCAAAAATTCCTGACATCCATCAGAATATACGGAAAGCCTCTATTTTCTTTAATTTTATTAAAGCAGCTCTTTGAAACAGGGGAAGAAGAACAACATGTCCAAACACATGTTAAAAGCTATTCCCCCCCAGCAAGATTTTATGTTAGCCAGCGGTGTGGATTCCACTAAATGCCAATTTGTTGTGATGGATCGGGAAGAGCACCTTTAAGAAATGAGTTCAATAAAATTGAGTATGACCAAAGAAATCTTATCAGCATATGAAAGAAAAATGCAAGCACAGGTGGAGACAAGATGTTCTTCTAGACTTATCTCTCATCCAGAGATGTTAATTTAATTGCTGATAAAGTGTAGCAGGTTGATATTGAAAGCAATATGAGGAGGATAAGAATTATGAAGATGGTCCTATATCTTATTTAAGCCATCTCTCTATTGTCAGAATAATCGCAGCATTATTTTTGAAGTGGTATCTGAGGATGGGAGAATTACAGCTATAAAAAGGAGATTGCTGAGTGATTTTTTTGCTCTGAGAGAAGTAGAAGAAAGAACAACAAAGTGTTTGTTTTGGTTTAACAGTTGGTGAAAGCTGTGAGTAATGGCAACATGAAAGTGTTGACAAGGGGGTGAACCCCCAGTCGGGTCACTCCGTTATGGATTATTACCTTGTTGTTAAAGGTGCCAACTCCTGCTGGGAAACAGGGAACTAGCAGAAGCTATAGGCATCAGAATAGGGCATCGGAGTAGAAATGAAAGCCTAGATGGGTTATTTTGTCAGCTACATAATTTTTGTTAACATCTGGCTGTTTGTTTATTTATGAGTGAAGTGTGGGAGAGATTTGACACGTTTCTTTTCTGTATTGAACTGCAACATGCATAGGCATTTTCGTGAATAACTTCAAATAGGACTTTGTTTACCTGATTTTGATATACAAGGTTACCACTTGGTCCATTAAGAAAAGAATCAATTTAGCATAATTTTTCCGCTCACAAGTAACCCCTTCTACTCACATTTCTTAATAGAACTAGAACAAAAACTGAAAAAAGAGCTTGTGAATTGTGAGCAAATATAGTTTGTAACTGCTTGTATTTCTGTTTACTGCACAGTCACCCATTTCTGTTTCTTTGCCATTTTATAAAATGTCGAAACCTGCAAGCCTTAGAATGAGTCATCATGTAAATTAAAATTACTTTTTAACACCTGTGCAAAATCATGCTCAGTTAAAATATTCAACGCTTACAGGGAAACGGATCAATTATAAACTAATCTGAAGTTATTTATTCAGCTTCACAAAAGTGCAAAAAAATACCTCTAATACAAAACCAGAAATGATTCCATTGTTCCTGGTGTTACTTTTCTGTATGATGTATATCCAGGAAAAATGAGAAGTTGAAAAGAACTGATTGGCTAGCCCGACATAACGTATCTCTGAAACAAGGACACACAGATAGCTTTTAAAAATGTCTTTTGAGTTAGCGGCTAAGGGAAACCTAATTTGCTGCAACGGTTTATCAATTACTTTAATTGTTTTATGATTGTGATCGCCAAAGTTCCATTGCTCCTATTTCTTTTTCATAGAATTTCCTGTAATTTCTTTGACTGAGTGATAACAAGAATACTTCCTTACAAACAGCACCACTACCCCCTTTTTTTGGTAAAGATGTTTTGGTAAAGCTTCTGTAAGTCAAAACCATAGTCAGCACAGCTCTCCAGGCTCTTAGTTGTGCTTCTGCAACATCATAGCACTTCACAATGAACAATCTGCATTAATTTGCACTAATTTTTTTGCATTATTTTCTCACTGATTATAGGCCATCAACAAGGCACAGCTAATCAAAGCCCTTAAGCTGCGAACTTTGTAGGTTTTCCAGAACAACAATGGGCTAGTGCTCTCCCTGTCTCTCAGCTGTGTTTGCATGCTTTTCATCATAAAAAAGCAAGCAGAAGGTTTATACATCTGAATTTGCCTCAGACAATGTATCTGACAATCACTATAGTAACAAACACATGCACACATACAACAAGTCTATCCCAAACGCTTTTCTATTTCCAGGTTATTATGTCCTATTGTCATGTTTGTGCTAAAATTATTTATCCTTGTTTTCTTCTGTCTCTGAAGCTGCACTGTTCAAGTATTGTTGTTGTTAAAGAAAATTAAGTTATCCACTCTAGATCTCCTTCTTCTCTCCCACATTGCACGTTTCCAATATGAACAGGAAGGAAGAAGGAAAAAACAGAACTTCCCCACTTGTTATGGAGGATGTATACAACTTTATGTTTTTGTAAATAAGTACATCAGGCCTTCTAGTTTTGACAGTTTAAGAATAAGTTTATCTGAAGCTTTGAAGGTATAGTTAGAAATTAAAATTGTAAGACAAGTAACTGGAAGTTACATGGAATCACCACAGAATATTGAATGAAATTGTAACCTTGAACCATTACTATGATGACCAAGCCAGCTGAGGAAGATAGAGTGAAACCTCAGAAATATACTACACAAACTTTTTATTAGTTCTGAAACTTGATTTGTATCAAAAAAATAACACAAGTGGACACAACCCATGAGATTACAGCTGTCTTTTAGCAATTTACACTTACCCTGTGATACAGATGTTCCACCTTATGTATAACTGAATGCAATTCATTGGATAAGAAAAAGGAAACGAATGGGACCCTAGTCATGAGTTCCTGTGGTGTAGTATCTGTGGCTAAACCTGTTTTGTGCATTAAAAAAGCCAAAAGCTAAAAAATGCATCCTTCTGTAATAGACCATAGTATAGTGTAAAACTATATAAGACATGCTTACAGATGCTAGTGACAGTGCTAGATACAATTTATCTGCATCATTACAGAGTTCCATGTGCATAAGTTTATGATAATGAACTCATTGATGAATTCATGATGAATTTTTCATTGTCTTCAATATGCAACCAGATTCTGATCAGTCTGGACTGTTTATGTTAAGAAAAGATATTCCATTTTTATTAAGTAATATGTCTGTCTGAAATACCTGTTAATTAGGTTAAAACATTTTGAAACACACTATTATTAATCTCCTAAAACAAACTTGCATTGTAATTGCAAACGAGGAGTAGCTGAACAGATCACATTGTAAGGTCTTTTCAGCATCTGGAAGTACTGCATTCTATAGCTGGCAAACTTGACAGCTGTAAAAATGCCTTTAAAATCAACAAGAAGCTCTTGCCTACATATGTGCTGGGTTATTTCAAGCATTGTAAGTTTCAGAGTTTTCAGGTTAAGAAGTCTTGGATTGGTTTCTGTCATCTCTACAGAATTTCAAAGGACAAACAAATGGTACTGGATATAGGAATATTTTAAACAGCAGTGTTTTATGACTCACTGAAAAACTGAAACTGGCCTTGCTAAGAACTGCAGCTCAGTGCAGTTTAATACATTCAGATTTTTAACAGCAATCAGCCAAGGTGTTCCTTGTCTCTCAAAATCGTTTCAGACAGATCAAGGCTGATCAGAAAAATCTATTTTTATAAAAGCAAAACTGTTCTAATTTTACACCCAAGTTACAAGACAGAAGTTCGATGTAGTCAGAAAAAACATATTTTCTCTTGGAACAGGTATTTTAAACTTATTTATTGTATCACCACTAGTCCAGGAAAACCACCATAGATTGTATAGACACAGCTGATTTACAAAGTGATGCTTAGACTCACAATATTTTAAGAATGTGCGCTCGCATGCCAGAAGGCCAACTGTACCCTGGGCTGCATCCAAAGCAGCGTGGCCAGCAGGTCGAGGGAGGTGATTCTGCCCCTCTACTCGGCTCTGCTGAGGCCCCACCTGGAGTCCTGCATCCAGCTCTGGAGCCCTCAGCACAGGAAAGACCTGGACCTGTTGGAGTGGGTCCAGAGGAGGGACGCCAAAATGATCAGAGGGATGGAACACCTCTGCTGTGGGAGCCAACAGGCTGAGAGAGTTGGGGATGTTCAGCCTGGAGAAGAGAAGGCTCCAGGGAGACCTTCTTGCAGCCTTCCAGTACTTAAAAGGGGCTTAGAAGAAAGCTGGGGACAGACATTTTAGCAGAGCCTGTTGCGATAGGACAAGGGGTAACAGTTTTAAACTGAAAGACGGCAGATTTTGACTAGATAGAAGGAAGAAATTTTTTACAATGAAGGTGGTGAAACCCTGGCACAGGTTGCCCAGAGAGGTGGTAGATGCCCCATCCCTGGCAACATTCCAGGTCAGGTTGGACGGGGCTCTGAGGAACCTGCTCTAGTTGAAGATGTCCCTGCTCACTGTAGGGGGGTTGGACTAGATGGCCTTTAAAGGTCCCTTCCAACCCAAACTATTCTATGATTCCATAATTCTAAATCTGTTTTAAAGAAGTGTTTTCAAAGAGAAAAAATTAGGAAACAGAAAAATCAAATGCAAGACAAAATTTAAAATGTTGAAATTGGTTGCTAGGAAAATAGGCAGTGGTGTGCAGGGTAAAAAAAAAGATGTGGCTAAGAGGGGAATTTTGCAGAGCCTTGAAGATATGGTTGAAAAGCTTTAATTAGATATGCAAAGAGAAATAAATTTGCAGGGAAGAAATGTAAAGATTTGTACGTAGAACTACACTGAATATTTCCTTGAATTGCATTGAGGATCAATGAGTATATTATCAACAGAAGGAGACAATTTCATTATCCATTATTTGTTTCATATTTAAGGTAATCTAGTGTCTGGCATCTAATGAAGTATATAATGTTTTCTTTGCTGATATGCATTATGCTCTACACACAGCACTTTTGTACCTGTATGAAGAAATTTATTGAAAGGCATATTCAACTAAAACCAGTTTTCTTTGGGTTCTTGTGCAATTTGTTTATTCTTCTGCTGTTATCCTGAAGTTATGATATTTTACAGTGAGAAACAACTATTTACTTCTCAGATGAGATTCATTTCTTACTGCCCAGACCATACTGTCTACTTAACTATTAGGATGTTCTTGACTACAGGGCTTCCTTTCATTTTTTTTTCTTTATTACTGTTGTAATTCACTTTTGCTATTCACTTGAATATTTACTTGAAAACTGTATTAAAACAATTTAATCTACTGTACAGTAATGTATTCTGTCTGCTGCTGCTTTTGGTGGTAAGGCATAACTGCATACTTAATGTTCATTCCCCACTGCCTACTGAGTTCCAGCAGTCTGTGTGAAGACTCCTGGAAGACAGAGGAAAAGTAGGAAAAGAACAAGTGTCAGAGGAGAGCTGAATGGGGTTATGAAGAAGAAATTTCCCATTGGAAGGTCAACATTAGATGCCAGCTGTCTGGTAGAAGTGAGTAGTTAAGGTCTGGTCCTGTTGTTTCTATTTTACAAGTTTGGAGACTTGGATCAAGGGGGAAGAAATCTTTTTTAGGTGTCAGGGACACAATGGATACTTAGCTGTGAAGAATTAGCAGAAGAAGCAGAAAAAAATCAGTGAGAGAGTGCAATATGTTTACATTCAGCATCAAATAAAATAATTTATCAAGCTCTTGAAAAACATGAAGCTGCAAGTTTATGAATGCTTGGGCTTTCATTCTGTGTTTGTGTTCTACGATTGTGCTGACCTTTTTTATTAAATAACTGCAAGTAAGATTGCAGCCTGCTGAATAGGAGGTGAGGAAGGCCATTTGAGTGAATTCACTTGCATCTGTTTTATTGCACCTGTCCAAGGAACAGCCTCTGCAATGAGAACAAGCATTTCTGCAGTCTGAATATCTTTCCATGACAGCCTTGATTTCCACCTGTTTCATTGGAAATGGGAGACAGTGTGAAAGTAAGGAGGGTCCCTTAGAAAGTTCCTCCCCCTTGCCATTTTTATGTCATCAAGTCTGCTGGAGGCTAAGCACTATTTTCAGAGAGCTCAGGTAGCTAAGTCTCCTTTAGGTATCCACAAGAACCTGCAGCTTCACAGGCCAGCGTCCGTTAGATTTTTATCATCAGAGAACATATTGTATAATGAGCTGGTCTTCAGTGAAGTCAAACACTTATTCGCTTTTCAAAAATAGAACAACGGTACAAAGGCTTCTCTAAGGACTGTGGAACTTTATTCCAGATCAGATATATCCAGTGGGCTTTTCACAGTACCTTCTATAGAAGGTAAATTCATCTTTTAATTTTTAGGTGTATGACATCTATTAATTAGTTTTACAGTAAATCCTAACAGCCACAAAAATTCACATTTGCTCAATTTGTATACTCAGAGTGTAAAATCTTTGGAGTTTCTACACTATCATTCTTATGAGTCAGAGAATAAATTTTTTTAAAAAGTGGTCTATTTTCTTTCATCTTCTTAGAGGTTATTTAAAAAAAAACAACAAAGAAATCCTCAACACTCTAATTCTAGTGCTTTTTAAGAAGTATCCTTACTAGCACTTGAAAATAAATGCCAGCCAAGTCATAGAACGATATAGCTTAGAAACCTTATTGTTTTTTAAACATAGCTGCTTCAGTAATTCTGCATACACAAATGTTGCCTAAATGCATGCTACGTTTTGGAAGTCTGTTTACACAAAAGAGAACACTTAAAGACTGAGATTAATTGCCTTTCAAAACACAAAATATTTAATGTTTTAAAAAATTGTTTTGGAATAATTACCACAAAAACGTATTCTTACTCCTTTGCTTACTTAAATAATGCATTATATTCTTCAGGAACTATAAGGAAGTAATATTTTTTATAATTGCATTTTATATTCCCTAGACGTAACAAGCTGTATATAAAGAGCATGCTTATATCTTCCCAGTATTTGGATTTATAAATACCTCTATGCTGAGCCAGATGTTAATTGAAACTGGAAATTCTAAGAGTCAAGAAAACTGTGAACATTTGACAACTTGGATGAATTTCTAGTAATGATTCACAACTTTTTTTTTTTGCCTCTAGCTTCTGCCAGTTTGGTTAGGCAGCATGTGTATTATGGAATTGTCTAGAATCAAATATTAACATATTCACAGAGGCTTCTCATGGTATGATAATATAGTAGTCTTCAGGGCAGCGGTGATGAAAATCTAATTACATTTTTCTTTTCTGAGCAGTCCTAAACTAGATCGGCAGTATAGATCAAAACCAGCTGAGGGACCAGCATAATGAAGCTTTCAAATATAGGCACTTATAAATGCATCATTTTTCCTTAGGTGTTGTAAATATTAAAGTATTTTAACTACATACTTAATATGAGGATAGAACAGGTTAAAACACAGCCTGGAGCAGAAAAGGTATAAATATTTAATTGCTTCTGACTAAAAGGTACTATATCCATATGTCAAACCAAACCCAAATGTCTTTGGATACTAAAAGCAGCGTGCAATGCACATTTTCTTCCTAGCATCTGAACTATAAAATAAGCTTTTCCTGAGTAGCGTTGTGCAATATAACTGCTGAAAGAAACATCTGCTCAACTGTTGCAATTTTCTCACTGTGGAATGCTCCAAATGATGTCATCTTTTCTCTCACATAATAAGTCAATTTGTATGTCTGAATCTTCATGTTTTGGCATTTGTCTAGGGTGACTACTACAAGCCTTGGGTTGTGCTGGAATGCATGGCATAAACGTGTTTTTCAATAGAGAAATAACAAAGCATTGAAAATGTAGGATGATCGCAGGAATTTTATAAACTGTAGGAAAAATGGTCATGTTTAATTTCATTAAGGAAGTATATTTATTGTAACAAAGTAAATTCATAACAGATTAATTAATACATGGAAATCCTGTGTATTTGGTACTCAGTTTATATCTACTATGACTGACAATCCCCTATGTTGGTATATTTTGCTTATGTCTGTCACTCTCTGACCTAGCACAAATTGTACCCACGTCTGTGCAAAGGATCCACTTTAAAGAGTCAGAAATGTTTCAGTATAAGCTGTTACAGTTCTTAGGGGTAATCTGTGTGTTACAAAAACATCGGCAACAAAAGTTGAATGAAATAGAAAGAAGGAACCTGTGCATTTCCGAAAAGGCGAAGGAATGACAAGCACAGGAAGGCATCTCCATACTTACTGACACTGGGTGGTGTCACAGATGGGCAAAAATGAAGTAAGGTTTTGTTCAAATATCTCACAGTGCATTGTTTCTTGGACTTTACATAAAAATAAGTATGTAGTCTGTATTTTAGAATTCCACGTTGGAAGGCGTTGGGAATTAACTCTGCAGCTGACTGGCACCCTATAGCCAGCATACACAGGGATACATACACAATGAGTTTTGCACATCACATTGTACTAAGCTTTCAAATTCCAAATGTGCCCTGAGATATGTGGTCGTAATAAAATGAAATACCCTGTAGGATTAGTGGTTGTTTTAAAAGACTTTTCATCCATAAAAAGTGTAAAATTTTTAAGATTAGTAGCTTGAGATTCTTTTCCTCATAGAAATGTTCCCTTCTGTGCTCAAATTAATATTATATACTGAATATTGCAGTTTTCTTTGTTACAGCTGGAGGATACATTTGATTCAAGAAGCTCATCTGTTTATTCCTATGTCATTACTACTTGGCCTTTTCACAGCTGCTATGTGGAATAAGAGAAGAGGCTGCTAGTGACATCTTCACTGTTTTTCTGTAAACTGTTTCTCAGGCTTGCAGCCATCAATGGCACTAATGTCCTTAATGACTTTTTTTATTTTTGAGATTGTCCCGATGGCATTACTCAAAAATACTATCACATTCTTGCAATTTTCATTTGACTGATGAACTAGAAATATCTCACTGCAATGCCGAAGTGGTAGCCAGAACAATATTGCTATTACTGTTCACTTCTCCTGAGTACATTCTCCAGCTTCCATTCTGCCAGAAACTATATAGCCTGTCATGTGAAAATGGAATATTTTGCTATGCAGTCAGTAGCAAATCACTCAAGTTTTGGATAATTACTAGTTCCGCTTATTTGTCATTTTTAGTAACAAATGAAGGAATTGTAACTACTAGCCAGCTAACTGTGTGAGGTGAGTGCACACAGACTGATCTTTCTCTTGTATCATTTAGGTTTCTCTACAACAGTGGAATTTCTGTATGAATTACAATATCAGTCAAATGAAATTAAATCTCAGCTTGGAGCATTGGTTGGTTTGCATCTGGTTCAAAGAGAATGGAATACAGAGTCTGGAATGGTGACACTGATCTTTAATATAGTGTTTGCACCTAACAAACCAATGAGGTAAGCTCCTGTTCCTTCTTATCAACAGAACATGCAATAAAATCCTGTCTGGTCACTCTTAGCTATGTAAGTGCCTCCCTGCATTATTTTTCCTCATTTTTTTTTCACCTTTGAGATCTATTATTTTATATTTTCTCACTTTCTACTTCTAAGTATGGTATCTTTGGTATTAAAACAGACAGTGTTTGTTTTTAATGCCTGCTAGGTGGTTCTGTTGAGTTACTGCCTTAGTCTGTGTGTGCATCAATTTACTTCTAAACATTGAAGTATTGAAACACTTCCAATGAAAATTAGTTTTCCTGAAAATTCACAGAAAGCATACAGACAAGATGATTTGTCAGTCATGAAAATCTTTTCCTAGTCAAGCATGTGTGCATACTCTTTGGCTGGATGGGACAGTTGAATTTGAAATTAGTCTCTAATGCCCCAGTAACAACAGTCCGCAGGAAAAGATTATCCTCTTTATAGCTGTCATGTGAAAAAATGATGGATTTTCTTTCATTTACATTAGTGCATCCTACCTCTTTAAAAAGAACTGTGAAAGGGAGATCCTTTTAGAGAGAAAGGGAACTTGTGCCTTTCTTCTGAAGCAGTTAAATGTGTATGGAGAGGAAAGAAGCTTCAGTACAATGCAGGCACACAGAAAATTCAGAAGCTCAACATTGCCAGGAAGATTAGGGAGCAGTCACTGCTGAATATCATGGGTGGCAAGCAAAGAGGGTTTTTTTAAGATGCAGGAGGGAACTGAAATAAACAAAGAGCAAACACCTTCAGGAAAGACTATACACCCACCCCATGCAGCGTTATTGTGTCAGAGGGGAGGTTAGTTTAGAAACCTTTTTTATTTCTACTCTGTCCTTTTTTCTTTTATTATTTTTTTGCTTTGGTTTGGTTTTTTATCTTTGTCTACTTGAGACCTATCAGACTTCATGGAGAGGGCTCAATGACTGCAATTAATTAGTTTCTTTATCTATCTTCAGAATCTACAGCACTGACTTTCTTCTTAGATGGTCTGAAGACATCAGTCTGGAATTTTTCTAAAGTACATAGACCTTTGTCAGATTTATTTGATTCTAATATGAACTGCTAATATTTTCTGGACCAAATTGTCCTCTAACACCACATTAAATAAAGAATAATGAGTAAAACAAATTGAGTTAAACAAATCTAACTCAGCAGAGAGTAAGCAGAAGAAGAATCAAATTTCATGGCTGTGCCCATCATTTTGCTTTCATATTATGTCTTTTCTTGTACTTTTCTGTAAATATCAAATGTTATTTAGTCTACGTTCCAGTCTAAGTTCAACTGATACGTACTATGCCACATAAAATTAAGGATGTATTCCAATTGAAAGCCATCTGTATTTTCATTTTACTGTAATATAGTTCTTCACACCTGAGGCTTATTTTGGACGTTAATTGACTTGGTTTATGTTTTTATAATGTTATTCTATGTATTGAATATTTTTATCTGAAATTTTAAGGAACAAAGCAACCCTTGTAGTACAGTGCACTACAGGAGGTGTTTGGAAGTTTCCGATGCTGTTCATTGCTACGGAGCCAGAAGTGGATGATGTCATCAACATTGAAGCAATTGGCCTGAATAAGGAATCTATAGTTGGCTTTAAGCTTACAAGCCAGACAAGGTAAAAATACTTATGATAAAGTATTTAGGCAGTTTTCTGAGGCTAGAACTCACACTCAAACACAACGGAAAAGAGAGATTTGGGCAACAGAAACATAACTAGGCTGCAGCTATTTCAGTAATACATCATTAATTTCAAGTGCTGCATTGTATAGGTAACAAACGTGATTTTAAAACTGTACTGTAGAAAACATAAGCATTCTACATTTAGGCTGTAGGCCCTCAAGAGGAAATTTGTAGAATAGATCCAAATGTTTATGTTGTG
This sequence comes from Phaethon aethereus, assembly GCF_964289735.1. NCBI lineage: Eukaryota > Metazoa > Chordata > Aves > Phaethontiformes > Phaethontidae > Phaethon > Phaethon aethereus. The sequence goes on from NC_138575.1 coordinate 126,993,195, forward strand.
ACTTAGTTTTACCCTAAAACAATTTTGTGTGTTAAAATGTGTAATATTTAAGGAAGGTGTGTTGTGATATTAAGGGCTCACTATTAAAGCCTTAATGTTTTTACTAATACATTTTTTCAAAGCACTTTATACTTACACCAAGTTAAAAACAATCCTTTGCATTGTGCTTTAAAACTTTTTAAATTTGCAATATTTTAAAGTATTCCTATTTCATTATATAAGCATGTTATGAATTCATCTCTACTCTGCCCTTTCCCTAGCTAAGTGTGTCATTCTTCAGTATTTTGTTACTCTCCTTTTTAAAAGTCCTGCAGAAATGTCTGTTAATATATATTTTTACATACTTTTCATTATTTCCTCAGAGTTTCATAATGTTATAGCAAATCCATAGTGTCATTTGTCTACAGTAGAAAGTGCAGAAATTAATTGTGTGGTACTGATAGAGAAGTTTTAAAATACTAAACCTGAAAGAATCATGATGCTTACAACCCAATTAGCTTATGGAAGTTTTTAAATTTCATTTTTCTTTAAAATTGACTTTTTTTTCACTGTATATCTAGAAAGTGTGCCAGGTATGCTGATTGATAGTTAACTTTAATTGTAGATATATGCTTTTGTAGCATCCCCAGCAGGAATTGTCCTTGGTTCCAACTGATTTTTTTTAAGAGCTTATTTCCAAAAGCTGTGCATCTGAGATGGACAGTTGTTTCAGCTTTTCGATGTCTGTCACTGATGATAATTACTGAGGACTCTGAAAAAGGCTCCTATCACAGTGTTCACGTTAACAGCTTCAACTGAATGGGCTGTTTCAGGAACAAAAGTGAAGCAATTGGTCTGGTAATACTGTAATCTCCTGGTAGGTGTTTGATAGCAGTGAGAGACCTAATGTCTCCAGAAAGCTATTATAAAACCTGAATCATTATAGTTATATAAAGAAGGAGCCATGATGAAAGGCAGATTCCCTTTTTCCCTTAAACAAATTCCAAATTTATTTTCCATAACAAGGGTTCCCTCCATACATTTCAAATACAAAATGTAATGCTTGCATGTACTGAATAAACTCCGTGTTGTAAATAGTGCCAACAACCGCTCTGTAAGTTTTCTAGTGCTTTATCTTATCTTTGATTTGCTTAGGAGCTTTTGGTGGTGGAGGTTTTGAAATAGAAGTCAGACAACCAACATTTAGCATACAGGATCTGCAGTTTAAGAGCAATTAAACAAGAAACCCATATATTACAGATGTAATTTAATGCTTGAATAACTCAAATTACTGAGATTAAAAATAAAACTATGAAATATTAAAATATGAATTAAAAGTTTCAATGGGGATATGGAGTGTCATCCTATAGATCTTCCCGGAAAAAAATGATCAGCCCCTTGGAGTTTTTCTTAAGTAAACAGTTAGCAGTACAATCCCATGGAGAATCAGTTCTGATACTTAGAGAGGTGTTGTACTCCCAAGAGTACTGAGGGAGCTGGCGGAGGAGCTTGCCAAGCCATTTTCCATCATTTATCAGCAGTCCTGGTTAACAGGGGAGGTCCCAGATGACTGGAGGCTTGCCAGTGTGACACCCATCTACAAGAAGGGCTGGAAGGAGGATCCTGGGAACTACAGGCCTGTCAGCCAGACCTCGGTACCGAGGAAGATTATGGAGCAGTTCCTCTTGAGGGTGCTCACAGGGCACCTGCAGGACAACCAAGGGATCAGGCCCAGCCAGCATGGGTTCATGAAAGGCAGGCCCTGCTTGACCTACCTGATCTCCTTCTATGACCAGGTAACCCATCTAGAGGATGAGGGGAAGGCTGTGGATGTTGTCTACCTGGACTTTAGGAAAGCATTTGACCGTCTCCCACAGCATTCTCCTGGAGAAACTGGCGGCTCATGGCTTAGACAGGTTTACTCTTCACTGGGTAAAGAACTGGCTGGATGGCTGAGCCCAGAGAGTTGTGGTGAATGGCACTAAATCTGGCTGGCGGCCGGTCACAAGCGGTGTTCCCCAGGGCTCGGTTCTGGGGCCGGTCTTGTTCAATATCTTTATAGATGATCTGGATGAGGGAATCGAGTGCTCCCTCAGTAAGTTTGCAGACGACACCAAGTTGGGTGGGAGTGTTGATCTGCTGGAGGGTAGGAGGGCTCTGCAGAGGGATCTGGACAGGCTGGATCGATGGGCAGAGGTCAACTGTATGAGATTTAAGAAGGCCAAGTGCCAGGTCCTGCACTTGGGTCACAACAACCCCATGCAATGCTACAGGCTTGGGGAGGAGTGGCTGGAGAGCAGCCTGGCGGAAAGGGACCTGGGGGAGCTGGTTGACAGCCAGCTGAACATGAGCCAGCAGTGTGCCCAGGTAGCCAAGAAGGCCAACAGCGTCCTGGGCTGTATCAGAAATAGTGTGGCCAGCAGGAGTAGGGAAGTGATCGTGCCCCTGTACTCGCACTGGTGAGGCCGCACCTCGAATACTGTGTTCAGCTTTGGGATCCTCATGACAAGAAGGACATTGAGGTGCTGGAGCATGTCCAGAGAAGGGCAACGAAGCTGGTGAGGGGTCTGGAGAACAAGTCTTACAAGGAGCAGCTGAGGGAACTGGGGTTGTTCAGTCTGGAGAAGAGGAGGCCAAGGGGAGACCTTATGACTCTCTACAACTACCTGAAAGGGGGTTGTGGTGAGGTGGGTGTTGGTCTCTTCTCCCAAGTAACTAGTGATAGGACGAGAGGAAATGGCCTTAAGTTGCGCCAGGGGAGGTTTAGATTAGATATTAGGAAAAACTTCTTTACTGAGAGAGTGGTCAAGCATTGGAACAGGCTGCCCAGGGAGGTGGTGGATTCACCATCACTGGAAGTGTTCAAAAAACGTGTGGACGTGGCACTTCGGGACATGGTTTAGTGGACCTGGTGGTGTTGGGTTAACGGTTGGAATTGGTGATCTTGAAGGTCTTTTCCAACCTTAATGATTCTGTTATTCTGTGATTCTGTGATTTTGTGTGGTTTTTTTCACCCTGCATAGATACTTTCTGTCTTCCTTTCTTATGCTGGATAGTATCTCATGGCACTGCTACTTTGAGAGTAACCAGGGATAAGAGGGAGACATATTTCTGAGTAACCTACTAGAAAAGAACTCTGCAGCTGTGTCTTTTTTCGCCCTCTGCTACTTGCAGGACAGAGTGGTTGCACAGCATCACCGAGAAGACCTATACATCTTTTTTGGTCTAGCAGGTTGCATAGTGATGCTACAAAAAAAATTTGAGAACCACAGCCCCCAAAAGTCTCAGTATCTTATTAAGGACAGATTAGGATTCTCTTATACATACACCAAGTTGAATGAGAATCTTCAGTGGTCCGCTGAGCACCTTTGGTGACCACTACAAACCTATGAGGTCAATGGTTTTAGCTTTCTTTTTCTTTATAGCTACTGCAACTCAAATGTGGGCTTCTCCCTTTAATTGCACCCCTCCCCCAGCAAATTCCTCAACGTGTACGAAATATTTCAGATTGAATTAATGATTTTCTAAATTACCCATAACTACATTTGATGTACTGGCTTCAGGAACGATGAACAGATACAGATGGAAGGTAGCTGCTACCTGCTCACAATGATCTGCAATAATGAAAGTTCCGAGAGTTCATGCAAATATATACTCTTCCTTTTAATACATTTAAAATTGACACACAAACATGCCCCCAGTGAGAAACAGGCATATATCGGTTTCAATAAATAATGAAAGACACCGAGCAGTTGCAAGCAAGCAGTTTTGTTGTGTAAAGAAAATTCAAATATATTTTTAAAACCTGTCTGCCCCTAGGACAGTTATGATATATGAGTAGTCCAATATTTTACTTTCAGATTTACAAATTCAAAAGGGACATATTGTTGAATGGTTTCTTGTAATGGCATTAAGATTGGTTGGAGTCAAATAGCCAGATTTCACTTAAATAAGAAAAAGCTGCCATTTTTTAATATACGTAGATGACCTTCTCCAGGTTTTGTCATAAATGTAGGTTTAATTTAACACCAGATGAAATCATTGGCAACATTTCTACTGAGGTAATTGACTTTGGTACAAGCCTCTAATGTTTGTATTAACATTAGTGTTTGTTTTAATACCAAATGGATTATTGAATGCCAGTGGTTTACAGAATGACAGAAATATTAGCCAAAAAGAATAGATAAAAACTTATCCCTGTAAATAAGAGTTATAGAAACTTGCTTGATATCCAGCTCAAATTATTGGTCTCTTATTTTATGCTGATGTCTGTAATTGGAACAGAGTCTAAAAATTGCAGAAGTGATGCTATGCTTAATAAAACCAGTCCTTTCTATATTTGTTTTCCTGAAAATAACTTCTTAATGTATTTTTAATCAGTTATGTTTTGCGATCAAAACAATTGTATTAATACAGAAGTGTTTTTTGGACAATATTTACTACTATATATTCCAATACAGAGGTGTTTTGATGATTGGATTTATTTCTGCACATTAAAATAATGATATCCAGCTACAACAGAATGTTAACCTTATTTGTTTTCCAGTGCAAATACTTCAGCAGCCAATATTAGACATGTGGATAGGTATATATGAACACTATGTTCACTTGAAAATTTTTTGTAAGCTACATGATTTTGAATGTTTAGTCAAGATGGTGGATAATTCTCTCCTGTTTGTTCTAGCTGCCTATTTCTCATACACAGAGACTCCTTTCACCAACATAATTTTAGCTTGCCATGTACCTGTTAGTAACGGTTTTAATCTTATGTTTCTTCCCATATAAAGTAAAATGTTATCCATTTTTCCATCCCAACCTCTCATTCCAGTCCTGTGTTTATCACAAACAGGATATTTGTTACATTGAGGAGTTAGAAATTCTCAGATGAACTCAAACTATGCTTCATAAAAACATACTTAGTCAGAGCCTGCTATCACAAAAGCAAACAGTGTGGTATCAATATAGTCTCCACGGAGTGGTAGCTGCAAAATCCAAGGCTCCACCTGATTATGGAAACAGAGCTAGAATAAAGAGAAAACAAAAACAGGTGGACTGGGGAGATGAGAAGAAAGATGAAATTAGACTTTAAAATGACTGCATGTGCAGACTCAGTTATCTTAACCTACATTTCATATTTTGAACACCACTGTGGTTATTTTCCTTATTTCTTCTATGCACATTTCCTAGTGCATAGAATAAATGTTCAGTTAAACACATTCCTTGAGCAAAGAAAAATAATTTTAATGCTGTCTGAAGAATAGTGAGCAACCCATTTATTTCTGTATCCTCCCTAATTGTAAAGGGAAAAACAAAAAAATGTTTACAGTTACAACTTTGAGAAATATTTCTATTTTACTGTAATTACTGCTGTATTTCATTAGGATTACCATGAGCCAGAATTACGTACGCTGCAAGAAAATGCATTCACTAAGTTCTCAGCACACTCACCCTCTCCTTACCCTCTCTCACACATCGCTGTTCGTGTTACAGGGCTGGATTCCTATGTCAATCTCTTTGTTACCAGTTCTGCAAAATTCTACCATTAATCTAAAGATGTAATTGGAATACTTTATCTTAGCATCTCCTACATAGTGGCAGCTGCAAAGAACAAATGGTGACCGAGCTCCATTTTTTGGAGTCTAAATGGAGCCTAGTGGAAGATATCGATAATGATATACATGCAGCCGAGCTTCCAAAAAGTTAAGATCATCCTTCCTAATAATACAATACCTGACATGTCACACATTTAGCCAGGAACCAGTATCTAGCCATGTCACCTGGACCGCTTTCAGCAGGAAGAGTCAGTTTACCAGTCTGTAAATGCAGTAGCCCTGGGTAGAACAGGAATAAGAGATAAACCTTAATATTTTGTGAAGATAGAAACCCTAGCTCCTGCTTTGCTTTTACAACATGTACACAACAAAAGCGATGTTATATTTGGTAAAGCATTCCCTGACAGTCATTTATCATGCACTGTTTCTCTATGTTTTTTGAAAGTCTAATTCTGAAGAAGTCTTTCCAAAGCTATAGGGTGATAATTGAGTTAAATCTTTCTGATGTCCAGAGTTCAGGATTTAGAGTGGTCAATCAAACCAGAGTTGGTTTTGGCACGAAATATAAGCAATTTTGATAAATGATGAGGATTTCATAACTTTTTTCCATTGTCATTTTTTCCGTTGAAATTATCTAAATCATACCAACTATCACTAATAATTATATAGAATTTGACAACTACATACAGTTAATAAGTTTAAAGAACTTCACTACATAATAACTGAAATACCTTGTGTTATCCAACAAATGTTAAGTACAAATGACAGGAAGTAAATTTAGTTATGATTAACTATTTTTGGAAGCACCTCACAACATTTTCAAACCATATCCCTTATTTGCTTAAGCAGTTATATACTTTACAGATTAAGACATTTTGTCTTAATGAACAAGACGAGAACACTCTTCTTTTATTGAAAAAAATTATCAAAAGCACTATGCATCGTTTTTTATGTATAGTTCACAAAATGCTGAGTTTAGTAAAGGAATAAATTTCTACAGGAATAATTTACTGCTTCACTAGCTTGAGGAAAAGAGGAGTAAACATTAAAGCTATTTTGAGCCTTAATTTAATAAAGGCTTATATTTTCAAATTTGCTGGGTCTTTTATAAATTTTGCAGTAAGACCTCTATGGGAATATAAATTTTAAGGTTTTCTTTAACTGAAGACATAAGGTGCTACTATGTTTTTAGTTTACTAATTTTAAAATTACCTAATGTGAGAACATTGACGAGCACAGACTGCTGTTTAAGAACAATGCTATTTAGGAACAAGATTAAAGGAGTAATTGTAAATACGTCTATTAAATACTAGCTCAAGTCCCACTCTTCCTGGTTGCCATGATTTCATTGTCCAATTATTATCTAAATTCAAATTAATATTTACTCTTGTTCATTATTTGAGTAGGGGCAGAGTTCATATTGTCTGGTAGCAATATCAAACCATTATGACAGGAGTTGTGGAACACGTGGGTGGGAAGACACATTTGCTTTCTCGGTTTATATGGCCTCTGCCCTTATATTTACTAATGCATTTGTGCTTTGTTCATATGTGCTTTCAAACCTGTGCATATCATTAAACTTTATTGAGCATGTTAGTATCTGCCACCCTTGAGTTAAACAAAAGTCTTCTTGAAAAAATACAGACTGCCTCATCACTGTCCTTCATAGCTGAGAAATGACAAGCCAAACATGGATTCCAGAGCTCTTTTACCTGAAGCAGTAATCAAAAAGGAGGAATCAATTTTTAATCATTTTAAACTACAAAATTATTAATTTTTAATTATACACTAAATATACAGACACTGAAAATAATAATGTCTTAAATTCAGGTGCTATTCTGGGAATGTTATCTCCAGCTTTCTCTGTACTATGGAAGATGAGAATGACAAGCAATTTACTTACGCTACCAAGCTAGCCAGGATGCCAGATCATCTCCCTGGTGTGACCATCAGTGAAAACACTGCTTGTTTTTTCTTTAGAGGCAATTTTTAGATATATTTTTAAAACAAAAAATAATAATTTATCAGCACTACAGGCACTGTGAAAGGTTCCTGTTTATGACTGTAAGTTTTAAATTACTAGTTCTTGTATTGTTAGCCATACCTTCAACAGAATCCCTGCTGGCCTATCATATTATGGTTATACAATTAATTTGCCAGAATTTCTATTTTCCTTATTTGGACATAGCTCCCACTTTGAGGAACATTTTATATCCAGTAACTGACTTGACTCTTTTGTTTAAACCTGCCAGCCTTTGGGGAGGGGAGAGCAGGGCAGGGCAGGGAAGGGAAGAAAATGGAAAGGGGAGGTTTTAGGTGTGACTATGTGTTCATGTAAGTATGCATATGTGTATGTGTATCTATATATTTTACTCAACACAGAACAAAATTATTAGTGCCTCTAGTACCTTGTGCCAATGCTGTCAAGAAGCCTGCAGATTTTCTTTAAAGCTTTTTTATTAGTTTTTCTCCTTTTTGCTTTATGAAAATTAAAATCTGACAAGGTCGATGCAATAAGACTTTTTCTCTGACTTGGCAAATATCTTGTGTGCACAATTATAGATCAGTTTCATGGCAGTTTCATTTTAAACTGTCTGGTCCCCTTGTTAGAACTAAAACTATAGCTTTTTCTCCCGTGTGTTTTCTGACTAACTGTTTTGAGGAATCGTTTATGGTTGCTGAAAAAAATTACTGTTGCATCACACCCTGCTAAGATGCAGTTTCTGCAGGAATAAAGTCCTTATTTTCTTGTGTCTTCCGTGCATGCAGCCTGTCGCATCTCCCTTAGCATTTCATCATTGCATCTGTAGTCTAAATCACGCTCTTGTATTTCTTATGATGACACAAAGTGCTTATTAGGAGTCATCATCCCTATCTACTTACCAGAAAACAGACTGAACACAGGAGATAAAGAAAGTGCTCTCTTAAAATGTTCCTAAATGTAGTCTATAGAGTAACGATGCTGGAAGTGAAGACCAGGAGAACAAGTCTTAGGAGGAGCAGCTGAGGGAACTGGGGTTGTTCAGTCTGGAGAAGAGGAGGCTGAGGGGAGACCTTATCGCTCTCTACAACCACCTGAAAGGGGGTCGTGGTGAGGTGGGTGTTGGTCTCTTCTCCCAAGTAACTAGTGATAGGACAAGAGGAAATGGCCTCAAGTTGCTCCAGGGGAGCTTTAGATTGTATATTAGGAAAAATTTCTTTCCTGAGAGAGTGGTCAAGCATTGGAACAGGCTGCCCAGGGAGGTGGTGGAGTCACCATCACTGGAAGTGTTCAAAAATGTGTAGACGTGGCACTTGGGACATGGTTTAGTGGGCCTGGTGGTGTTGGGTTAACCGTTGGACTTGATGATCTTGAAGGTCTTTTCCAACCTTAATGATTCTGTGATTCTGTGATAGACAGGAACTCAGGCCACAGCAGGATTAGTACTTATGGCCCAGAGGTATAAACTCAGCTGCACAACTTTAGGCACCATGAAAAGAGATCATCAGCATAGGTTTGATGTCACAAGACTTGAAGTGCAGTGTCAGACATTCAGTAATTTTGCCCACCTTGTCATCACCTAAAGGAAAAGCTAGGCTAACTCTCCTAATGTGCCCAAGTCTGATGGCACTATTAAATGTCAGTTTAATTTTTTTAAGGAGGCAGAAGCTTTTTGGCTTCCTTTTTCTGCACTTGCACTATTTATTTCTACAAACTTGCAATGTGACCTTTTTTTCATGAGTATTTTGAATTTAAGAAAACCTTTTATGAGAATATATTCCAAAGGAGAACTATTTTTGAGCAAGATGACATAGAGCCAGCGTACCACCCACTTAATAGCAGTTCCCAGGAAATGTGGGACATTTCCATAGAGACATGAATTGTCATAAAATAATAAGTTTCACTTAGTTGTGAGTATTTTCTTTGAAAATAAGTGTTATTTCTGGTGTGACAATCCATGAATAAACATATTTGAACAGCTTTTCTTTGAGATGGTGTTAGTTTTTCATTCTTCAATGTTTATCAACTAAAAATGTGTTCCCTCTAAGCATGGATGATATTTGTCCTTCTGTACTGTGGCAGGGTGTTTTGAATTATTTTTTGACCATGCCATTGTATTTCTAGTTTCAATTTCTTTTCTTCTTTTTCTGTGATAGAGTTGTCCTCAGCAACACATATAAAGACTAAAAGGAGAATGCCTTGCTGGAAAATACAAAAATGTATATTCTTTTCATGCAGAGAAAGTTTATGGCAAGGAGTCCCTGGAGGACCTGTGATAGACAGGCTTCAGTCTGGGATTGGTCTAAGATTGTTTTGTAGTCCTTAGCCACTGTCTTTACAAGGAATAAGACATTTTCTTTGGGCACAACAGTACTTCCATGAAACTAGCAATTAGACAAGATCTGCAGTACCTGTGACAAATTCTTTAAGATATGAGATATACAGTAATACCAATAGAGGAACCTAATTATTATTATTGCAATATCTTGAAGTGTTTAGTGTATGGGATATGAATAATGAGGAAAAAAGTGATACAAAACTATTATTTTCCAAATGTTCATTTCAAGGCTTTCAGAACTCCCTCCCAATTTAGTAATATTTCACTACAGTGCAAAATCAATAACTTAATAAAATGGGTGGCTTGCCAGTTTTATTTGATTAGAGATTGGAAAAGTGAGGGGCTTTTAATAGGAAAAGTGGATTTTCACTCTGATATGGAATTTATTTCTATCAGTATTTTTATATCTTCAGAGGTCAGATGATTCTTTTCTTTCTAGTGGCAAATGTTATCATTTTTCTGTATTTATTGTAATATTTATAATAGCATGTAAGCATGCTTGAAGTGGAAGACGAGTATGCAGGTCCCTGCATATAAATATCATAAATATGTGCAAATAATTACTACAGAATATTTATTCTGTAAGAATGCTATTAAAATTCTATATGCATTCCATGGGCTGCCAAGTTTCCCGAGTCATGCCACGTGGTGGCCTAAGTTTTAGATTGTAGATAAACTGTGGTAAGATCCTGTAAAAGGCACAATAACCTCCTGTGCTTTTCTGTAGGAATCCAGAGCCATTCACTGCACACTTCCTGGCGGGCAGCGATCCTGAGTTCCTTGTGCTGCCGCAAGCTGGAGAACTTCTTCCAGCAGGCACTGTGGGAACACATATAACGGTGGGATTCAAGCCAAGGATGTATGGCAAGAAGCACACAGCAACACTTGTAATTCAGGTAAGCCTTCCTGAATGCAGTACACAAGGGGTGGAAGGAAAAAAAGAAATCCTGTAAAAAAAAACAGCATTGAAACACATAAATGCACGCACTGTGGTTTTACTACTCTTCACTATGGACAAAATATTAAATCTTTTTATCATTTTATATTTATATTAATATTTAATAATTTATATTAAATCTAATAAAATTTAAATAATAAAATTAAAACTAAATTTTGAAAATGAGCTCATGACAAGCTGGAAAAATATATTATATTTGAATTTCTATGTTATCGCTTTGCCATCATCACCACAGACAGGTACTTATCTCAGTACGTTTGCCCCAGCTCCATATACAACATGACAGAATGACTTTTCACAGAGAATCAAAATAATCATGTTAAAAACTGGTGAATATATGAGTAACTGAATATGTGAGACCTAGGTTATTGATTTTACTTGTATTATACAAGTAATATCCTCCTAGGATCAAAGGCACTGAAAGCTAGATCCTAAACTGTAGAAGGCAGAATTTCAGAACTTGAAACCAGGAATAACTTTTTTAAAACAACCTTCAAAATAAATAAAAAGAATTTGTAGCCAAGTATCTTCTGTAAGCCTGAAGGTCGGGAAACATTTGAAGACATTTATTCCTTCAGTAGTAAAAACGTTCTTATTACTGCAGGAACTAATTTTTAAATCATTCTTTAAAAGGAAACTGTGGAAAACATACAGCAGCAGCCAACACCCCAAACTCTCTGTAAATCATGGATTGCTCTTTAAATCTATTCACTGCGTGCTGGCAATGTTTTCAGGCTACTATATTAGAAGTGAAACAGCAATAATGATTTAAAAAATAAGATCATCAGAAAATAAGATGGTCAAAACAAAGTTGATAAAAAGATGCATAGCAAATAACTAACTGTAGTGTTTTATCTCTTTGAGTGACAACTTGTACAACAGTGAATAAGAAATTCAAATCCTGGAAAAACAAGAAGGCTCTTTAATCCCTCCTACTTGTTTTCTTTTACTATATTAGATATTTGATTAATTTAGTCTTTTTACATAAACAACAGTGGTGCTTATTGCTCTTCCCTTTGAAAAAGAAAATAAGTGACTGAATTTATTCTGTGGGTTTTTTATATTTACATAATGCTATATGACACATCTAAAGAGCTCAGCATGTTCTAATCTAGTTCTGGAACCGAGCTCCTGTTTTTAGGCATGATACAGGTAGATGTGGTAGTCATGTTTGTCTTTGGCTTAACTTCTATCACTAACAATGAGCTTTAACATAATGAATTTGTCTGGAATGGGATAAATATGATGTTCGAAGATTATTATTAACTTTCTAAGAACTCAGTTAGTAATCCAAAATTTACTTTTAGGAATTTATCAGTACAGGTGGGCTTTGAGTAACTGGATTTTTAACCTACATCTACTCACACCTCAGTCTCTGGTTATGATCTAGGCAGATGGCTCTTTACACCTCCCCCTTTGGTACTGTGTGTGGGTGTAGGAAGTCACTCACAGGTATTACATATACATATCAGATCACATCTTGTCCTATGTATTCCTGCGTGTTCAAAAATACATTGAGGACTCTTAATGCTCGTAGGCACGATTAGGACCAATATTACACCATCAACAGTATATTAGAAGTATTTCTAACATTCTTACTCTAATTGAAGTATTAAGGTGTTTCAGGAATGTTTTGGTGAGGCTTGTGCTCTCTTTGCTCTTATTGGTAGTGCTGTTGTGTGCACCGGCCTCTCCACACAAGAGAGTCATTCCTGTAGTTCTGACGTAAGCCAGAGCATCTGTGACCATGTGTAATTCTGCTGCTGCGCTCTCAACATTTACCTGAAACAAGACTTGATACCATGTTGAGAATACCAGATACTAATTTCTGCATTTCCTGTTAGTTGAAATAATTTTCATTAGTGACCTGAGGGAGACAGATTTAGGTAGATGGCAAAAGCAGTATTAAATCACCGTCATTTGGGGAATAATAATGGAGGCAGTGAACACAATTAATAACGGACCTGAGACTGAAGAACCTCTCTTGCACATATCCTTTCTAACCGATATACTGGCTGAGACTTTGCTATTTAAAAATAGTCCAAAAGCAGTGAGGAAGTTTCTTTTCTTTTAGTGTCGCCTCTCTACTGATGCTGCTGTAGTAAAAGACTACAGCACTCTTGCTGTAAAATTTCCTTTCAGTTTCTGGGGGTAAAGTCACAGCCCTAACATTAACATATTTTTATTTTTAAATTCTGAATTGTGAATAGCAGAACCATCATTTTTGTGTGCTTCAATGAACAGTGATAATTAGGCTGTAAAGTACCAGAGAAGACTGTAAGTTCTTTGTTTTATGTTGCTCATTACAATTGTGTTGTAAAGTAAAATGGGAGGTTGGGATTATGGAGAAAGATCCTACAGTAATCTTTTTCTCATTTGTTGAAAGCATTAAATGCAAATATTGTACATGCAATTTTTTTGGTTTAGTTGCCCTGCTGAGAACCCAATCCTGAGGACTTAATTAGCTTTAAGAGATTACAATTTGTCTTCACCAGAATTTAGTGTGTACGTTTTATTAATGGAATGTATATATGTAATTGAAATAATGTAGCCTCATTTATATTTTCTGCACACAAATCATGTACTTTGTGGGATATTTTGTGGATTCTTTAAGACTTTAATATTCCTGAATACGTACAGTAGATTTTATTAATAGCAGAAAACCTTAATTACTTTTCTGAAGCAATTAAATATTCTTTAACAATCATTAAAACTTCTGTTCTCAATCAACTACGTATCAAAACAACTGAAGTTAGACCATTATTTAAATAGCTGTTAGGAATCTTAATTTTGTAAAAGTGACACAGCAAATTACTTAAAAAGTTCTGTAGATCAAAAAATGAAATATAATAAAGAGCCGGTAAAGAAAATAATCATGCTTGTTCCTGTAGCTGTGAAAGAGGACATTCTAATCTAGTTAAACTACAAGTTAGAAACAATGACATAGTGCATGAAGAGCATTTTTAAATAGGTATTTTAAATAGGTATTATTCCATAATCAAAATTCCACATTTGTAATAGCTTTAGTAACAGCACAGTTCTCACTGAAGAAAATGTATTGCCATTAATGATAAATTAGTGAAGAGAGCATGCTGCTTAGATAACCTATAAAGCGCCGTGAGGAAAAAAATGACTTCCTTGGCCGCACCGGCATCTCGGAGCTGGGCTGTGATGTGCCGGTACAGCTGCACAGAAAACCGACATTGCCCGAGGACGGCACGAGGCAGCTGGGGCAGGGGCTGCTCTGCGGAGGCTTCCCGGGGCAGGGATCGCTGCCAGGCGCACGGCGGCGCAGCCAGGAGGCTGCCGAAGCCTTGGGAAAGGGTGTATTCAGGTTGGCTTACAGTTAATTTGCTTGCACTGTGCGGAGTTCAGCTAGAAAGCCGAGCAATTGCGTTGTAATTCGTGGCTGAGACTTCGGGGATGTTCTAAAGCAGAGAGCATGCAAAGTAAGTCTTAAAAGATAAAATAGATGTCAGGGTAAACCCGATTGTGGGTAACATTATCAAGCCCTCCAGAAGTCAGGCTTGTGGACCTTTATTACTGAATAATCGCTAACTTAGCCTATGGAAGATAGCATATCAAAACCATTTGTCATGCTGTTCTGGAAATAAATGATGTAGCGTGCAAGCCACAGTACCCAGGTGTGGCTTCTCTAAGCCTGTCTATGCAAACTGGCTTATCTTAACAGCAAATGGTACTGTTACATATTCAGTAGCTCGGTGAAAATATGTTCTGCGTTGTTCCTGCTGGATTGGTTAATTACCATAGTTTAATGTTATTCTAAATTCTATCTCTCAAACAGAATGAAGAAGGAAAAAATGTAACAAAGTTAATAGGATAATTGAAATAGTTTCACATTAAATAAGACATCACCTGTGTCCTCACCACTGGTTGTTGTTGACCTGAGTTTCACAATTAAAAGCAGAGATCCAGAAAGTTTGTTACAGGCAGTGAATGCGGCACATCCTATAATTAGCACCACTGGATTTTAAGTGCAGAATCGCTAATGAAAATTTTTGATTCACAGGTGTCCTGGTTTCACCGTGACAACAAGCATGAGGAAAGGTTACTTTGCTTATTGACAATTTAATTGTCATAATGCCGAAAAATAATAACAATATGGTAATTGTTGCTGTATGAGGGTATTCAAACCATTGCCAGGACTGGAGGAATGGTTGATATTGATTGTATTGCATCTAAGCAATGCTGTGAAATATTTGAAATGCAGAACTCAATTTAGCCACTTTTAATTCTATCTGGAAATGTTCCTCTAATCTTAGAAAATGATTGTTAGCCATCTTCATTAGAAATTGCTCAGAGCCTGGCTGGGCATTGGTCTGCGTGTGGGAGGTGGTGAGTGACTGCCTTTGCATCACTTGTTTTGTGTTGGTTTTTGTTTGGGGTTTTTTTTCCCTCTTTCCTTCACTTATTAAACTGTCTTTATCTTGATCCATGAGTTTTCTTGCCTTTGCTCTTCTTTTCCATAGTTCACATAAAGGTGTGGTTTAATTTCATTCCGTATACACTGACCATAATTGGTAATTTTTTGCTTGTCACCACTGCAATATAAATTAGGGGTCAGGGAATATTGGGTGCACTATCTGTAATTTCCTGTGTTTTAACCTATTTGGAAGTCTTGAAAATTCTATTTGGACTTTCCTGAGTTAACAGTGTTTGGAAGATAATTGGAATACCATTTACCTTAAAATTCCTGATACTTGCTCCCAACATTTAACGCCCTCCTAACGTAGATTTCTCTGGCAATTAATTAGCATGTAACAGCAGCATTGCCAGCCTACAGTGAATACGTATGGATGATCTGTGTTCTGCAAATTAATCCTATGAATCATGAGCCATCTGTAGGAATGGATTGAATACCAAAAAATATACTTTTATATAAATTATTTGGTGGCTGTTACCAGTATTTGCTGAATAAATTACTTCATGAACATTACTCAGTCAGCCATCAAGATGGTTAAATAACTTACTAGAATAATTTACGATATTTAGTAAAAAGTGGCAGCACGCATCTCATTTTGTAATTCTTCAAAACATTCTTCAGAAAGATTTAGCTCTGCAGATGGCTGTTACTCCAACCACGTGATCCAAATTATTGTTCTCTTCGCACTTAATTAGGTTATAGTCATCAGGAATTTTGAAGTTTTGATAAGTCATTCATTTCAACAAGAAATACTCCCTCAGATTGTCAAGGACATTCAAACTGTGGTCTGGTGTTTCTTCTTAAATTGAGTGTGAAATAGGCCTAGAGATGCATTGCAGGGAGCCTGGGATTCTTAAATACCTATGTTTATATTACATATATCCTTAACAGAGACTCTCTTTGATATTTCTAGTCTAGTAAATTGTGTAGATTGTAGTAGATTCAATACCTTCATCTGTAGACTTTGTTATTATCAATGCTAGTATTAGAATTGTACCAAATTTGATGTAATAAACTGCACTGCCTTAAGCATGGGAAGAGGAAGAGTTCCTCTGATTTGGGAAATTTTGACCCACTTCTTAGGCAAGTAAACACAGCTTGTAATCAAATATTATATCATAATTATACGGTCATATCCCTCTCTCCTTTCCACCACTCCAGAAAAGAATAAAACTTGATCTGTCTTTTACTTTGCTGAAACATGTCTGACCTGGAAACCCAAAGCAGCAGCTTTGAGGCACTTGCACAGATTCTGAACTTGGTAGACTTGCTCTTGCTGCAGTTTTCATATTAGTTTCAACAGTTGTTCTAGTTAAGCTGTACAGCCTTATCCTGAAAGAAAATACTTATGGCTTCAGCAGCATTTGAAAACCTAATATTTTGCCCTTGAAAATTAAATATTCTAGTAAAACAGACATTTGTGGGTGTCTAAGGTTTTTGGAAAATTACTGAATTCTAGGTTGTCTTGAAAACTACTGAATTCTAAGTGGTTCTAGAGCTAAACAAGGCACTAACCAAAGTTATGTTGTCAGTTACAGTAACTCTCTTCCATTTCTGTAACACTTGTTTCCCCTATAGCAGAAAATGCTGAACTAAAACAAGAGTCTTCCTTTCAGTAAATAGTACATAAGTGCCCAATTTTTTTCACAGTGACTGTCTCCAACTGTTTTGGATGATAGCACATGATTTACAATAGATGGACTACCATAGTTCAAGGTGATGAAACGATAAATTAGGGTGTTTTGTTTTGTTCTGTTTTGCTTTTTTAGTTGTTGCTGGTTTAGGTTGATGGGTCCAAGCTAAAGGGTTCATGTGATAATGCCCACGACATTTTCCCTATTGAGCCTAATGAGTTTCCATCAGGGAAAGAGCAATCTCTCCTGCCACAGAACCACACCTGACACAGGCCACAGCAGCAACAGAATAAGCAGCTTTTTTTCACCATGTCCAGCTACAATTTTTTTTTTCACAAAACATACAATCTAGGACATTTGTATAGCAAACTGAAAACTAGCAAAATTAGCCAGAAGGCTATATCAATTGTTTGATGCTGATGATAAATGAAATTAAGAGGTGGCATAGCCCACCACGTTTGTTTAAATTGCACTTCAAGCAATCAAGAATGTTATATACAGTAAAGTTACAATACGTGTGGATTTCATGAATGGAAATGATTTTTTAGTAACTTGATATTCAGTTTAAATCATTGGCTGAAACACCTATTAGGTCTTTTCTGTGACCTTGAAGTGATTAATGAGACTTGCACACAGTGAATATGACCCTGAGGTTAAGTTTTCTTTAAACTAAATCGTTCATCTGCAATACTAAAGAAAGATAAAGTATTTAATCTTTTACTGAAGTTAATAAAACATTTAGCTAACTTGGCAGAGATATTTATTTTTCTTCAATTACATCTTTATCTTTGGACATAAGATACCAATATTGGTCCATGTCACAACTGCTTTTGCTGGACTTTTCTACAGGCAGTGGAGTTACTAGATCATTTCACAGTATTAAGTAAGGTTGAGAATAAAGATGAGTTAATCTGCCAGTTTTACACAGGAATAATATTCAATTTAAATTAGATTTTGATTTTAGCAGAATAGTAATGAACGTTTAAAAATTATACATGCATGATAAAATATCTATTAAGATCTTATGCTTACTAATCATATTTGAATAAGGCAATTCATTCAGAAGACACTATGTAAAATCAGTACTGCCAATTTTAAAGTAGAGGTTTTAAAAAATGTTTCTTTAAAAATACACAGCAAAAAAAGTCACCTGTTCTTTCAACATTAACACAGAAAAATATAAATTTAGCTACCAAAACACTGGTTGAAACCAGTTGCCTAACAAGAAGCACCACAATTAGAGATTCTTATGGTGATGACATTTAAGATCTGTAAGTGTATGCAGCCTATATGTGAAATACTATAAGTGCTGTATAAGCATGTAGCAGAGAACAAAGCTTGTGCAAAAGCATTTACAGTTCAGTGGTCTGAAACTTCTTCCTGCTGAAGAGCTGCAAGATGAATGCAAAACTGCGTGCAATCATACCCCTTAATTATACTTCAGCACCGACAGGGTAACAAAGAAAAAACAAAGGTAAACATCGTCACTTCAAACTTTTTTGGTGACAGATATAAAATTGATATTTAACAAAACTTAATAAAGTTGAGGAGCCACTTTAACATTCTTTTTATTCTCTTCTGTATGTTGTTACAGGTAGGGGATGACTGTAGAGAAAGCTTGAGACAGGGAAGGTTGACTGCTCTTCCCTGTGGCCTGTGTAGTGCTTTACCTAGGCCATAATTAATTGTCAGAGTGCAAGAAATAACTAGACAAATGTACACACTATGCTCTGGAGATGGTTGATGGCTTTTATGCTATGTGAAAATTTGCCACAAAATTTTGATGAGATGGGCCACAAAGCCACCCGTGTTGGAAGTCAGGGAGGGAAAAACTCTTGAGCTTTGAGGCTGACTGTTGCACTGATTTCTAGATTGGTTTGTGAGTATATGTAGCCTTTCTGGCCTTTTGTTTCTTTGGATGAAAAAGGACACTAATGTTAGGTGTAATGGTTATATTTAGAAATGATTGTTCTAAGGATTAAGTTAGTTTTAGATGGGAGAAGAATTACATAAATCACAACTGATTTTGTAATTATAAATCTCTATGACTTGGAGCAGGAGAGAAAGGTGATCCTACAAGCCATGTCTCTAGGTCAATGCAGCATGATGCAAACCAACAAAACTACTCTAGAACCACAAGCAGCCTGGCTGTGTGATTGCAAGGCTGTGCCAAATGTGGAAAGACAGGTCTTGGGAATTGGGAAATATAATTTATTTAATGTGACTCCACTGCTTTGAGGCTGCAAAAGTCATAGTCTCGTGTGTTCTGTGTACTGTGTACATGCACTATATTCCATGTTCTGTATATAAAAAAAAAATCACTTGGAATTAAAATATTTCGATAGACCTACATCATCCTATATTTTTCACTCCGTGTTCCCTACAAGTGCCTTGGAAGCAAAAAAGGCCCCAAACATAGACCCCATAGGGGTTTCCAGTTGCTGAGTGTGAAGGAATAGATGACGGTGCACGTCTGAAGTGGGCATGCAACACTTTGTCTTTCTTTTGCATGGTACAAAGTTGTACATAATGACATATCATTTTAAATCTTTGGAGTTTTTGTATTTTTTTTTTGTTTTGTTTGTGGTTTCTTTAGAGAAAAAGGAGAACAGTAAACTAAAGACCCATGAATAGACCTTTTCCTAGGTATAATGACTGGAAGGATAATGCTGAAGATTAATTATTGAAAGCAGGTTTATTCCAAAAGTGATAAATTAAAAAAACAAAAATACTGAAAGATCATGGCTTTTTAGCAACCAAAATTCTGCTTCAGAACACAAATGAAACATGGGAGATGATAGACAGCGGTATAGCCTTCATATGCATAGAAATAATACTCCTTAAGTGCGGGTGGATGAGCTGTGTAGTGAGAATAAAAATCACGTACTCAGCAAGAATCAAATACTCAAGCATTACAAGACATGACATAGAAACATATGCTCCATTCCTAGAGACCAGTTATAAACAGAAAGCAAAGGAAGAGTGTCATTTTCAATTCACATAACTATTCTTTAAACTGGAGATTTCAACATGAAGCTGCAATTCTCTTGTGCATACTTAGAGTCCTTTTCTTTTAGTTTTGTTCATTATTTTAATGCAAAAAATCCACCATTTGATAATACCATTATTACCAATACCAGAGCTGCAATTAAATCCTACAGTATAAACCTGAGGCATTTATATTGTACTACGGAATAATTACCTTTGAAAAACATACAGAGCTATGGGGTTTACTAAAAAAAAAAAAAGGAATTTTAGATCAGCTAGGAAGTTAAATTTCTTATCTTTGTTATGTTTGATCCTGAATTCATAAAGTTAAATGTGATTTCAGTTCTCTCTGTTCCAGGAATGCAGTTCTTATTCCGTGTTATTCCATTACCTTACATGGAAAAGGATAAATACCTTTTATAATCAATGTAGCATGGTAAATCACTGTCAAAAAGTTTCAAGGTATTTGATCACTGATCATTTTTTTCTATGCCTCTGTTCATTATTTTCAGACACAATCAATGCAGTGGACGTATAAAATCAATGGACTGCCTCCACAGACCATACCACCTACAAGGCCAGCAAAAGTGGTTTCTACCAGCAGTTACGTAAGATCAGCCACAGTTCGACAGCGCAATTTTTTACGTGAAAATCTGAAACTTACAACCACTGGAGTATCCTCACCAATCAAGGGGGCACCTTTGGTCCTGAGGACAAAATAGAGAAAGTTATGATCAGTTATTTTTTTTTGTGGGAGAGCATGTGAGGTAGACACTTTCGTCAAATAAATTCCACAGATAAAACAGGATATGTTTTTTTTTATTCTTTTTTAAACAGATATGATATGCGTTGATTTTATGCTTTATATGGAGGATTCAGAGTGCCTGAGCTCTAATAATACTCTTGTTTTTCTATGAACAATTTCAGATGTTTACCTAACAGCTATGTATATCATATAGATATCAGCAAGTTCTAATGAGAAAAAAGTTTGAGTTGAAAAAATGTACTTGAAAACTGGGGAATTCAAACTAACTTTGCTTTCTAAGGGATATTAGTTTGATAAGACTTTAATAGGAAGCTTCAATGAATGTTCTGTGTGATTCAACACATTACAGCCATGCAAACCAAGCAAGCAAACCAATCCCTGATCTCTTTTACAATAAAATGCTTTCCCAAGGTTTGCAGTGTTTTGCCAAGATGAAACATGTTTATATGTTGTGTGTTCAGAGCTTGAATGCCTTTCAGATTCTCTTGGTTTGGCAAAATTTCATTAATTATGTCATCTTTACTTTGTTTAAAATAAGAATCCCGATTTATTTATCCCATAACACTTCAAAATCTTAGATAATTATACATAACAACAAGTGAAAATAAAATGTCCTCCCCCAGTATTTTTGTGTTAAGTAAATTTTAGAAAGTGCTTTAGAATATTGAACTATAGAAAGCTATGAAAAGTCAGTGAGGAATCTGAGCCAGCTTTTACTTGTTTTCTAAAAAAGAGGTGCCTCTCATATTGTGCTTCCATTTCCATCCTTCCCATCCACAGGTAACTTCAGATGGATGTTCAGGCTTGCTTTGCTCTTGATGTAATGTGGAAAATTAGATCTATGCAGACATGCTTTGTAAGACCACTGGTTATATTACTGTTGCCTTCTTTCTTCATTGAGATTGTTTTTCCTGATTGTACTAATAGAATGTAAATTGTATTTGTGCCTTTATTTTGATGGCGGAACGTACTTTAACAAAAAATGGCTTGGCACAGATTAAGTGCTTTCTTGGCTCAAATACAGAATGAGCATCATTGCTCAGGAGTGGGGAGCCTGAGAACAACCAATGTAGGTCAGTGTAAATGAGCACCAATAAAATCATTTTACTGCAATGTGCTTGAGTATTTTGTTTATGCCACACATTTTAGAGAAGCTATTACAGAAAATGTTTGGAACATATAAAATGGCAACGGCAGTGTTTAATATCTCCTTTTAAAGGCAGTGTGCCCCATTTTGGTCAGAAACCAGGTAATCTGCAGTAAGAATAAAATCTACCTTATGAATTCAGTACACAACACAGGAAGGATATTGTCAATAGTGATAACTGGTATATATCTAAAAGACATTGAGAAGCTGTTGCAATATTTACCTTAAATTCTATTGGGACCACAAATACAGCTAGATTTCATAGGAAGGCTCTATTTGCATATATAAATGAAGTAAGTGCTTCTCTGACTGTAAGAAATCAGAATTTATGGATCAGAAATATGCAATGGTTTCACAACTGATTATTGGTCTTGTTGTTCAGGAAGTATTTCAGCGACAACTTTTCTTTGTAAAAGCTCTGTTTTCCTTGTTTCACTTATTTAGAGTTTTGCTTTCCTATTTAAAATGGCACCTGTTTGCAAGATGCTCAAAAATTTGTAATTCTACTAGAGATGGGTTAGCAGGTGGCATACAGGTGAATCACTCAACAATTAAACGGTGCTGACTCCAGAAATCTTATTTCACAATTTGCTTGCCTGCACTTGCTGTTACATGTAGCAGATTTTCACATTCTGTCATACATTAAAACATTTTTAGAAATCCATATGCAAACTTTATACAATAAGATAATAACAGAGGGGTGTATTCAGAGATGCAGTTTAATTATGTTACCTGTCTTAAAGCATAATCTATGATTTCTGGACCAAATTACAAACTTTTTTCGATGTGTTTGAGCTCACTCATGAGTTATGCAAGATATGCCATCATCAGTCAAATTTGTACGTATTCTTGAAAACGTATTACATTTTCTTATTTCTTACAGAGTTTAGACAACTAAAAATATTTTTTCTTATATTAAGAACATATTTGCAAGGGTGATTTAAATAAAGAGCATTGTATCTGTGTGGTTGCAACTTCCACAATGTTTTACATATTATCCGCATGCATTTATGGATTACACTGACTATATAAACTGTCTATTAAAAAGAAATTTCTTTTTGGTCCCTGGATTTATGCTTTGCACTTCCATCACTGATGTGACTGTATTGTTTATAACACAAGGGATAATTCTAAGTATATCTCTTTAAAAAAAAGTTTCTAAGCAGCAGCACTGGAAGATTTCCAGAATGATCAGTTCTATTCATTACTTGCTCCCTCCTTTTTACTAGAATTACTGAGCTGTATTGAAAATCTTGGAGTTTCAACTCCTGAAAGGAAAACACTCACATGAGAAAAAATTGTAAAATGCTGCTTTTCTTATTTAAACTTGGAGGATTTACTCCAAAGCTTTTGGACCCACCGTTCCATCCAAGCTTCAGAACAGCAAGGCAAGTTGCTCGCCATCACCCCGCACGTTAGAAATGTAATCTGCAGAGGAGTTTAACTGGGAGATAGTCTAAACACACTTCTTGCAGTTAGGGCTCAGGACTAAAAAAAAAAAAAATTCAAGTGATTTAGCTTAGAACTTATTCAAAATTACTATTTATTATTATAATCTTCTTACAAGAAAATGGGAGAGAATGAACACAGCCTCAAGGTTACAGCTTTTGAAGAAGCCCTCACAATGTTTTATGTGCTCTCATGCTATACCAGACCAACCACTAGAAGAATCTGGAAGAGAAAAACTTAACATTGTTTATCCACAGTAGAGCAACCTTCAGCATCCTTTTCTTCTGAAATTGATGAAAAAAAGGAGTAAATCCCTTCACATTAATCTATTTGCAGGTACAGCGGAATCTCAGGGAAATGGGGGATATTGGTTATTGCTGTAAACAATAGCTCTTAATTTCTAATTGCTAATTTTGATTAGAGATCTAAAGTTACTAGTACTGATCTCACTTATGTATTTTGATATCTACAAATATAAAAGTCACAACATAAAAGTTTTCAAAGTCAACATGACACTTAAGGCCAATGTCTTAATCATAGTCTTACATGACACACATGAGTCAGCTATGCATCTGCTTGTTACTGGCTTACAAGAAATACTAGTTGGCTAACCAGTGTAGTCACCACCTGCTTATTTATATTTCTTCCTGCCTTGTCTCTTTATGTCTCTCTATAATGATTCATCTTTCAGAGTAATTAAAAAAAAATATTAAAATCTTGTGAAGAAACATTATTATGTAATGTAGAACTGGTTACTTTGGGAACGGGGTCTACATTTAAATTTGTTACTAAAATACCATGCAGCTTTTGCAACTATTGAACTCGTGGTTTTCTGTCACATGTCCAGTAGTGGGGACAATCTGCCCTGGGAGGCTGCAGAACTCTACAGTCAGAGCACTAGCTTCAAAATAGTACAAAAGCAATCAAACTTCTAATTGATTTTGGCTGAGCTTTATTTGGCTCAATACCACGTCGGAGAATGACACAAGGATAACGTGGCAATGTTTTTAGGATCCCTGCCAGCAGCTCACCTTGGAGTGGGTTTTGCTGCTGCAAAAATCTGAAGATTTAAGATTGCTTGTTCTGCTCATGTCTGGCTAGCTATGGTACCAATGACTTAAGACTTTTTTATACCTGATCTCAGTCGTTTTAAAAAGGTTTTAGAATATCAAATTTGACTTTCAAGAATAATAAGAGCCTAACATTAGCTCCTGTGTCAGTGCAGATTTTGTCTGAGTCAGGAGAGTTGAGAGATAAAGGACTGGGTTAAGCACGTGTAATGGTTTCAGCTGGTGTAGAGTTAATTTTCTTCACAGAAGCTGGTGTGAGGCTGTGTTTTGGGTTTGGGGTGAGAAACTGTTGATAACGTGCTGATGTTTTGGGGTGTTGCTGAGCAGTCAAGGACAGTCCAGCTTCTCGTGCTGGGCTGCCAGCGAGCAGCCTGGGGGTGCACGGGGAGCTGGGAGGGGACACAGCCGGGACAGCTGACCCAGGCTGGCCAAAGGGGTACCCCATACCATATGATGTCATGCTCGGTATGTAAAGCTGGGGCAAATAAGAAGGAGGAGGTATAGCAGGGACATTTGGAGCAATGGCATTTGTCTTCCCAAGTAAGCATTATGCGTGATGCAGCCCTGCTTCCCTGGAGATGGCTGAACTCCTGCCTGCCCATGGGGAGTGGTGAATGGATTCCTTGTTCTGCTTTGCGTGTGTGCACGGCTTTTGCTTTACCTATTAAACTTTATCTCAACCCATGAGTTTCCTCACTTTTACTCTTCTGATTCTCTCCCCCGTCCCACCGTGGGGCAGTGAGCGAGCGGCTGCGTGGGACTTAGCTGCTGCCTGGGGTTAAACCATGACAGCACAGAAAGTAACCATGATCGGGTAAAGAGCCCCATTGGGGCATGGGGCCATATGCATTTCTCCTGCTAGCTGCAAGGAAGGGTATTATTTTAAGACAGCTCTTTGGGACTGAAGCCAGGTTAGCAGAGGACACAATGCTGAACCAACAATGTTCCTACTTGAATAAAATAACATAACATGGCAGCAGCCAAATCTGAGCATGCACTTTTTTTCTCTTTGATCACAAATCCAAACTATCTGAAGAAATGGAAACTTCTGACTCATCCTGCATATAGTGAACATCAGGAAAAAAAAATGTTCTATACTAATAAATATTCATAGGAGGAAGGCTTAATATTTAGAATAAGAAAGAAAATCCCTGGCTTTACCTTACTATTTATTTGCTTGTGTGACATTTAATAATTTTATTTCTCCCTGCAGTGACTGCTCATTCTAAAATAAATGACTGAACAGTGCTTTACTGCTGACACAGATCACAGTTTGCTGCTAATGGAATGTTAACTGCTTTTTAAGTAACTCTGAATAAACCTGCTGATCCATAGAAGATTCATCTAAAAAGGAATGCAATTCATCTACTAGCTTTTCTGCCTCCACTGACATGAAACTTATTCTTCTGCAGTTTACTTTACTGCAGTTATTGTAATACTAATAGTAGTGTCAAATTTCCTATAGTAGGATATTTTACATTTTGAGACTATGGTGCGATGACAGTGTGGTGAGATAATGGCAGGACATGGATGTCAAGGTCACTGCATGGAAGTCTGTCCAAAAAGCACTGCTTGGTGACCAAAGAAATACAGGGAAAGGCATGGGGTAAGGAGAATTTTTGAGGGTTTTTTCCCTCTTTATGCTAGGATTTACCTCTTTTCAGCAAAGTATCCAGTTTCTCATGGTAAAAAAAAAAAAAATAAATCTGTCAGTGGAAAACCTGATAATTCACTGCTCATCCCACCATACAAGTACACAGCAGATGCCATCAAACCAGTCTGGCACAAGTCTAAGTGACAATAGATCACATGTACCGAGAAGGGTAAGGCAACAAAGTAAAATCCTGCCAGTTATTAAATGAATAGTATTGGTGTTCATCACATCAGATCCAACGTACCAACGTGCAGAAAAATCAAAGGCTCAGTTTTTCCATTAATAATAGTAGGTTTGCAGGTTTGCAGGATGTCTTTGCTGTAGCCTACAGACCTGATATTGTGAATATAATGTGTAAAGGGTAGCTGCGTCCTGATTTCACATCTCCTTGGTCCTGGTTACTTTATATAATACCAAGGTGCAAAATGTACATTGCAAATCAATGAAATCCTGCAATTGTAATTCTCAGAAGAAGACATAACCAACAACTTCACACACAAGCTTCTCTAAGAGCAGTATCTCAGAAGACAGGTTTTAATTTTGAAGAAATTAGTCTATGAAAAAAAAGATTCTTGATGACCTGTTAATAAACAGACTTCAGGGTGAGGTATGAAACTTCCGTATTCTTTGATGAGAATAGGGTGCATTTTTCTAGTACTGTTTAGGCATCATGACTGATGATACCTGGGATCCAGCTTTTAATATATTGTGCACCCTTGCCAACAATCTGAAATGCTTTTGACTTGAACAGACAAAACAAACCCAAAGATACTGGGTCAGCAATGTTTATTGCCAGCATCCTAAGTCCATTTCTGAATGGTTCTCTCTAATGTGTGGTATATTATGGAGTTAACATTTATACATCTAATGTAAGAATAAAATAGTGATTATTTGTATTCCTTAAAATGTAAAATAAATATATACTTGCAAAACAGTGCACTTGGAAAGTCAAGCTTAATGTTCAGGCTTCAAAATTCAGAGCACACTTGTGGGTAGTAGGTTGAAAATATGGTTGAAAGCTGAAAGAACTTGAAACTGAAAGCACTGACTCTTGCATTGCTCCTGCCATAAACTGTTGCAATAAAATGTAAACCCTTTGATTTTAAAATGCTTTTCTGAGCCATGCACCTACCTGGCTAGCACTAGTTGGTACTTGCATTCCATTGATCATTGTCTTATTTCTGTCTTAATGTTTGCTATCTTGAAAAAAAACCCCAAAACCCCACAATACACACAAAAAACCCCAACTCCCCCAAAAGGCTACCTTGTTCAGGTCTGAGTCTTACTGTGCTCACCTACTTAGTGAGTGGGTGAGTTCTTAGTGAACCTGAATCTAAATTGCACAGAAGAGATACTGTGAGGGGAAAACACAGACAAGCAAGTTGCTCACAGCTACAAAATTAAATCTTAGTGGTAAAGAAATTGTATCATACAAAAATTATTTGTAAGGAAACCTCTTTTACCTTAGAGAACAGTATGTAAACATAGTGGCTATGATTACTGCCATATCAGGGATTAATTGCTAGGTGACATGGTGGTGGTGTACTGAGACACAAATAGGCTACGGAAACATTAGGTTAGCTCGTTAAAAGTGTTATTAGTTGGGGGTGTAACATCTGTAAGAACTGCTTGGTCATTTGCGGGTCACAGAAGTCAAACTCCTCGAGTTCAGTGGCAGGAGGTGTCTGGAATTACGATACCCATCCCTGCTCCTACCTTGGACGACAGAGGACAAAAGCTGCAATGAAGCTGCCTGGAGGGTTCTCTCCCCCTCGCTCCCCCTTTGTGCTGTGGTGCTACGGCTGCCAAGATCAGCAGCAGCGTTTAAGCCAGAGCTGTGCTGCTGTAAATAAGAGGGAACAAGTGGGTGATATTGCCTCTGGGGCATCCCATGGCTTTAAATATAATCAATCCGTGGTTTGACATAATCCTTATCTTAACTTTCAGGGCATGCTGTAAATTATCTTTGCACCCCTTCCCCAGGTTTGTATTAACAGGAATAAATTACACAAAGGAAATCTGTGTTTAGCTTACTGATGATAGGTGATAGTGAATCGTGGTGTTGCTCTTGGGAGGACATTTTTAGCTATCAGCTAACACATCTAGAATGATGGTTGGTTGCAGTTTCTATCACTTCTCAAAATGTAAAAAAACCCCCACCAAACCAACTTGATTATTAACAGAGAGGATTAATGACAGAATCAGCTAGGTAGATTGTCAGTGTCTGAATTAATGAATTAAAAGCAGCATGAAGAGGGACAGTATGAATGTAGAGGGCTCACTGGCATTATATGGGAAGAGAAAGCTTGTAAGTGAGAAATAGCTCCACCTTAAAGAAAGTAGGACAAGACAGCTGGCATAGAAAACTGACAAGGTTATGGAGGATTATTCAAACTAGAAACAGGAGGAAAAAATCAACAGGTGTTAAGGAGCACTTGGACCAGTCACAGACATCTGCCAGGACTGTCAACACTGACAGTATCCCTGTCACAATGTAAAAAATAAGAGAAATTATGGTAAAACTGGGGGAAGGAACAGCGCAGATCCCAGCAGTGCATCAAGGAAAATCAGCCAAAGAAATCGTCCAACAATAAAAATAAATAAATACCAAACATAGTTCAAATCTCTTATAGAAAGAAGCAAAATAAAAATCCCATTGCCAAGCAATGAGGACTCTCAAGTCCTCCTTGAGAGGAGGACTACTGTAATTCTGGCTTAAAGTTGAAAGGACAGAATAGCCTTAACTGTGATGGAATACTGTGACAGTGGCACAGATCTATAAAAAATAGATTGAGAGAGTGTTTGGAGGGGAGGAGGCCAGTGAGGAGAGTCTGTAAGGGTGCAGGTACAAGAATGGATGGCTCCCAAGGATGAAAGCACATTAGCAGTGTAGCAGTACCAGCTCAAAAGAAAAAACACCACAGTCATAATGTTGAAGAAGAACAATTAAAAAAACAGACACTTCGACTCCTTAAATCAAACAAACAGACCTATATCTGATAAACTTAGATTTAGTAATGTCACTTGATGAACAAAAGACAGTCAAGTGGTTAAGAAGAACTCAGTTCCCCAATAAAATGTCACTGCATTTGGTTCCTTCCCAGGAAGTATACAAGGTAATTAAAGCCCCTATCAGGATAAATTTAGCAAAGCTGTATCTTGACGCACTATATAACTGTGCCTAGGAAAAGTAGTTCAAGAGCATTCAAGAGAATACTATTTTTAACATAGTATGAAAGTAACATAAAGAAATAACTGATGTTGAACTTGTGAGCAGATTATGATCATCATTTAAATAAGTTAAAAATGAGAAATCTCCACTCTACAATGTTCAATAAAACTTGAAGAAGCAGCAGAGCTTTCTCTCCAGATGCCAGTCACAGTTACTGACACAAATACCACCTTCCATTCATCACTGTACTCCTTTACATAAATATTACATGTATCTAAATATTAGCGTGTAAATACACTAACTCTGACATATCGCTTTGCTTCTTCCCCCAGGCAAAAGCATCTCTTTGAGGAAGAAGAATGTAGGTGCACAGAATGAAACAGAAGGTTAACTAATAGTTTTCAATCTCTCCCCAAACTAACGCATACTCCACCAGAAGTGACGGCGGTAGTGGTGGTGGTGGTGTCAGGTTGTACAACCACAGCTCTGGGCTGGAAGAACAGAAGCAAGTGCTGACAAATTGGTGACTGGATGAAGATGAGTTTGGCCTTGCCTGGGCAAAACAGCCAGGATCATAAGTTTGGGAACGCAGCAGCAGTTGCAATCCAAAAAACAACCCCCCAAACATCTGGCACTGATTATGTGCTCTTCCAGTTAATAACTCTAGCAACTAATTAACATGCCTAGTGGAGGTGATCGTCAGCTGTGGGTGCCAGAGGGGTCAGCAAGCCTGGAGTCATCCTGTAGCACCTTCTCCTTGAGGGAGTGCAGACTACAGGCACAATTTCATAGAGAAAGGGAGAAAATGAGAAAGAAAGAAAAGGAGAAAGAAAGGGAGGAAAGGAGAAAGAAAGAAAGGGAGAAAGAAAGGGAGAAAGAAAGAAAGAGAGAAAGGGAGAGAGAAAGAGAGAAAGAGAGAAAGGAAGGGAGAAGGAGAGAAAGAGAGAAAGAAAGAGAAAGAGAGAAAGAGAGAAAGAGAGAAAGAGAAAGAGAGAGAGAAAGAGAAAGAAAGAAAGAGAGAAAGAAAGAGAGAAAGAGAGAGAAAGAGAGAAAGAGAGAAAGAGAGAAAGAGAGAGGGAAAGAAAGAGAGAAAGAAAGAGAGAAAGAAAGAGAAAGAAAGAGAAAGAAAGAAAGAGAGAAAGAAAGAGAGAAAGAAAGAGAAAGAAAGAAAGAGAGAAAGAGAGAAAGAGAGAAAGAGAGAGAGAAAGAAAGACAGAGAGAAAGACAGAAAGAAAGAAAGACAGAAAGAAAGACAGAAAGAAAGACAGAAAGACAGAAAGACAGAAAGACAGAAAGAAAGAAAGAGAAAGAAAGGGAGGGAGGGAGGGAGGGAGGGAAGAAGGGAGGGAGGGAGGAAGGGAGGAAGAAAGAAAGGAAGGGAACAAGAAAGAGAGAAAGAAAGAAAGGGAGGAAGACAGGAAGGGAGGAAGAAAGAGAGAGAGAACGAAGGAAAGGAAGGAAGAAAGAAAGGAAGATAGAAAAATAAAGACAGACCTTGGACTTTGTCAGACTTCATTACACCAGATTTCTGTACGATCTGATCAGTGATTAATTTCTCACTTAATAATAAATACCACCATATCCTCATATAATTCAGTTATAAAATAAAATATCCTGAATATCAGGTAGAAAACTATAAATGTTAAGACTACAGAGACACCCTCTGTAACTTTGTCTTAATTTACACTCATCTACCAGCAAGTGCTTAATACTTCTACCTATTATCTCCAAAATAATGTCCTAATGCAACATATACTAACATACCTGTTCTCAAGTCATTTTTGCTGCTGGGAACAGCACTGGCTTACATGTAGGACCATGCTGTTCAACTCTGCTGACAAACTTGATATGTTTTCAAGTGTCTAAAATAAAATTGCTCAGCTAGAAAACTAACTGCCAAACTGAAGCCAACAGAAAGAGAAGAGGACTGAGTAGGGAGCCATAACAGCTCTCTGCCCACTTTCCATCTCCTGGAGTCATGCTGTGGTGGCAATCCCTGAACACTTTCCGTTTTGAAAGGACTGTAAGTTTAAATTAAGAAAAGAAAGCAGAACCAAACTATACTTGTAAAGAGGTTGAGGAACAAGATGTAAGAATACTGGAAACAGGGAGGCAGAAGAGGGTTGTGCCTATGTAGTTCCCATGTATAAAACCACAATGAGGCAATACAGGCTGCTATCAAGTAATTTGCCAGGCGTGCAAGCAGTGCTGCAGCTGCTGAGCTCAAATGACTGACCAGCACCTGACTGCAAAAGGGAAAATGGGTTCCTATAGGACCTGTTAACACTGGAGGTCAAGAGAGAAGAGGGAGAACCATTTTCCTTCATTTAAGAGGTAACTGTAAAAAAAACATTAACTTATAAGCCATGTTACTGTTTGTGTGAAGGGTTGCTCACACTAATAGCACACGTGGCTGAGAAGAGCCCATGTAAAGCGTGGAGAAGCTGCCATGACCCAGCCTCAGTGGAGAGCAAGACATGGCCTAAGCATATATGAGAGTTTTGTTGTCAGGGCAATACGGAGTGAGGCCTTTGGGGTCCTGGCTGAAACAGGGCATGAGAATCCAAGATCCCGTCTCCTGTTGTCTTCACAGAAATTAGATTTCATTTCACAGATGCCCCTCTCCATCATCAATTTCTTTTCTTATCAGAAAAAACAGCAAGTTGACTGCTTAGGTGTGAAAGACATAAATGGGTTTAGAGCTGGAGGCTTTTCCACTTCAGTCTCTGTTAAGTGGCAACTACAAGTGAAGCAGAGGAAGAACTGCTGTAAGGACCCCTTTGGTGTCAAGACAGCCTTGCAGGAACTTCATAAAAATGGCATAGTTCCTATGACTTGACAGCATGTCTGACTTAAGACCTTAGACTTGTTTATTGCCTGCAGATTTAGAGAGTCCTGGGGAGCCCGGGCTCATTCTCGTTCTTTTCTCCAAGCAGTGGCTTGACAGCAACAGGCTGCAATTAGGCTCCGGAGGATTCAACATGTAACCACTGGCCAGAAAGATTAATAGTCAATGAATTATAGCCTCATGGAGAAGAAAAATACTTGTTGTGATTGAATTCTTGTGGACATTTGTGGCAGGAAACAGCCACTAAGCCCTTGTCACTGCTTTGCACCATGCAGCTGTATTTTAGTGGCAGATGGGGCACTCTGCACTGGTAATTAACACCAGCTGAGGCCCTGGTCTTTTTGGCATGTCTTTGCATTAGTCTTTACGCAGGGTTGAACAAGTATCATGGAAGCTGTGGTTTTCAAAGTTAAAGAGAAAGAAGTCCAAATCTTGAGGACTGAAGTACACCCAAAGCTTCTAGACTTTACCAATTTAAGCCATGATGGTCACGCACATTTTAATAGCAGAGTAGTCGCTTCATATGTTCCACTGACACAATAGGTCATGATACAGTTAAGAGTTCAGTAGAGCCACCAATCCTACTGCATTAGTGATGAGAGGTTTCATATAGGACATGTATATCATCAAGATAATTGGCTGTCTGGGACCATCCCCTTCCCAGGGGATCCACAGGGAGTCACATCTCATCTCTGAGCATGGCATCTTATCTCTGTGTTTGGTACTTCTCGTAGTTAAAAAGAAACAGAAATAGCTCCTCAATAAGGACAAGTAAGAGACATGAAGAACTCTTTTTTGAGATTATTGCAACAAGGAAGTGAGTAAAATGGTGATTTATTTTTAATCACTGAAATGCTTAATCAATCTAGTTTATGTACACAGCCTGTGAGACATGGACAAAGGTAGTCTCGTAGCTCTCCACTCGGTGCTGTGAGGTTTTCAGGTTTCAGAGCTTGTTATTTTGGAATAACTTGGCCTCTGCTTGCCATCTGCTGCAGGACATCACTCTACCACAGAATCACAGAATCACTAAGGTTGGAAAGGACCTTCAAGATCATCAAGTCCAACCCAATGCCACCATGCCCCCTAAACCGTGTCCCGAAATGCCACATCCACACATTTTCTGAATACTTCCAGAGATGGTGACTCCACCACCTCCCTGGGCAGCCTGTTCTAATGCTTGACCACTGTCTCTGTAAGGAAATTTTTCCTAATATCCAATCTAAAGCTCCCCTGGCGCAACTTGAGACCATTTCCTCTCGTCCTATCACTAGTTACTTGGGAGAAGAGGCCAACACCCTCGTCGCCACAACCCCCTTTCAGGTAGTTGTAGAGAGCCATAAGGTCTCCCCTCAGCCTCCTCTTCTCCAGACTGAACAACCCCAGTTCCCTCAGCTGCTCCTCATAACACTTGTGCTCCAGACCCTTCAATGGCTTCATTGCCCTTCTCTGGACACACTCCAGCAGCTCAACATCCTTCTTGTAGTGAGGGGCCCAAAACTGAACACAGTATTCGAGGTGCGGCCTCACCAGTGCCGAGTACAGGGGCACGATCACTTCCCTACTCCTGCTGGCCACACTAGTTCTGATACAGGCCAGGACGCTGTTGGCCTTCTTGGCCACCTGGGCACACTGCCGGATCATATTCGTATCAAGTGTGGCCAACCTGTCCCTGCAGGAGGGGGATGTGACGGTGCTGCTCTGGGCCGATGCTGTGCCGGGGGGGCATGAGGGTGACCGGGGGCTTCGGGCAACTGATGCGGGGCCAGGGTGAGCCGAACTGCGGTGCGGTTACCTGGGGAGCAGGGACGTTGCTGAGCCACGGAGCCGGGGCCTGTGCAGGGCTGCAGGCTGAAGAAGGGACCTGCTCACTCCCACCTTGCATCGCTGCTCTTGAATTACAAACTTTAGCTCAATAACAACTGCAGTTGTACTTCTTTACTCTGAAGAGGCACAGGCTGACTTTTTCACCTCAGGCAGTTCAGGGACAGTGAAAGTGAAAAAATAAAGACAAAATATTGTTAAAAATAGAGAATAGGTACTCCTGGCATTTTTATAGCATTCTTTATCCAAGAATATGTGAGGCACAATTAAGATGTTCAGACCCCCCATTTCACAACAGCTGCAACTGGAGTCAATCACAGATGACACCCTGGTTGGTCATACCGTGCTTTGTCTGCTGAGCCTATCTGCTTTCTCTGCTGAAGGCTGATTTGAGACACAGTTCAAAATATTTACGTTATTCTTACTGTGTAAATAAACAGCTTGAGACTCTTGCTGCAATGTCCTTCAATAGCATTGCCATTCATGAAAGAATAAAAAAAAACAAGCAGACCTCAGTCCTTGGCCCATCAACCCGTGGAGCAGGCCGTTCACCAGAGATGCCTCTGCACTGCAATCATTACTGAATGAGCAAAAGCATTTACAGAAAAATCCATGACACCCAACCCTATGGCACAAACAGTACTGTAGTGGGTGTAGCAACCGCCATGCTGTAACTCCTATTTTAGGAGTGACCTGTTTCAGTTGCGGTAGCAGGGAAGTGGCAGGTGACATCCCTGCTCCTCGGGGTAGACATGCTGTACTCCAGAGGGCACTTCAGAAAACTCCTCCAAGTGTCCCTTTTAAGCAAGTGCGTAAAACAGCTGCGAGTATCTCAGCAACAAAAGGGCCTCGTTCACACAAATATTCAACCTGAAGGTGTTATAAAGTGGGACTTGAAGCTGCCTCTAAGAATTGTATCTGGGTACAGAAAACCAACCCGAAGCCTGCTCCTCGTTTGAGAGCCACGTGGCTCGCAGCGAGATGGCTCTTTGGCAGCTGCCTCCCCTTGCCCGTGCAGCGTCCCTGGCTCGGCTTCCCCCACAGCCTGATTTCTCACTCGTGCCCAACACCGGCAGATTATTTGACAGCCTGCTGCTATTTTTACCTTGTAGCTTCTTTACTCAGCTGTCTCAATCAGCTGCTGCTTTGTTTTTCCTCTCCCTCTGCCTGCAAGATAGCAGGCTGGAGCCTTTCAAGTCTTGCTTCTGTCCCTGCTCTCCTTGAAGGCTTCTCTGTAAGACGCTCGTTAAAGTCAGTCTCTTCTTTCTCCATCCCAAACCTTCAACAACCGAGGCATGACACGTTTGTCTTCTTGTATCTGTCTCTTCCAGCTGGATTGTGATAGAAAATGCCAATTTCTAATGCTCGCTCACATCCCCAGAAAAGACAGAGAGGCAAGAACACCCTCATTTCTCAAGACACCAGCTAAGAACCTTAAATAAGCCAAGGGAAGAAAATGATTCAGCAGTAACAGGAGGTCTCAGTAACAGATGGCAGAGTAGACAAGCTCGCTTGTATTTGCTTGCACAGCGAGGCCTTTTGTGACAGTCTTCTGGAGGGGCTGCTTCACGTGAGCAGTAATTCTACTGGCTGCAGGACAACGCTGCAACGAGAGCAGGTCCTTTGTGCATAGATCTGTACAACACTCACAGCTGCCTGTGAGTGGTTTTCACACTTTTAGCTTATATTTCTAGTAGATAAGCATGTTTTTGATGAAAATCTTTCATGTCAAGAAAATCTAATTTAGTCGTTCCTGCAGTTGTTCTCCATTTTAATTGCTAAGGCTCTTTTCTCAGAGCACACTTAATTTCAAGCTCTTTCAAAACAGAATGCTCCTATGCAGATACTTAGTTGAAAGAATGGCTTCATATCCTCCATCAGACAAGACATTAATAGGTCTTAGAAGTCAGTGACTTCTACCTTTTCTTCTATGATTTAAAGAAACAAAAGAAAGCAGAACACTCTATTGCACAGGTTCTAGGCAACAACAAAAAAAACTATCGGATGTTGAACAATAACACACAAGTTGTGTGACTAGGAGTAAGGTGTAGGGTTAGCGGTTTTCTTGTTAAGCGTAAGGCTATGACCACTAGATCACCATATATCCCAATTATAAGATATCACCTGCTTAGTAAGCAGGAATAGAATATTTCAACAGCTCTTAAAATACTGTCTTTTTTCAGGTGCCCAGTCGGTGCTATCTCTGACCTTTGTCCAACCCAAAGTTTCCCCCCACGAGGCACGCAGGTACTGGCAGGTACCACTGCCAGACCACTGCTGTCGTTTCACTGTCCTTCCGCTCTGTGCAGACATGACCACCCTTAATTCTCCCAGAACTGTGCAGCATACAAGGTGACCTTGGGTATGTAAAACTCATTACAGACTCCCGTTAGAAATCTCATCCTCCAGCAGTTGTTAAAAATGAAAGATGCTTTAATAAATTATATGTCAGCCACAGGATAATACTCCAAGCTTCCCCTTCCATGTGCCGTTGCAACCATGTCGTAGGCATACCCACAGGTTTAACATTTCCAACCTAAAACTAGCCAGGTCTATTTTCTTCTAACCTGGAATGCTAAGGGTTGTTTCTGTCTCGTTGTGGGTTATCCATCCAATGTTACAGTCTTGTGAAATGGCTGAGAAGTGGCTCTCATGCCACGCTCCTCTGTTAAGTGGGATTCCTCTTGGCCCATGTTACAGAAAAATGTTCAAAACAAATAAATACCTGGGTGCTTGAGTTTCTATAGCTCCATGTGGCAGTGGTCTAATTTTCCTCCCTTGTTTTAATGATCATTTTTTCTCATATGATCTATGCTAGCAGAATTTTTAAGAACAGGTATCAACAGGTATACCTGTATTTATAGTTCCTATTTAAAACATTTTTTTTCTATGCAAATGCAGTGACATGTTTTCTAACTTTCACAGTTTTACTGTTTTACAAACAAGTATTTTTACGTGTCTAACGGCCTTACTGTTCAGTGAGTTGTGAATGTAATAAATGTCAGTTTGAAACGCTTGGCCACTTTTAAAAATACCCTATCCTTGGAGGCAAAGAAAAAGCAAAACCAATCAGAAGATGATGCTAGGAAGACCATAAAGCTTTGTTTATATAAATCACCTGATGTACGTGTTTAGGCAGAGGAATTCATTGAAATACCTTGCTTATAAAAGCCTAACTCTGAGGTCAGATTGACTTAGTCAAAAAAACCCTAGGACAATCTTTTTATCTGGGTAGGAAACAGAAGCAGAACAAATACATTGTGTGTGGAGGATTGACAGATGCCTCTTTCAGAGGACAGAAGAATTAGACTGTGTGTTAGGTTTAGGTTTTAGGGCTAAGATGAAAAGCACGTGACCCTTGCCACACTTTGTCTTAACCCAGCCCTGCATGTATCCCATTCAAGGTGGGATTTTGATAACATTCAAGGTACTGAAAGGCATGATTTTAGTGGTGAACAAACTTCCAGTTTTCTGATTTCCCTTGAAATGAGCAGTGCACCAGTGTGAATGTCTTGGGGGAATACAGAGGACTTGCAGGCAGAGTTTTGTGCAAGCAAGAATGTGTCTAAACACTTGGGTCAGTTTACATGCACAAAAGAGTGTTATAAACTTCTCTCCAGCTTTTTCCTAGGAATAAAATTGCTTAATGGGGTGCTGTTCTGTTTTCAGACACTCACTTCTGTGTGTATAGACCATACATGGAACATTTGACTACCCAAAAGAGACTGTGCTGGAAAATTATGAGTCTGTGCAGAGAGCTGCAATGCATAGTGATTTGCAGCCTTAACTACAGCAGTTGGAATGGGTAACAGATGCAATGATTAAGAAATACAGCCCAACAAAAATTACTGCATTTTTCCAGGAGTGACATGATACATAAAGCTGATGAAAAATCCTCTAAGAATCTACTGCCTATAGTGTTTTTATCAATTAAATTAAAAGAAAAAGGCAGGGCTATTAATTTACAAGGCAGTGGATTGATATAGCTTACATTGCTAATAGTGAACCCAAAAATCTCTGTGTTCAAAACTATTTGAATTGGCCTTTGTAATTAGTCATTTACCATGACTGTCTCCAACCTAGATGCTGCTAGCTTACCCAATGTATTTAGGTAACCTCTTCTGTTAAAAGCTTCCAAAAAAGCAACAAAGACTTCCAGAGATAACCAAAGACTTCACAACAAGCAGAGACCTTTTTTTCACAGCACATAAATTGTTCATATTAATGCATGAAATAAAAATTGCAAAACAAATAAAGAATGTTTGCATAACAACTATATTTGAAGAGCCACCAGAGGCTGCTAGAGACTGAACCTTGCACCCATTGCCCTCCCCATTATTACAAGTTTGTTGGTCCCCCTTGCAGTGTTACTTGTCTTCAACAGCCAGAAGGTCTGTAGTGCCTGTTTTTCCTATGTGACAGCTAGGATCATAATTAACTAACCGTATTTTTCTGCGATAACCCATATGCAGTCTTTCCCAGAACAAGAATGTGAAATGTGAATTAAATTCTGCTTTGAACTATCCCATTTAAAGCTTAGCTTTTCTAAATATACACAATGGAGAAAGCACTGAAGTCCTTTGGCCATATTATTATTTTTTAAATCATATGTGAAAGCATGCAGGTTATTTTACCAAGGAGATAACATTTCTACCCCAAATACCTTGCAGTCTCCAGAGGTCTAAAAAGGCACAGGTACATTTGCTACAGGCTGAAGGACTTTGTTGAAGGTGCATGGTAATGCTAGAAAATCAAATTTCACATATTATTAAACACGTTGTCCAGTTTTTTTCTGTAACTCTGAAACCCTCTGGCATTTGACGTTGTGGAGCTACTAATGCTTTTCTGAGTGGGAAGGGCATTGGCGGTGGCTATACAAGGGTGGACATTTTTTTCTTCCCTCTCTCTATACCCCTTCACATTCCCTAAATCCCATATTCTAATGGATGGAGCAGTCCTCTAAGGTTAAAGTCAACCTACCCACACATCAAATAAGAAGGACAGAGACCTTGGTCTGTCCAGACAACAGTAGAGCCAAGGCTACCCCAGCCCTACTAAACTGTAGGGGTTAACATTAGGGCTACAAAGAAAATACATTTGGGGAATGCATGCAAAGGGTAGATGGCCTCCAAGTTTTTGTCATAATGTAGAAAAGGCAATAAAGAGTGGGCTGAATGGGGGATTCTCATACCAGAAACATTAATTCTGAGCTTCGATTTGTATTCATGCTGTGGGGAGGTGCTGGTTTCCAAGAATTATCACTCCAAGCCTTATGCTATTGACTTTTGCGTATCTAAGAAGTTATATAGCTGGATAGATTTTAAGCTTCTGGTAACCATCTACATTTTTTCTTCTTTTAGATACAAGTAAATATATACAATGATACTTTAGTGCTTTCTTCTAAGCTCCGGAATAGTTTCTGTATGTGTATTACAATAAAATAATGTAACTAAATAACAGCAGATTCATTGAAAGTGGCATAGTCTAGGCTAGGTTATTAGCATAGCTTTGAAGTTCTTTACTGTTGCTGTAAATGTCAGCAAAAGAACAGTTTTCTTCCAGATCAATGCAGAATTACTTACTTTGATTTTAAACCAACAGTAGCAGCACTTCCTGTTAGTCTAAACAATAAATTACAGTAACAACAATAAAGCATCATTTGGCACTATGGGATACAGGTTATGTTCATATACCACCAATGCCTGTGCATCAGCATAAAACTGCTCTCCTGTTGCAGTTCAGAAAAACTTAAAAAAAAATTAAGTCTACCAACTGGATTTTTATTAGCTTGGCTATTTAAGTCAGAAAGCAATAAATGTTGTTTATCTTAAGAATGGAAGAACCCCAAGAACTTGATTTAAGCAGTTGAATAAATATGAGTAAGGAAAAAGGAGAAGACACATTAAGGGCATTACCAAAGTTTTACCAGCTAAAAGCTTGTTAAAAGTGAAGCGTGATGAATAAAAGCAATGCCCAAGTTGCGGTGTTGGTGCCCCTGGGCCACCACCAGCCAGCTGTCCGTCCCTGGGCAGGGCATCGTCTCCAGGCGGGGAGTGCGGAGTGGGTATATTCCCCAGGATGGGCCAGGCAGGTATCAGTGGTTGTTAACAGTCCTAATGGGTCTGCCTAAAGTGGGGCTTATAGTCCTTCCTCCTGCTCAGAGAGGATCAGCTATACCCCCTGTCACTCCTGGCAGGGGACTGTCCCACTGGTTCTTTCAAAGGGGTTTCCGCAGCTTTCTCAAGACAACTGGCTCTGACTTTCAAATTAGAAACCTTCCTTAATGCCACTTCGGAATATGTCCTCTTGCCATTTAAGCTCGTTGCTTGTCTTCCCCCTCTGAACATGGAGAAGAGGTGATTCCCTGCTCCTCTGAAGATGCCTTTTACACATTTAAAGACTTCTGTCCTTCATGTGGTGTTTTCTTCTTTAGGCTAAAGAGCCATTCATCTTTCCTGAGAACCAATCTTCCTCAAATCTATGGTTATTCTCTCCTTTAATCTTTTGACAGCTGGTCAGAAATGTGAAACTGAAAACCAGAAGTACCTGTGCTATGGCCATACCAGTGCCACAGGAGACTCACGTCATATGATGCACAGGCTGGACATTTGTCTCTGCATCTCAGCCAGCTATTGCAGCAACCTGAGGTTGCAGACCAGACAGAATAAGAGTCAAAAATAACCAAATGATATCATTTTGCAATTCTCTTATATATATTTATGTAGCTATTTTCTCCTTAATGTAAAACCCTATATTTGTCCCTGAATCATACCTTTTCATAGAAAAGTGTCAAGAACATTTTGAGCTCTAAATCTGGCATTCAGCAGAGTGGCTGGTCCCCATTTAGTCCCATTAGTCCCTTCTGGTGTTGTCTGCAAATTGAATTTGAATATCCTGTCCAGTCATCTAGAACAGTAAAGAAAATATTAAATATTACCAGACTCCAGAGAGTCTGCTCAGGATACCCTTTCATTTTGGCAATGGCTCATGAATAACTATGGTTTCATTACAGTTTTGCAGCTATCTTTGCTCTTACCCTCTTGTGGTTCCCCTAGTTTGATAATGAACATGTCATTCAAAACACTATTACAAGCCAAGGTACGACATCTTTTGCTTCCCTTCTATCACAGTGTTTCCATGTCACATAAGGCAATTAGATTTGGCAAAAGAAAGACTTGTCAGACTAATTCATATTTCTTTTTGCATTCCTTTTTTTTTTACTTAATTCTGTATGCTTAAAAATAGTTGGCTTGATGATTTCTTTCCCTACAATTTTTCTGAAATTGAAACTAAGCTGACACCTTTGCAACTCTCTGGTTCCTGCTCTTCCCTCATTTTTTCAGAAATAGGGGCACTGCATTTTCCTTCTTTAATTGCCTGGCATTCACCCATTTTCTGCAAATTCAACACAATAGTTACTGATGACTTGTGAGATTCCCACCAGCCAGCACTGGAAGGGAACTAAGGGTGAAGTTCGTCATACTAAGCAGATATTAAATACCATACTTATCTAACCATTTTACCTGACCAAAGGCTGAAGTCTTGCCTCTTTGTCCACCCATGTCTAGTAGCCATATTGAAGTCAGTTCAGGAATCAAAGATTTTTTCTTCCAGTCCATCATATTAATTTTAAATGTATTTAGGAAAGAAAGAAAAGAAATCACATCTAGTGTTTTCCAATGATGAAGAAAAAGCAAACAAAACAAGAGGTGGCTGCTGCATTATCAGCTTGAGACAGTGAAAAAATTATCACAACACACACTCTTTTGTCTTTCATTGCGCATCCTGTTCAATACAGGGAGCTCAGGCTTGCCCCATTAAAAGTGAAAGGCGCTACTGAGCGAGGCACGTCTCCCTGTTCACACAGTGAGATGCATGCGCTCTTGCTGTGCAGTTAAGCTGTTTGTCAGCCTCAGTAATGTTGCCTTTTTAATGAATATTGTTAAAATATTGACTGGCCCTTTTTATTGTTGATCATTCAAAATCTGATTTTAAGCCTTCTCCCTGTTCCAGTTGCGGCTATTTTTCACTGGAAAGTTCAAGTATATTTCTGCCTGGGTTTTATCTGCCTGACAAATATCTGTTGCTAACTAAATTTACTGGAGAACTGTTCAGAAAAATGGTTTAGAGCAGGAAAAGTGTATTAAAAAATAGGTTACCATTACACAAAAAACATATATATTTAGGCAAAGGCCATACATGAAAGAATGTCAGCCTGAAAGGAAGCTGCGAGGAATATAAGACAGGCAGTTATAATAGGCAACTTCAGCTCTTGCAACAGCATTTATTTAACTACATCATAATACTTCAAATTCCCTTTCAGCACTACGGCCCCAAAGATCTAAACAAATGCTCATTTAAAGAGTCTCCTTGCTCCAGAAAGCTTTCCTTTAACTGTTGTTTAAAAACTACAGAGAAGAATGGTAGAGGAATGCAATCACACAGGAAAAGCGCTGCTTAAGCTTGCTGGCTATTACAAGTACCTCACTGTATTGTTTATTCCTCTTTCTATAAACACTTTGGGGATAGTGTGGGTCCAGACCCACCAGAACTTTCAAAACTATCTGAAAACTCTTTCAGAATATTATTTTCCTCCTG
Organism: Phaethon aethereus; assembly: GCF_964289735.1. Lineage (NCBI taxonomy): Eukaryota > Metazoa > Chordata > Aves > Phaethontiformes > Phaethontidae > Phaethon > Phaethon aethereus. The sequence continues at coordinate 127,035,597 of NC_138575.1, forward strand.
CACTGAACATGGGGGGTCCATAGGCTTGCATCAAGCCTAGAAGCACAAGTGGACCCAGAACTACGCACTGAAACAAGGTGTAATGTGCAGTGTCCATGCAATAACTCCCACTATATCTGAGACGGGTTCCCATCAGTTAAAAATGTGTTAGAGCCACCACTGTTTGCATCCATAGGCTATCCTTAAAAGCTACCACTCTTTTCTTAAAAATAACATTTCAGGTTGTCTAAATACACTCTCCCCACTCCAAATCATGAGTTTTTGCACTGGGGTGGTAACCAGCAGTCTCAACAAGGTTAGTTGCCTTTGTGTGAAGTTCAGCATGTATGTCTGTACATATAAACACGTACTTGCATACATACCTATATACATATATATGCACAGTTGTCGCGGTTCTCAAACTGACGGAGAAAGGCACACAGAGGTGAAATCATCTGCCTGTGAGTGCAGAGCAGGTGGGTACCAGAAACAGAAATACAACTGCATCTGTAGATTAGAGTTGGGTGCTCCAGACTTCACTATATTTCTTTTCTCCTGCCTTCAGGACATGGCTGAAGTTTGCCACATGTGTCTCCAAATATGTGCACCCATATTTTAATTTGATAGAAAGTAAAGTGTTAGTATGGAAAGATGGGAATATAAGGAGGGCTGGTGTAGACCTACCTCTCACTCACACTTTGGATCTGGAAGTGACTAGGGATATACACAAACAGAGGGGCCAGTAAGCCCTCCCAGATCCTTTTTTAGAGTTTGCCCCATATTTAAAGAACCCGTCCCACTTGGTGCTGGAAGATCTCCTGATGCCTTTGCTGCTCTCCGGGTTAACACTCCAGGATATATCACATAGAGAAAGGCAGGAAATTTCTTAGCTCTGATTGTGCTTTAAATGTATCTGCAAATTCTGTGCTATTGAGACATTGCTGGGACCTACCCACTACCAACTCTGCCATTCCCAGAAACGCAAACAGTATTCAGGGTCAAATGCATGAGCTATGTGTCCCCAAAGTCTTAGCAGACAAAAGAGTGGGTTGAAGATGGATTTGGTTAACTTTCTATCCTTAACCCTCCTGCCACTGTAAATCATTTTTGTAAGCAAATAGGAGAAAATAAAGTATCTGCAGAGTTATTACCAAGAGAGAATACGGCCCAGAACTTTGTCAGCTGTCAAAGTAATGATCCCATTTTCTATGAAAACAAGCTTATTACTGTCTATTTGGTACAGGACTAGTATGTGTGTTCCAGGGAAAGAAAAGAAAAGCCAGGAAAGGTTATGGGCCCAGCACTAAAGGGAAGCACATTTGCACATAATATGCTGGAGGCATTCAAGAACAGTTCATTTTGATGTAGTGGCAGGTCCTGTAATGTTGCCAAGAACAGTGTAAGTTGTTGGTCTCCTAGGCTGGAGCTGATATAGAGCAGTATTTCTCATAAGTAAATAACTTCATTGTGTAGCACAGAAAAAACGCATTATAAAGCCACCAGTAAATGTGGGCTAGACATTGACATTTTGTAAGTCTTCTAAGCAAGGTGGGAAGCTTAAAAATAGGCCTTCATTTTGCGCCTCCTCCACATGCACCTTTTTTTTTTTTCCTCTGCTCATCATGTGGTCATTTCAATCTGCTCAAAGAAACCTTCAGAAAGTCCACAGGTGCTGCTTTTTCTGGCCTCCACAGAGTGCTAATAGGCAATGTTATAAAAACAGAACTAAAAAAAATCTCCTCTACTTTGAGTTCAAGAACCGTAGTAAAATATATTGCTGTGAAGGACTGGGGGAAATAGCTCAAAATAAGGTATGTTCAAAGTTCTCAAATGCTTTCTGTGCAGAGCTTTATATTACATTGAAACCTACATTTGCTGCTATATTTTAAAGTTACTTAAGCTATTTCGCCACCACTAGATTGATGAGTCAGTTATATGTAATAGCTATGGTGAATAGAATACTGATTTTTAAAAGCTCTTCAAAATTTAGTAAAAGTTTTCAATCAAATCTTGTTTATTAAAAAATATACCTCTATATACAGCTCTGATGTCTGGTTTGCATAATGAAGGAAATTAAAATATTTGTCCTACTTAGGTATCTATATATTTCAACCTGCAGTCATTGTAAGTAATAAGTATAAGCACTATAAAGAAAACCACAAGACTAAGAAATGAGCCTCTTCTATACAGATGCAAATCTGGGGCAATGCCCTTGAAATCAGAGCATGTTACTTGTGAATATCACTCTTGTTCTTTGCTATGTGTTGATAATAAGAAGACAAACGTTTTAGCTTTCCACTGAGTTTCATTACTGAACAATCTTGCCCTATATTACTTCCCTAAATCATGGGAGAACGAAGCTGCACAGTGCTCTTCTCCAGAAGAGATAATGTGGCTACACACCCCCAGATTTTAAGACAGGTATGAAACTCTAACCTGTGCCTGCGATCGGCCTCTGTAGAACACTTTCATAATAGGCAGAGTTATTTACTGCTTGCTAAAGAAGCAAGGGAATAATAGAAGAAATAGTAAAATTGCTGTGAAGCAATTTGTTGGCTCTTGTGAAAATAACAGGAGGTAAGAAAGGCAGGAAGGTATAAGAAAATGGTGGAGGGGAATAGGAGATGGAAAATAATTTCCTGGGCTGTGTTGTTGTCTGGAGGGAGAGGGGATTGAGCTGCCTCTGATTCATATCTAGCAGTCTTTTTCGTGCTTTGGACTTGGCCTAAGCAGTCATTTGAACACCACAATATTAAGGTAGCATCTGCCTCCTGAGAGGTTACAAATAGTACGGCTCTGGCAAAAGATAGGCGTTCCCATCAGTCCAGCACACCTAGATATGTATATCACATTTATGGCTTAAAAGACTGGTATAGGAATTTTTACATTGTGGCATATTCAGTTTCCTTTGTAAGCTCATTTGATTTAAATATAAGAAGGCAGAATCCAGCTGTTTGTGGTGAATAAAGAATTAACTCTCTGAAAAATTGCTGATGGATGGACTGATTTGCTTGAAAGTTAAATAGAATATTCATCCTCTTAAGAAATTCAGCAACTACTGTCAGCCTTCTTGTTTGCTTAAATTATGTGAACAATTAAAAGGAGATACGGATGATTCCAAATTCCCTGGAGGCCAGCCCCATGAATTTCTGTGCCTGCTACTACATGCAAGTCCACTTTTGTCCTTACTCTGTAAACGTGGGAGATTCTGTTCACTCAAAAAAAAGTAGGTAGCTTTTCACTACCTGGATTTGCAATGAACGGCTGCTGTAGGCTATTGCTCTGAGTGCTTTACTAGGTAAAACATAGGGATTTGGGATTTTGTTTTTTTGAGCTAGTGGGCAGTTGGATCCCTGGTAAGGGTGCCAAAGAGGGAAAATAGCCTTAAGGATGGGTGGTTTTGCCCAGAAGGAGGGGATGCAAATCCACCTTGTGCTCGGGAAGAGCTGGGATGGGAGCATGCGGCTGGATGACGTAAAGGAGAGAGGAAGGCAGGCACTGAGAAGGCTGTCTGGATCCCGCACGCCACAGCAGGTGGCCAAGATCCTGAGAAAAACACCCTCCCAGATGATTCACTCTCACCTTAAACATATCAGAAACGAAGGCCACATAGAAACTGAATGCTTTGGCAGAAGGCTGAGATGGAGCAGGAGATGTGCTTGGGATGTGTTGCGGGATCCTGGTGATTATTTGAGCTGCAAAAGGCAGTCTTGGGTCCTCAAGCTTGAGGGAATCAGTTCCTGAGGGGTTGCTAGCAAAAAGCAGCAATTTTGCTTGTGTGTTTGAGGGGCTTCTTCATTTTCTTTGATGTACCACCTCTTCTTACTGAGAAAAATTCATTGGGATTTGCTAAGCAGAAGTATTATAACAAATTTGTCTGGGGAACTGCTCTCATCACCACCCTAGGAAATGGCTTGGTTAATGGAGAGGAGAATGAGATTTTTACTATTGAGTTCTGTAATGGGGCAGTGCTCTGTTTTTGCAGAAGATTGGTTGAAGAGGCTTGGAATATATTTATTTTTTCACCGAAATGGGTTGGAATTGTGGTCAGGAAGAATTCCTTATGCTACGAGGGAAAACATGAACGAAAAGCTCTCATGTAGAGAAAGGAGAAGTGCTGGATTCTGTTGCTAGTCTTTGCTTTGCCTGCATGCAATCTAGTTATTCACATTCATGCAACTATGTAGTCTAGTCTACTGTTTGTCAGAAGTCACCAACAAGTTATCCACCCTCATTTATTTTGGTGACGTTTTAGCTAAAAATCTGATACCCTATGCAAAAAAGTACTGTTTTCCTGTACCCTTGGCAGCAGGTATGTAAATTGCACTTAAATGTTTGTATACCTGAAAAATCTTTCAGGAGAGAGATAATTTAATTGTACCACAGTTCCCTTCTCAGACAGAGTTATTTTAGGATTCATATGTTCAAGATGGCCTTGCTGATGTGTATCTACTGATCACGAAATTCTCTTTCACATGGAACAGGCATTTTTAGAGAAATTCCAACCAGCTTTTTCAGAGCAAGTAAGAGCTGCTTTTAGTTAAAAGTGTTATATTTGCATGTGACAAAATTTTTTAATTAAAAAACCAGAAGAAGAGCAACTCTTGTGTCCCTCTTTTTTTGACAAAGTTCCCTTTTCTTTGTTTTTTTCTGCTATCGCCTTTATTTCCTATTTTAAAAAATAATCTATTTATCTCCTTAAAATGTGATTATTATTTTTTAAAATTTTTTTCTTAATGGAAATGGCCTGCACTGCTGTGTTCTGCAATGAACCTTGGTCAGCTGCTTAGGCTGTATGGACAGGCATTAACACAGCAAGTAAAAGTAAGTAGTACTAAGAGTTTGAAGTTTTGCAAAATCATAGTCACTCAGTGACTCTAGAAATAGCAGGCTGCTTTGAAGTACAGTAATTAATGGTGTACAATCTCACTTATTCCATTCTTACCAAAGCTTAAATATCCTGTGTCTGCTCAGGTGTGTATTATCTTCTGATGACAGTGTAGACTGGGAATCAAATTTTGATTTGGTTTCCTGATAAGACCTTCACCGTCTAAAGATTGAGTGCACAAGATTGTAAGTGTAAACTGACTCAAAACAATATGGTATGCCAATATAATTCCAATGATATTCCATAATATACTCCTATATTATGTTGTTAAAGGAAATATAATAAATTTGGTATAGCCTGTCTCATGACTCCATTGTAAGCAGCAGAAAAAAGATCATTCTTAATCTGGTCCAAGTTTAGCAGTGAGAGAAGACCCTTATCAAGGAAAGATGTGGAATGGATTTATGACAAACATAAAGATCACTGTACAGCACAAGGGAGGTCTGTTAAATTATCATATTGTAGTATGTTACACTACCACTTAAAATATTTGTGCATTTTTCATACTTTCATTTTTCGTATTGTTTCATACAGAATGAAACTTCCATTTTAATCCTTATAGTCATAGAATCATAGAATTGTTTAGGTTGGAAAAGACCTTTAAAATCATCAAATCCAACTGTTAACTTAGCACTGCCAAGTCCACCACTTAACCATGTCCCTAAGCACCACATCTACAAGTCTTTTAAATACCTCCAGGGATGATGACTCCACCACCTCCCTGGGCAGCCTGTTCCAATGCTTGACAAGCCTTTCCATGAAGAAATTTTTCCTAATATCCGATCTAAATCTCCCCTGGTGCAACTTGAGGCCATTTCCTTTTGTCCCATCACTTCTTCCTTGGGAGAAGAGACCAACACCCACTGTGCTACAACCCCCTTTCAGGTAGTTGTGGGGAGCCATAAGGTCTCCCCTCAGCCTGCTCTTCTCCAGACTAAACAGTCCAGGTTCCCTCAGCTGCTCCTCATAAGACTTGTTCTCCAGACCCCTCACCAGCTTTGTTGCCATAGTCGTGCTCCAGAAACTCAATGTCCTTCTTGTAGTGAGGGGCCCAAAACTGAACACAGGATTCGAGGTGCGGCCTCACCAGTGCCGAGTACGGGGACACAATCACTTCCCTACTCCTGCTGGCCACACTATTGCTGATACAGGTCAGGACGCTGTTGGCCTTCTTGGCCACCTGGGCACACTGCTGGCTCATGTTCATCTGGCTGTTGACCAGCACCCCCAGGTCCTTTTCTGCTGGACAGCTTTCCAGCCATCCTTCCCCAAGCCTGTAACATTGCATGGGGTTGTTGTGACCGAAGTGCAGGACCCTGCACTTGGCCTTGTTGAACCTCATACATTTGCCTTGGCCCATTGATTCAGCCTATTGAGATCCCTCTGCAGAGCCTTCCTGCCCTCAACAGGTCAACAACTCCTTACTGAGGGAGCACTTGATCCCCTCATCCAGATCATTGATAAAGGTATTAAACAGAACTGGGCTCAATACTGAGCCCTGGGGAACACCACTTGTGACCAGCCACCAACTCGATTTAACTCCATTTCACCAGCAGCCTTCGGGCCTGGCCATCCAGCCAGTTTTTTACTCAGTGAAGAGTACACCCATACAAGCCATGAGCAGCCAGTTTCTCCAGGAGAATGCTGTGGGAAACAGTGTCAAAGGCTTTACTAAAGTCTAGGTAGACAACATCCAGAGCCTTTCCCTCATCCACTAAGTGGGTCACCTGGTAATAGAAGGAGATCAGGTTGGTCAAGTGGGATCTGCCTTTCAGGAACTGATCCTGGCTGGGCCTGATCCCCTGGTTGTCCTATACATGCCATGTGATGGTGCTCAAGACGGTTTGCTCTATAACCTTCCTGGGCACTGAGGTCAAACAGACAGGTGTGTAGTTCCCTGGATCTTCCTTACAGCCCTTCTTGTAGATGGGTGTCACGTTTGCTAACTTCCATTTCAACTGGGTTCTCCCTGGTTAACCAGGACTGCTGGTAAGTGATTGAAAATGGCTTGATGAGCACTTCTACCTAGTGAAGGTGGATCCCATCTGGCCTTGGGTGGATCCCATCACTACCCTTGGGTGGATCCCATCTGGACCCGTAGACTTGTGTTTGTCTAAGCGGTGTAGCAGGTCACTAACCATTTCCACTTGGATTATGGGGGCTTCATTCTGCTCACCATCCCTGTCTTCCAGCTCAGGGGGCTGGATACCCTGAGAACAACTGGTCTTACTATGAAAGACTGAGGCAAAGAAGGCATTAAGTACTTCAGCCTTTTCCTCATCCTTTGTCACTATATTTCTCCCCACACCCAATCAAGGATGGAGATTCATAGTGATGTTGACCTGTCACTTACAAGAATCAGGGACTGGTATCTTTTCTCTATTGCAGATTTTTTTTTTTTTTGTATCTTTCTGTGTATGTACAGATTGAACAGTGTCTGTTCATTCCCTGATAGAAATTTTTCACATTCACAATGCCACTTTACCATTTTGCTATTGTTCTGTAACATTTGGCAGACTGGCATGTGTCAACATTTATCAAGATCTATGTGAAGAAAGCTTTACAGGTAAAAAATATTTATTTATCGTTGTATAAAAATCTGTATGTCACTAGTATATTTAAATACCCTGGCTGTATAAATCAGGCAACATGGAGACTTGGAGTCAGTTCACATCTACTTGCCACCAGAAGTAGAACACTAACTTAGAGAAGATAAATGCTGTGTTGCTTTCTCACTTGCTGTGGTGTCTCTATAGCCTCTTGCCACAGGCTAATTTCCATGTCTTCCAGCTGAGCCATTCTGTTTCAGAGCTGAGATGGCAAAAACTAAAAATCAGCTTCCACTGCCGTTTTTGTTTACTTGGACAAACAGGCAAAACAGAAAAATAAAGAGCATTTTTCCTCCTCCTAGCAAAGTACTTGAGTGCAAGCTTGTTTTACATTGACCTCAATGAGACTTCAAAATACTGAAGAGCTTTGATTCAGGGCCTCTGTTCCTAATCCTGGTTGAATGCAAATTTCTCATTGACTGGAGTGGTGTACGAAACAGCTCTTAATTGCTTATGAAAATATTACAGAAATAGTTTGAAATACTGTAGAAAGGTATTCCGTGCTTGTATAGCTATGTTATCTTGGACCATTACTTTAAAATATGATGGTGTTTTGTTTTTATGGTGGAAGGTATAGAAACAGCTGCGTATTGCTCGTATAAATGGAAAATAGTTTTGCGTAGTATTGTGTCTTTGTTCTGCTGGTTCTCTGGATTAGTTACCTCTATTTTCAGGCTTAAAAGCTTGAGGGCTATTCCAAATTAACCTCCATTTCTTGGTATTCTTTATTCTTTAGTTGTGAATATGGTCTTTACCTAAATGCTTCTTTAATCATATTTCAGGTATCGGTGCAGTACAGTAAATATGACTTCAACATGCCTAGATCAAAAATCCAATGCTGTCAATAAAAACATGTTATGGTAGAGAGAATAAACACCTTGTATGATCCTACTAAATGTAGGCCCCTGCAGGGCCTTGAGCGTGCATTAGTTAGCCTTGTCAGCAACAGTGGTGTACAACTGCGAGCAATGTGATTACTCAATACTTAAAGCTGGAACATTTTCAAGTCTTTCTCATGCTAGGCAGAATAATAGCCGATTGAATCTGCATTTTTCTTTAAAACAGCAGTGCAGTTTCAAAGCAAGTTCCCTAGCTGCCCCACTTTCTGTAGGTTGCTTTGTTCTGCAGGGTTATTCTGGTGCCTGGGAACTAGTCTCTTCAGAGAAAATGAAAAAAATTCTGCTCCGGATGTGCATCCTGATGCACTTCTAGTCCTCCTGTAGATATAAAGAGTTCAACCAGTGAGTGCTACTTTGGACTGCTTGGTCACATGCATGTAGAGGGGATGTTCAGTCCTGATGACCAGACTAAACCTAGTCTGAAGTAAAATCTGGAAGACTGCATATAGTGAAGATGTAGGGTCATCAGCACCAATAGCTTCTGTCTGCCAATCCATTCCTGTTTTGGTGGATGATTTGCTAATGTAGGTATAGCCTTGTTAAGGCTTTAAGTTGTTTCTTCTGCAAGTCTTTATCACATAGCTGTAACTCGTTGCATTTTTGGAAAAAAAAAAAAGTAATTTCAAATGAGAGAGTAGATACTTGATGTGAAAAATTTCACTGACAAAACAAATGAAACCGAATAAAGTGAGGAAGTAATGGAATATTAGTTTCTAAAGGATATCTTCATGGCATTTGCCATTGTCATGCATGTTTTGTTCAAAAAAACACCAACCAAACCTAGTACTAAACACATTACACTGCTTAGCAAGTCACTGAAAGTAATTACAGATCATGAATAAATATGGCATCTCAGTTTGCATCTTGACCTAGTTGTTAGTACAGAGTACTCGCTTGCAGTGGTGTTCTAGAATCGAGGTCTATAGGCTTTTGGCATGTCTTATCCTACTTATGTGGAGTTTCAGAAAAAGCAAGCTCATGTATCCTGTGTAATCAACAGATCTGATTTTTTAAAAAGTACTTGTACATCAGTATTGCAATAACTTAGAAATATACAAATTAGGTAATACTCTTTCATAAGTTTGATCATTTCCATATATTCTCTTTACCTTGAAATATAAGATAATATAAAACAAAAATCTTGTGTGAATTATTCTGAAATAGCTGATATAGGAATTGTCTGCTCTGACCTGAATGAGGCGTGCTGCAGGCTTTATGCAATCCTTCTGTCTGGCTTTGCATACACTTGCCAGTTCTGCCTCCTATTCTGTGCTCTTACCATCTTGAACATATTTTGTTGAAACACCAATCGAACGAGGTGCTGAGGCCAGATTCTCAAACATGTTCAATGCCTTAATCAGTGGAAGTACTTGCAAGTCTGGTCCACAGTGCCTGCAAATATCATAAAAGGAATTAAAAGGACTGTTGGTACCAAAGGAGGACAAAATCAGGTTCTCTTCTAATACTTCACACAAGCCTCAGGAAGCAGTAGAATTAAGTCAGACCTTTGCCTGTCTTTGCTGGAAGACCTGTTTTGAGCTGCATTTGAGGCAGAGAAATAGTTGCAGTGTGTTGTGTTCTGATGTGCCCTAGTAGGTGTATGTTCCCGGTCGTACTCCGTGAGTGTAAATTAAACTAGTCTGATGGGTAGGCCAGGGTTAAAAGCAGGGCTGGGAGCCATAACCAGCAGCCTTTGTGCACAAGAAAGACTCTGCTCATAACAGTTGCATGTTCCTGCAGGAAGCTTAAAAATGTGTAGGAAAGATTCTTTGAGCTTCACAGTGTATTACTACCGCTTCTTATTGGTTTTCTTGTTACGTTTTTTATTGTAGAGTTTTTCTTCCATTTTGAACCTTTAGTGACCTATATGACAAATGAGAATACGTGGTAGTGTCATAGGAAAAATAGCACAGCCAAAGATTTTTGATGTTTTCTTTTGTTCACTGAACCATGAACCAATCCCATCTTGATATAATCTGCATGTTGCACATCATTTCATGTTGGAGAGCATCTACATTTCTACATCCAGTTTGGGACACCAGCAGAGGAGAGGCACATACAAAGTGAGTCTAGCTGAGCCCCCAAGATGGTCAGGGCAGGAGCAGTGGCCCTGTGAGGAGGTGGTGGTGGAGCAGGTCTTGCTCAGCCCAGGGAGGGGGTGGTTGCCGGGCCCCAACAGCTGCCTGTGCCCACCTAAGGGGAGGTTGCTTGGTTGATCACTGAGGAGGTTGACGCAGACCCTAGCTCTGGGGACATTCAGGCTGGATCTTGGGAGGAACATCTCCTGGGGGGGCTGCCCAGCAAGGCTGCAGGATCCCTGGAGTGTGAAATTGGGCAATGAGATCTGAGCTGTGCCACTGACCACCTGGAGCCTGTCCCACCTGAATTATTTTAAGGTTGAGATTACTCTATTTGTTGTCATTTATAAAAGGAAATAAGAAGAAAGATCCAATCTGCAAGTCATGCCTATGCAGAACTTCCAACACAGCCATTAATTACTTGGTATTTCAGGAGTGGATGTTAAATATGGCATGTAACTCTTCATCAGTGGATACTTTTTTCAGTGCACTGACTTCCTGATGTTTCCAAACTTGATGCTGTACATAATCCACTTAGTTGTACCATACATCTGCTGTCAGAATTTCTGAGAGACTAAACATTTTTGCTCATATTGTATGTGTGATTTGAGCTGTCAGTTGTGTGGCATATATTTATACCATTTTGTATACAAGTATACATTTACATACTTTTTTACCCAAAGTGTGCCAGTATGTTTTTCAGTCATTATTTGTTATTCTCTAAATTACATGAGCTGGAGACTTTAATACAGATTTTCACTGATTAACAAATATTTCAACATGTGATTGAAGATGTCTGAGATCACAAGCTGGCCTGCAACGTTAGGCTAGGAACTGGAGAGTCCTGAGAGTCTATCTCCTGCTCCAGGATTGCCACAGAAGGGAACAATACCCTGGACATCAAGTACTAGCGAGGAGACCTTGCAGTACCTCATGCAGAACCTATCTGATGCTGTAAGAAGGTCAGGATGTGTGAGAAGTGAAAAAAAACACAGGCAAACTCTTTCAAAGCGCCCACTACACCAACAGAGTAGACCCACAAAATGCCGCAGTGTGTGCTCCTACTGCAGCATGTGACAGCTCTTCTCTTCCCATGGACGCATGGGTTCCCTGGGTGAGAGGTGCTGCTTCACCACCCGTAGACAGGACCCCTGACACTTCACTGGGAAACAGAAAACTTCTTGCAAGTCTGAATGGAGTGGATGGATGAAGAGGTCGATATTCAAAGATGGCTTATGTCGATAATGTACAGAAACCTGTTCATTTCTATGTAGGGTATGAAATACAGTGTGTTTGTGAAATAGGTACAGTGACTATATATGCTGATTTTTAGGTATTTTTCATGTGGAGAAGATAGTTAAAGTACTGTTTCTAAGGCAAAAAAATCTCACATCACCTATATAAATTATGTATGAGAATATCAGGATTAGGGTAGCATTATTATTATTATCTCCAGCTCTGGAGCCCTCAGCACAGGAAAGACATGGACCTGTTGGAGCAGGTCCAGAGGAGGGATACAAAAATGATCAGAGGGATGGAACACCTCTCCTATGAAGAAAGGCTGAGAGAGTTGGGGTTGTTCAGCCTGGAGGAGAGAAGGCTCCAGGGAGACCTTACGGCAGCCTCCCAGTACTTAAAGGGGGGCTTATAAGAAAGCTGGGAACAGACTTTTTAGCAGGTCCTGTTGCGATAGAATGAGGGGTAATGGTTTTAGACTGAAAGAGGGTAGATTTAGACTAGACAGAAGGAAAAAATTTTTCCCATTGAGGGTGGAGAACCACTGGCACAGGTTGCCCAGAGAGGTGTAGACGCCCCATCCCTGGAAACATTCAAGGTCAGGTTGGACGGGGCTCTGAGCAACCTGATCTGGTTGAAGATGTTCCTGCTTATTGCAGGGGAGTTTGAACTACATGACCTTTACAGGTCCCTTCCAACCCAAAGATTCTGTGAATCTATGATTATTATGTTTTGTCAGGCAATGTAACTAAATTTTCAGCTGCCCTTTGGCAGCTTTAGCCTAAACATTAACCACCTCTTCATAGCAATTGTTTTGGATTGTGAACACTATTTGAGTTAGTTAATATGTTAGGTAACTTTCTAGAGGACTATAATTTTTCATGACTCCTTGAGGAAATGTTTATAGACCACCACATCAGTACTTGAAATCATGACAGCTTAAAGGATGAATTGATAGAAGTACCTTACATGTTACATACTTGTTTTGAGCACACAAGAATATCTGTATTAATGTCAAAGTCCCAGAAATATCTTAACTGTTATAAAATCGAACTAGGAGAAGTAAAGCTTTGGAATACTGTTCATATCACTATAATATAACAAGCTTCATACGCTGAGCCTTATCACTTACTCAGCTTTATAAAAAACCGTGGGAGAGAGATATTCAAAGACATAAAGGGCGACTTTGTTAGAAGTCTGTCTAACCTTCTGTTTCTGACTCTGAATATCTCCACACTGGTAGCATAATGACACATGTGCACACGCTTTGGGCAGACAGGCAAATCACTAAAAGCTTTGATTTGATCCCAAACCATTTACCTTTGTCTGAATTTGGCCTTTAGAGAGGCTTTTGACTAAATACAGGACAGAAGTGTGTGATGCTTACGTAACCACAGCATAGCAAGGATTTACTGTGGAGCCACAGGAATCCAAGTTTCCTGATGGGCTTGTCTTTTCTTTTGCATTTGTCCTACATAGATTAATTTAGAAATTACAATATTTAATGGGACTTCTCTTACTTTTCTGTCTACTTCTACTAATTTATCTTCATTGGAATTTGTGCATATGTCATTGGAGATTATTTTTTACCTAATCAAATGCTGCTTCTGTCTCCAGTCATTCTTGTGTTTTCTGCATCCTTTTTGTTTCACATTAACTTTTTGCCCATAGAAAACATGATGAATGTAAGGTGACCAAATGCCCCAGACCTAGAGATCTTTTTTCCATTGTGATGTCTCCACATCTCACAGAATTCATCAAGATCACTTTTATGTACCTATTTTGTTACAATCTTGAGTGCTAAGAGCCCAAAGTCATCCCTAAACAATTATTTTCATCAATCTATTTGCTAATAAAGCTTGCAGTTACTGTACCTATAAAATCAATATCTAATGACGTTACACAATAGGACATTAAATATGGCACAGCTTTAACTGTATAACACATTATAAATATACATTTATGTATCTGGTATAATGCATTGTTTAATCTCAATATGTTGTCATGAGGAACACCCTAAGGGTTGAGCTTGCTAGTTCCACCTACTGTATCCCAGACATATGCATCTATATTTGCAATCGTGTAGGTATATGGAACATATGTAAACATTATTGAAAACTAAGGGATAGTGTACTGTAACTTAGCCTGGAAATGTTAGTAAATACATTGATTGCTCTTTGCCTTGTTTTCCCCTTTCCAGCTTTTAGGCAAAGTCTCCCTCATGAGTATTGGGTTCAGCTGGAGACCTTGGGCTTTATATGAGCATTAATTCTATATACATCTTTCATTGGGCCTATAAGAGAAAAATCTTTAAGTACAAGAAAAAGGAGCATACTGGATAAACTCTGATGATGTGGTGTTAGATAAAATGGTGGTCCAGTCTTTGTGCATGTATTCTCTGCTGCTTTTCCACCTGGAAAATAATATAGCTGAACTGGAGTGGGTTTGTGGATGTCAAAGACAATGAAAAATGAGTCAATGAGAACAGACAGAGAGGAGTTTTACATTAGGATTGATGACTTTGAAAAAACCCAAAAACAATAACAAGCCTGAAAAAACACATATAAAGTGACAAATGACATGGTGCAAGGAAAGTAGGAGCTTCATTTCTTCTGTTCTCACTATGCACAAAAAAGGTGAAAGACTGTTAGATGAAAAGCAGGAAATTCCAGGGTGATAAAAGCAAACACATCTCCATACAGTATGCAAGTAGAGTGGGGAACCATTACCACAGGAAATTAAGGCCAAAGCCTCTGTTGAAGCAATAAGTACCCGTATAAGGGTATTAAGGATATGATGATAGCACTTTAGAACAGGATATTAATCCTCTTGTATCAGGACATAAGACACCAGAGTGGTATCTACTAATATTTCCACACTGTTCCTGCTGCATATTTCTTATACTTCCTCATGCAGTGTGAACCCTCAAGAATCTGAAGTCCCATGTTGTGAGCTGCGACAGAAAGCCAGTCTTCTGCAATAAGTGTATTATATTATTCTATTGCTTGGGATTTATTGCACATGTAAATGCCTCTCATTGTGGCTGAGATGCAGTACAACCAGCTGCATTTCGTAGTGGTGCTGACTCACCATCATTTTACCGAAAAAATGTTCTGCTGCTGTTTAACCTGTATACTACAAAAATGAAGCTGTTTTGCAGTGGGTGACTATCCTGATCAAAGCTCAGATCAGCTGATTGTTTTGAAGCCATACACCTAAGGCTGTACACAAATGTGAATTTAGGATTTTTTCTGAATGTCCAAAAAATATCTCTTGCATTTTAATTTTCTTGAGGAAAAGGAAATTTTCTTGAGTCATGAGGAAAACCATGCACAAGTCTTGCTGCTAATGTTGTTTTAGTTTCTAGAAGTAGAAAAACATTCATTAGCAAAGGGACACAAATAAACATACCCTCTTGCTGTGTAAGTATCATAATCTTGATTCCATGACCGGAAAATTATTTACATTTTTTCCACAATCTGTTTCTGATTTAAATTTTGGGCAGTTTAACTATTTAGTATTTAAATATCTTATACAAAGTTGAAGTATTACATGAGGGACACATGTAAATCATTTGCAGAAGAGCCCTACATTTTTTCCTGTGTTTCATTCTGCTATCTGTGAGCTGCTGTTTTACTGTCTTTGTCTGATGCCTGTATACACAGTTTGAAGTTTATATGTATAAAGAAAATAAGTCCCCACACACTTTTTTCCAACATTTCTCTGTAATACTAGATTTAGTAGAAATAAATTATTTAGGATCTGAATTTGTTGCATACAAGCAGTATGGGAAAAATTGCTATTCTTGGTGAGTTTGTAAGATCAACACCTGCTAATAGAAAGGTTGTTTCTAGCAAACAGTGCAGACTTCCTAGAATAACACAGAAATGTGAATTGTAATTAAAAATTATTACAGTGACATGTATTTCCTTTCTGTAATCTTCCTGGGGTTAATCTCGTGCTGTCGTCCTCCTCCCTTCAAAGTACTTTTTCCTCATAGTGCATAACCAGAAATGTCTGCTGCAGGAGAAAAAAACCATAATCATCAAGCTACCCAGTTTGCCAATGAACATTGCTGGTATATTGTGCAGTGCTGTCACAACTACTTGTGGTAGCTGAGGGTTGCTATAAATTCAGTTATAGCAGAAATACCACAGACTTTTCTTTGCTGAAGATTGATTGCCAAGAAAAATATTTAATGGCCGTATAGTTTTCCATCTGACAGTCAATTGCAATGCAAAAAGAACACACACAATGGTATGAGATGTGTGGAGTGGTGATATATTAGCAATAACATGGCAATAACAACACATTGGACAGATTTTTATTTGTAAGACTTCTGCCAGTGCAAGGTCAGAAACAAACTACCAACAAGAAGTCTACAGTATAGATGACTATGGCTTTAAAATATATCTGAAAAAGAGGAATTGTAGGCGCAATTTGGTATGTGATGTGTACTGTGCAACCACTTGTTCTCCAGTAAGCTCTTTTGCTGTAAGTGGAGCATAAAATATTAGGTAGAATAAGGCCCTAAATATCTTAACAAAGCATATCTGTACAGTAACAATTTAAGATGACAGAGTGAAGAATTCTGTTTCCCAGTGTAAAAAAACCCTGCCTGTGTCATCTATGAACAGTAAAAAACTATATTGGAATAGATAAAGCCAAAGGGCAGAAATATAGGCATTGACAGGTTATGTGTGTCCACTTTTGTTGTCCTCCCTTTTTCAAGTAGTCCTGACATGATTTTTTCAGATACGTGAAAAGAAAACTTAGTGGAATCAGAAAAATACCTGAAATATAAAAACCCTTCTCAACAAGAACTAACTCTTGCGCTGAAAAAGCAAGTTATGCAGAATATCTTAGAAACTGAGTTTTTAGAACAGATTCATTGGAAAGAAAGTTATTTTTCAACATTTGCTGACAATTAGAAAACAAGTAGGTAAAGTAAAGCACTTCATCTGGAAAAGATGAAGATGTTCCAGAGGAACAGCTCTTTTTGCCTCAGAGTGCACATGATGATGTTCTCTTATCAGCTGCGGGAAAAGACTGTCTTCAGTGTTGCTTAAAAAATTCACATCTAGTTGAGTGCATACCTAGCATTTATGTTCCTGAAGTAAGAGTTCTATCATCTGGAAAAAAGTTGGTGATGTCATTCTTCTAATAATACACTTCAAATACTAAATTATGCATAATTTCAATCTGATTCCAAATTTCAAAGAATATGCTTCTATGTTGTGTTTGTGTTTATTATGTTACATTGCATTCCCCCGAGTACTTTGCAAGCAAGATATAAAGTCAACTATTAATTATTAGTACTGTAATTAGAGTAATCATAATGAAACTAAATATCATGGAGAATGTAATGAGTAGCAAAAAATGGGACTGACTATAGAGCTAAGTTCCTACAGAGGTAGATGTTCCTGTGCTGTCTGAAAACAATTTCTTTTTGGTGGCTGGCTGCCACTTTCAACACATTTTGCAAATTAAGAAAGGGTATAATTCAGCATGAGAGTGGTTATGTTGTTAAAACATAAGCAGAACACATTGTGTTTGTTCTATCCCAACATTTTGCTGCTTCTAATCTCTCCTGCTCCCATGTCTTCTCATAAATGTGCAAGTTACAATGTTATAAAATATATTCAGGATCCAAGGCTTTGAGATGCTGCATCCATAATATTTGGGCATTGTCTCAGTCTTTGCTTTCCTATCCTACTAGAATCATTCCTTGTTCTATATGGTGTAAAATGTGAAGAGCCTACTCTTTCGGAAGATAATTGATGTCAAAGACAAGGAGAAAAGCTTCTATAGGTACATCAGTGTTAAAAGGAAGACTAGGGAGAATGTGGGCCCTCTCTGGAAAGAAATGGGATATGGAGAAGGCTGAGATATGCAATGACTTTTTTGCCTCAGTCTTCACAGTCAAGTACTCAAGACACACCGCCCAAGCTGCATAAGGCAAAGGCAGGGACTGGGAGAACTGCCCACTGCAGGAGAAGATCAGACCACTGTGTGGTGCAATTGACATGCCTGCAGGATGGGATGCCATCCAGAGGGACCTGGACAAGCTTGAGGAATGTGCCCATGTGAACCTCATGAGGTTCAACAAGGCCAAGTGCACATGGTTGGGGCAATACCAAGTACAAATGCAGGCTGGGTGGAGACTGTCTTGAGAGCAGTCCTGAGGAGAAGGACTTGGGGGTGTTGGTTGATAAGAAGCTCAACATGATCCAGCAATGTGCGCTTGCAGCCCAGAAGACCAACCATATCCTGGGCTGCATCAAAAGAAATGTGGCCAGCAGGTCGAGGGAGGTGATTCTGCCCCTCTACTCCGCTTTGGTGAGACCTTACCTGGAGTCCTGCATCCAGCTCTGGGCCCCCCAATATAAGAAGGACATGGTCCTGTTGGAGAGGTTGCAGAGGAGGACCACGAAGACTATAAGAGGGCTGGAGCCACAAAAATGATCGAGGGATGGAACACCTCTCCTATGAAGAAAGGCTGAGAGAGTTGAGGTTGTTCAGCCTGGAGAAGGCTCTGGGGAGACCTTATTGCAGCATTCCGGTACCTGAAGGCAGCCTACAAGAAAGCTGGAGAAGGACTTTTTAGAAGGGCATGTAGTGGTAGGACAAGGGGTAATGGCTTTAAACTGAAAGAGGTAGATTTAGATTAGATACAAGGAAGAAATTCTGCACTATGAGGGTTGTGAGGCACTGGCACGGTTTCCAAGAGAAGTTATGGATGCTCTACCCCTGGAAGTGTTCAAGGCCAGGTTGGATGGGGCTTTGAGCAACCTGGTCTAGCAGAAGTTCATAGAATCATAGAATCATTAAGGCTGTAAAAGACCTTTAAGATCATCAAGTCCAACTGTCAACCCAACACCACCATGCCCACTAAACCATGTCCCGAAGTGCCATGTCTTCACGTTTTTTGAACACCTCCAATGATGGTGACTCCACCACTTCCCTAGGCAGCCCATTCCAATAAGATGTCCCTGCCCATGGCAGGAGGGTTGGAACTAGCTGATTTTTAAGGTACCTCCCAAACCATTCTATGATTCTATGATAACTGGAAAGGGGCACATTTTAATATTGTAAATGCCGAAAATTTAGTTATCTTAAAGAACACTGCTTTCAGAGGATAAAATCATTAAAGATTTCCAGAAACGGAAATTGGAAAACAAGCAATCAAATATCACAAGTTACTCTGGGAAATCCCAAACTCATCCATAATTACTATAGAAAACACTTCTAGTTTGGGCATGGTAGTCAAGTCTCAATGCTCCCTTGACATCTTGACTTACAAATCTTTTTGAGATCTCTGCAGAACAATCTGGAATTCTTTGGTCCACTGGTACAGGGAAGAAAAAGTCTGTAGCAATAATGCCATAGCTGTGCTAGTGTCTAAAGATGTCATGGAGGAAAAACGTAGATCAAGACAGTACTTCTTATTAGAAGAACTTACCTTATTGGAGAAACTTTTATGTAATCCTGGGATTCAGTATGAGACTTGGATAAGAGGACTGCCGAATAAAATGTGTGTAATATCCATGACTATAGTATTTTGTAATTTGCTATTAATTTGTTATGATGGTTACATAATTGACTTTTAACTTAAAGTTTAATTATTTGAATGTAAAATATAATTGAAAATTAAATATTTTCAGGAGGTAAACATAGTCCATGGGTGCTTATCTCTTTTCTTAATAAAATGCGAGTGAAAAAAGAATGGATGATTTGATATTCAAAAAGCAATGCCTTTGACAGGTATGTACCTGCCTGCTCTCTTCTCAAAGCTTCAAGATACTACCGTTTGCTTATAACGCAGTGACTTCTGGATCCTTTTGTAGCTCAGAACTCAGTGGAAAATTTGTGCTTATGCCAAAGGCAAGATACTGCTGAACAGTGACACCAGCCTCTGAAGTCACACCTGCTAAACCTATGTATAGAAAGCTGAGAGAAATTCAAGGGTGGGGTGGGGTGAAGGAAAGGAGTTGAGCCCTAGGCTACTCTTAGACACAGTTTCTCACAACAAAGCAAGTGGTTTTAGTGTGTCAATTTCTGACAAAGTTAAAATCTACCAGTTGAGTACCTGTTCTCAGGAATGCCAGTGTGTGACTTGATGTGAATTCCCTGCAATGCAGGTAGAGGTCAATAGCTGACCGAGTGTGAACACCTCAGGTACTTGCCCCAGAAAAAGAACATTTTCTGTGTCCATGGTGGTTGCTTCTGCCGTAGAAAATTTTGTCCTGACATACCTTACAGGGACAATTTTCAACCATTTTTCTTCCTGCTGCATCAGAGAGGAAGGAGGGACCCCAGATCTGCATCCTTGCAGAGAATGTCTCTGAAGAGCCCTTGTGAGAGGACTGAGAAGGTAACCCTGAGTGGGGACAAGTACCGGGTGGGAGACAGCATGTGGCTTCTGGAGGGGAAAAGAGCACAATCATGGACTACAGCATGTGGAGCCCACAGCATCATACTGAGATCCCAAAGTGTTTGGGAGCTTCAAGACCTGTATGAAGTGGTCCCACGGTGTAGCATCATGTTCAGGGAGAAAGAAAGGGTCGATATGGTGTGGGAGTAACAATTTCTGTACTCCTGTGAGGGTAGCAATAAGCAGTGGGATTATGTCTGACTCTCATATAGGTATTATTATTCATAATTATTATTGACAGGACAAGTAAGGAACCATGGCAACCAAGGGCAGCTTATCAAAAGCTATTTTTGCCTGTGGTGTGATTTCTCCTCCTCCTTCTATTTTCTTTCTGAAAACATACCTAACCTTTTCCAGTACAATTGATTCCTCTGGATCAATCTCCTCCTCATACTTAATAGTGCCTTCATAACCTGAACGGCCAAGAAAAGCTTTTCCTGCATTTTCTGCATTGTAATCTGTCTGTGTGCCTAGATCATCTTCTGCAAGAAACACAAGAGAAAATAAATCTGAAAGTATGTCCATCTTCTGAAGATTTTGTACAGAAAAAAGTGTTCTCGTAGTGGCATAATATGGTTGTCTCTTTATGCTTGTGGAGTTATTCATGAGCAGCATGGAGAGTTTTGCTTTGATGTGTAAAAGTATTTTGGTCTGTGAAATCTTAACAGGTTGCCCAGAGAAGTTGTGGATGCCCCATCCCTGTAAGTGTTCAAGGCCGGGCTGGATGGGACCTTGAGCACCCTGGTCTAGTGGAAGGTGTCCCCTTCCCCGCCCCATGGCAGGGGAGTTGGAACTAGGTGATCTTTAAGGTACCTTCCAACGCAAACCATTCTATGATTCCAAAGTGGACACAAGAGTGTGAATGAAATAACTCTTGCGTTAGGGGGGAAACTTGAAAACAGAATATGATCCAGTTTGCTTACACATGTGTAAGTGATAAGAAGAAACGCCCGTGCTACCTCAGGGCTGATAAGGAAATGCAGCGCTAAGTGCCAGCTGGGATCCGGAGCTCGGTGGGTTTGAGCACAGAAGGCATTGGCGGGTGGGCCACGGCTTAGGAGGATCCATCAGGTAAGTCCATTCAGAGACCTTTGCTCACAAACACTACGGCAGTCCAGCTACTGGAGGGGGTGGGGGGATAAAAAATTACATTGACTTCTACTCTGCTTAAAATTTTCTGCCAGAGTTTAAGGTTTTGATTTAAACTAGAGAAGAGACACGTGCCTGGCTCTGCCGAGCTGCGTCAGTGTCTGTGCCTGCCAAATCCCTCCGTGTACAGGCACTCGTTTTAACCGGGCACGCTGGCGCTGCCGGGCGCTCTGCCCGCGTGTGAGCTGCAGATCTGCTTCCACAGTGCATCAGGACGCCTCTGGGTGACGAGTGGAAGATAAATTGTATTTCTATTGACATTTTCTTCCTAGCCAAGGGACTGCTTTTAAGGTACTATCTAGGCTGGATATGAAAAGTTTTAATCTTTCATATTATCAGTCAATAGACAAACTCTTTGCTCAGTGAAAAAAGCTAAACTAGGGATGAAATGGTATTTGAAGGACAAGACAGAACAGAAAGCAGTTCCCATCAAGTGAAACAGCTTAATTTTGGCAATTTGGCCTCTCGGCTTCTGAAATGGGATATTTCTATTATTGTTCACAGATTTGAATGCATAAATATTATCTGATGCTTCGGAAAGGAAATTGCTTTTGATAGAGCAAGTGAATGGGAAAAGGTAGTGAAGAAAAAAAGGACTACCAATTGATATAATGGGAAAGGGGCTTTGCTGCGAGTATGGAGGAGGAAATACTTAACAAAACAAACAGAAAAATGAGCTATATACAAAGACTCCTGTGTCACTGGAACTGGACACATTGAAAGAGGGTGCTGGGAGAAACTGGATCTGTGTTCAGCAAGAAAACTGTGCACAGATTGAAAACAGTATTCAGCCCAGATAAACAAGGCATTAAAGCTAATGACAGGTGCAAAGAGTGAGGTGACATTGACGGGTGGGGATATATCATGTATGATGCTCATTTCGTCAGCATGGTCAGAAGACATCAGAGGGTCAAAAGTCCATTGTGAAAGTTATATAGGCAAAGGTGTGTGGCATGGATTCAGCAGAAAGGTCAGATAAAAGGTCAATTCTTAGAAATGATGCAAAATAAGAAATAAAAATTATATGAGGTTGGAACCAGAAAGTGATGGAAAATGAGGAGTTCAAAAATATAGGGAGACTGCAAGCCCAGCTAAGAGCTTTGTTATGAATAATGAAGGGAAGAAAAGAAAGCTTACAAATCAATACTTATGTTTGTGCAGATGCACTAATGTTGTTTTATTCCATGAGGTACTTACAGGCCCAGTATGTGAACAAGTAACATTCTGTAATTAATAAAGTAAATAAAAAATAAAGAATTGCAATGCTTCAGCTGGCTGTATCCATGCTTGCCTCCTTATCTTATTTTGATTTGCATAGGTTAGACTACATACTAGTAAATTAAACCACACCAGGGCAGGGAACATGACTACCTATGCTGATCAGATATTACAGTAGTAGCCAGTATGTTTTTAGTTGATGGCCATCCTACTTTAGAGAGTTAGTGTTTAGCACACACAGGCCATTTGATCCCAGTTGGACCCAGTGGCAGTGAATAGTCCCTGGTATATTCACGTACATATAGCCAGAGTACCCATGGTGCAGACAGCTTAAAGCACAGTAGTTTTTTGTTGCTGATGCTCCCTTCAACTATTATATTATGACACTGTATTTAGCTTGTTGCAAATTACTTCCATATGACTGCTGGGAGAGGTAGACAAGTTTACTGCTGTGTTGATGGTGTGAACATTTAGAAATAATGGCTTTAAAATGCAAGAAAGGAGGGTTAGGTTAAATATCAGGGAAAGATTTCTGAAGGTAAGCAGACCAGGTAGATCATATTAGAAAAGGCACAGGAGAGCTTCCCACCAGGGATTTTTTTGAACACAATGTATATGTATCTGTCAAAGATAGCTAATCCTGTCCTCAGACAGAGACAGATGACTTCCAGATGTCTATTCCACTCTGTGGACAGCAAGCCCATACATGAATATTAAATAGAAAAGGCAGGGATGTGCCCTCACATATCCCTGATGTACCAACAAACTGGGGGAAGATGAAGGGGACCAGAGGATGACCAGGCTCACATGCTTTCCTTACACCACTTATCTTACTGGCACTGTAGTGTGTACTATACTCGGCATTAGAGACTGTTCATGTGACCTGGGAGAGCATTTTTTTGTTTGTATATTTTATCATTATGTTGAAAAAAGCACACATGGCTTCTAGAGGAGATACGGATAAAATGGAGGAGAAAAACAAAATGTGATCATATAGGTAAATACTATGGCATAATTTACAAGCTGCATATATATGATATCTTTTGAATGCTTGACTTAGCAGCTGTAACATTCTTTTCAGCTTCTACTTTAATATGATTTCCTAAATTTATCCATAATTTCATCTCACATAAGAAGTGCTCCAAATTCTGTAAATTATATTGACTTCTCCATCTATGATTATCAGTTAAATGACACAAAGTTGATAATACACAAGATAACTGGAGTGGATCTTAAGGACTCATCATCACCACTCATCATGCAGCATATCATCCTAGAAGCTATGATAAGGGACATGGAGGACAGAGAGGTGATTCAAGAGAGCCAGCATGGCTTCACCAAGGGCAAGTCCTGCCTGACCAACTCAGTGGCGTTCTAGGATGCAGTGACCATATCAGTGGACAAGG
The DNA here is from genome assembly GCF_964289735.1 of Phaethon aethereus. NCBI lineage: Eukaryota > Metazoa > Chordata > Aves > Phaethontiformes > Phaethontidae > Phaethon > Phaethon aethereus. The sequence goes on from NC_138575.1 coordinate 127,059,493, forward strand.
GAAGAGCTATGGATGTCATCTATCTGGAATTCTGTAAAGGCCTTTGACACAATACCCCACAACATCCTTCTCTCTAAATTGAAGAGAAATGGATTTGAAGGGTGGACTGTTGGGTGGAGGAGGAATTGGTTGGGTTGTTTCATCCAGAGGGTAGTGGTCAATGGTTCAATGTCAAGATGGAGATAGGTGATGAGTGGTGTCCCTCAGGGGTCTGTACTGGGACCAGTACTCTTTAATACCTTCATCAATGACAAAGACAGTGGGATCAAGTGCACCCTCAGCAAGTTTGCAGATGACACCAAGCTGAGTGGTGCGGTTGACATACCTGTGGGACAGGATGCCATCCAGAGGGACCTGGACAAGCTTGAGGAATGGGCCCATGTGAAGCTCATCAGGTTCAACAAGGCCAAGTGCAGGGTCGTGCACCTGGGTCGGCGCAACCCCCAGTATCAATACAGGTTGGGGGATGATGAAGGGCTTGAGAGCAGCCCTATGAGAAGGACTTGTGGGTATTGGTGGATGAAAAGCTGGACATGAGCCAGCAATGTGCACTCGCAGCCCAGAAGGTCAACCATATCCTGTGCTGCATCCAAAGCAGCATGGCCAGCAGGTCAAAGGAGCTAATTCTGCCCTTCTACTCTGCTCTGCTGAGACCCCACTTGGGGGTTTGTGTTTAGCTCTGGAACCTTCAGCACAGACCTGTTGGAGTGGGCCCAGAGGAGGGCCACAAAAATGGTCTCTCCTTGGGAGACAGTCCTGAAGGACAGAGGGGTCCAGGAAGGCTGGACAGTCTTCAAGAAGGAAATCTTAAAGGCGCAGCAGCAGACGGTCCCCATGTGCCATAAGAAGAGCTGGCGGGGAAGGCGACCAGCCTGGCTGAACAGGAAGATTTTGCTGGGACTCAGGGAAAAGAGGAGAGTTTATCACCTCTGGAAGGAAGGGAAGGCAACTCAAGAAGAATACAAGGATTTCGTTAGGTCAAGCAGGGACAAAATTAGAAAGGCAAAAGCCCAGCTAGAGCTCAGTCTGGCCACAGTTGAAAAGGATAACAAAAAATGCTTCTACAAATATATTAACAACAAAAAGAGAGGCAAGGAGAATCTCCATCCCTTACTGGATATGGCGGGGAACATTGTCTCCAAGGACGAGGACAAGGTTGAGGTACTTAATGCCTTCTTTGCCTCAGTCTTTAATAGCCAGTCCAGGTATCCACAGGTTATTCAGCCCCCTGAGCTGGAAGACAGGGGTGGAGAGCACAATAAGCCACCCATAATCCAGGAGGAAGCAGTTAAGGACATGTTAAACCACCCGGACACCCACAAGTCTATGGGACCTGATGGGATCCACCCAAGAGTACTGAGAGAGCTGGCAGAGGAGCTTGTCAAGCCACTCTCCATCATTTATCAGCAGTCCTGGTTAACAGAGGAGGTCCCAGACGACTGGAGGCTTGCCAATGTGATGCCCGTCTACAAGAAAGGCCGGAAGGAGGATCCTGGGAACTACAGGCCTCTCAGCCTGACCTCCGTGCCAGGGAAGATCATGAAGCAGTTCGTCTTGAGGGTGCTCACAGGGCATGTGCAGGACAACCAAGGGATCAGGCCCAACCAGCATGGGTTCATGAAAGGCAGGTCCTGCTTGGCCAACCTGATCTCCTTCTATGACCAGGTGACCCACTTAGTGGATGAGGGAAAGACTGTGGACATTGTCTACCTGGACTTTAGTAAAGCCTTTGACAGCGTCTCCCACAGCATTCTCCTGGAGAAACTGGCGGCTCGTGGCTTGGGTGGGTTTAATCTTCGCTGGGTGAGGAAGTGGCTGGATGGCCGAGCCCAGAGAGTTGTGGTGAATGGAGTTAAATCCAGCTGGCGACCGATCACAAGCGGTGTTCCCCAGGGCTCTGTTCTGGGGCCGGTCTTATTCAATATCTTTATTGATGATCTGGATGAGGGGATCGAGTGCTCCCTCAGTAAGTTTGCAGATGACACCAGGTTGGGTGGGAGTGTTGATCTGCTGGAGGGTAGGAGGGCTCTGCAGATGGATCTGGACAGGCTGGATCGATGGGCTGAGGCTGATTGTATGAGGTTTAATAAGGCCAAGTGCCAGGTCCTGCACTTGGGTCACAACAATCCCATGCAATGCTACAGGCTTGGGGAGGAGTGGCTGGAGAGCAGCCTGGCGGAAAGGGACCTGGGGGAGCTGGTTGACAGCCAGCTGAACATGAGTCGGCAGTGTGCCCAGGTGGCCAAGAAGGCCAACAGCATCCTGGCCTGTATCAGAACTAGTGTGGCCAGCAGGAGTAGGGAAGTGATCGTGCCCCTGTACTCGCACTGGTGAGGCCGCACCTTGAATCCAGTGTTCAGTTTTGGGCCCCTCACTACAAGAAGGATGTTGAGGTGCTGGAGTGTGTCCAAAGAAGGGCAACGAAGCTGGTGAGGGGTCTGGAGCCCAAGTCTTATGGGGAGTGGCTGAGGGAACTGGGGTTGTTTAGTCTGGAGAAGAGGAGGCTGAGGGGAGACCTTATCGCTCTCTACAACTACCTGAAAGGGGGTTGTGACGACGAGGGTGTCGGTCTCTTCTCCCAAGTAACCAGCAATAGGACGAGAGGAAATGGCCTCAAGTTGCGCCAGGGGCGGTTTAGATTGGATATTAGGAAAAATTTCTTCACTGAGAGGGTGGTCAAGCATTGGAACAGGCTGCCCAGGGAGGTGGTGGAGTCGCCATCTCTGGAAGTGTTCAAAAAACGTGTGGATGTGGTGCTTCGGGACATGGTTTAGGGAACATGGTGGCACTGGATTAATGGTTGGACTTCATCTTGAAGGTCCTTTCCAACCTTAGTGATTCTGTGATTCTGTGATTCGTCTGAGGATAGGCTGAGAGAGCTGGGGTGTTCAGCCTGGAGGACAGAAGGCTCCGGGAAGACCTTCTTGAAGCCTTCTAGTACTTAAAGGGGGCTTATAAGAAAGCTGGGGACAGACTTTTTAGCAGGGCCTGTTGCCATAGGACAAGGAGTAATGGTTTTAAACTGAAAGAGGGGTGATTTCAACTAGAGGTAAGGAAGAAATTTTTCACAATGAGGGTGGTGAAACCCTGGCACAAGTTGCCCAGAGAGGTGGCAGATGCCCCATCCTTGGCAGCTTTGAAGGTCAGGTTGGACGGGGCTCTGAGCAACCTGCTCTAGTTGAAGATGTTCCTGCTCATTGCAGGGGGTTTGGACCAGATGGCCTTTAAAGGTCCCATCTAACCCAAACTATTCTATGATTCTATCATCACTGGAGAAATGCGGTTAACCTATGGTTTCCATGCCTACTTGCTGAACACAAGAAGAGAAAAGCCTGGAACTCAGTTGGTAACTCTAACTTAAAATCATCCAATGTTTACACATTTCTGTGTTTCTTGTGGTGTCCTCCACCTGGTGTCTGCTTTTCTTCTCTTGTCCATCTTGTTAGCTTTTGCTTGCTAACTTCTCATATTTAAGCTCTATCTGGCCCCTCATTTTGTCTTTCTCTTTTCTCATTATCTCTTTGCTACATTGTCTTCTTATTAATTCTTATTTTCTCCATGATTTTTCCTACTCCCTTTTCCAATTATGCTCTTATACCCTTTACATTTCCTTTTGTTTCACATGGGCAATACGTGCAAAGGATGTTTTCCTCCTCTTTGTCCATGTATGGGCAAAAACTGTTTTTGTAGTCCTTTCTAGGACATCTGATATGATCTGCCACGACTTGAAAAGGATTATATATCAGCTGGTATTTTGTAAGCAGATGAAAACAGTCTTCATAACAGGGGATGCTGGATTAGCATTTCAGCCTATGAAAACATCATTCTTCTAGACTACACTTTTGATTCAATACTTGAGAAAATATTCTAGCAGAAGTCCAGAATCTCCAAACTGACGTTCATATGCAGAACAGACAACATATTCCATCAACATCTCAGGCTTAGTCTCCAGAGAGCTACAATTAGTCTAATCCAGGTATGGATTTACTGTGAAGGAAAGGATGGGTGAAAAGGCTAAAGCCCTGTATGATGGCAGTGCTGGTATCAGATGTGTTTACGATCGTGCATTGGAGTTGTAGCTGTGTGCTATCCTTGCATTTCTTTCAGGGCTTACATTTGCCTCAGGTTTGGATGAACATTTCAGACATTATTTCCTTCAAAAGATACAGAGAAAGCACGTGACCGCAGTGTGCAGCACAGCTCTAGTCCAGAAGAGGGGTGAAGGCACCCCCGAAAGCAGGCAAGTGAGCAATGGGAGTCAGACTCTGTATCAAAAGTTAGATGATGCGCATCAAAGCACCTTGCTGGTCTAAGCCAACACCTCACTTCACGAGGTTACGGAATGAGCATCAGTTTGTAGAAAAACTTGAGCACTGATCTTGTGTGGTATTTCAGAAAGTGATTTAAAGGTGAATGCTTCCCTGTCTCATTAATGATCTTGGTCCTGGGAGGAATTGAATTTCTCTTCCATTTTTTTGCAATCTGTCATAGCATAACAGCAACACTTGAAGAAAATCCTTGGGCAAAGCAGTCTACTCTTATTTGTTAAAGATTTGTGCATTCAGACAGAAGCTGGAAAACAAGCACAAGCAATTTTAGTCTGTCATTTTAGGTATTAGGTCAAATGTTTACAGTCAGATTTTTCAAGTGTCTTTATGTCATAAGGAGAGAGAGTTGAGCCAGACAGTGAAAGAGAGATTAAGCTCACCTGACAACTGTCATCTGGCCTCTAACTCTGCCTTTTGGTGTCTGATGCAACATAGTAAAAAGATGTATGCTGCAATTATAAAATAGCTTTCACCAGCAACAAAGGTTTTTTTAAAAAATCACCTTTTTATTTGTAAATTAAACTTAGTTTCTTTTTCTCCCCCACATTTTTCATCTTAGTGTGACCAGGTGCCCTTGTCCTGTGAAACTGTATGCCACACCCTGAGGTTTTCTAAAATACCAGCACTCATTATTGAATACCTAACACTGTAGCAAAAAATACTTTTCCTCTTCCGAAATGGTTAACAGAACTAAAAATAATCAGCTAGACTTCCTGCTTCAAAAATTCTTAACAGTTTCTTGGAAAAGACAGGGTTTTTTTAATGTAATTCAAGGAAATGATGTTGTAAAACTTTTTGATGATGGAATTCTGCACTCTCTGGACATCTCCACTGATTTCCTCTGCAGACATTGTGCCAGATTACCTGTGAAGATTTTTCTCTTCAAAAGTAACCATGTAAAAATTGTGCTTTCTGATTCAGATGCAGTTTGTCCCTGATTGCAGTGGCATAGATCAGCCTTTTTCATTGATTGTTTGTTTGACTCATTGGACTTGCCAAACGAGTATTGATGGGAGAGACTGAACTTGATTTTTTTCTTACATGCAATTGGCAATATTATTTATGCATTTCAGTGAGCTCATTTAGACAAGACTGTAGAGGTATAGTATCAGCATACTCCAAAATCAAGAGAACAACAGTGTCTATGGTTCAGGCTTGAGAATGCTTTATTACTTGCTGGGGAAGAAAGGAGAACTAGTTAATACTTGAGCTTCAAACTGAAATTCGGTCTGGTTGAAATTTCTCTCCTATCACCTCCTACTGCATGTATGGAAACCCTTCTAACAGTGGGAGAACACATGGCATCCCATAACAATGCTGATACTGCAAAAATGGAAAAGCGGTGTTGAGAAAAGATGTTGCCAAATGAATGCCGGCTCTCAAACTTCTCTGAAGTATTTGCAGTTTGTGTTTTTCTTTTCTAAGTGTGAAATTTGCCTATGTGCACAGGTCTCCCACAAATCTGTCCACTTCTTGAATAGTGAAAACAGAGCTGATGGGGTATTTTGATGTAGGGTACTAGTCTTCTAAGCAGTGGAGCAGCGGAAAGAGAGCAAATCAATTAAAACAGAAACAGCCTCAGGTATCCTATAAAGAAAATAATGTATTTAGAATGTAAGTGCTGGTTTTTGCCACTGTCCTATATCTGACCTGTTCAGAGTAATTCATGCTGTCTTTTATTACCAGGCTCAGCAAGCAGTTTAGAGAGACCAAATAATCAAGTGGCATAAATCTAGATAGCTCTGTTGAAGAGCAGTTCACTGTCTGGCTACAGTATTTGAAATGTGTTATATTAGCAAATAAGAAAGTCAAATTCTACTTTTACGCAGAGCACCTAATGGAAATGCAAATAGTGTTAATGGCAAATAAATTAATTATGCTCATTAGTGAATTAATAATGGAATGAAGAATTAATTCAATTTTTTAGTGAAGATCATCTTAAGTGTTTCATTCTTTCATTTTGTTTCACAATTCCCCACTGTGATCAAGAGTTGCTTTCCAGGCACCTGAATGACTATGCAGCCCATACCTTAAGCACAGCCTTCAGGATTTAGGTAAGATCTTAATCTAAGAAAAAATTAGCTCTTCTTTATAAGCATATTTTACATTGCAAGGCTCGTGAAGAGATTTATATTGTACAGTTTAATGATATCTGGTGGGAATACTTCACAGTAGACAAGTTTTCCCAAGGGTTTTTCATCCATATTTAGTCTATTTTTTTTCTGACGTGTTGCTTATTTCATTGGATGCAGCATGTCAGTCTCTTCTATCAGCAGAGTAAAAGCAAACCACCTGCGACTCACTGGAAATGGAAACAAGTAGAAAAAAAAAATTGATTTATGTAATAATTAAAAGAAAATTAAAAACAAGGTGAGACCAAGACATGAAAACTGAGAGGAAATACCTTCCTTTCCAGCTTGGCTGTTAATACCTAGCAGTTTCTAGCTGTGCAGGAATCTCTGCATTTCAGTGATCTTCCCCTGCATCCCATCAACTTGTCAGGATTCTTGTGATGTTTGAAAAAGCAAAAAAATCAACAACATTTGAGCATACTAAAGACCTTCTGAGTTACAGAAACAGATGCCTAATGTCTTGCTTCTGAAGTTCAGGCCTACTAAATCACGTTTAGTTAAACGCCAAGGCTCAGGCTACCACAGCATTTGTAAACAGAGGAGACAAGCAATTCTTGCCATCAGTAGATAGCCTTACTTATAAATTATCAGGATGGATGGGTAATTCTGAAAATGGCTTCCATTTATGTGTGTTTAGATGGACTTCTTTTTTTCAGACACATCAACACTCCAACAATGATTGTGTTGTTTAGGAATGCCAGTCCCATCCATTATACCCTGCACTCAGTGGTGAGATGTCACGCTGTCAACATGCCATTAGCTTATGGCGCAAGTTATATATTTTTTGTTCCCTTGAAGTATTCAAGTTTTCTGAATTACATGATGGACCATGACAGCTGCTGGAATTGTAAAAGTTAATAACCAATGCTAAGTAATCAATCTGTCAGATTTTGGTGAAGTAAATTAAAGGAGAGCAGAAGTCAGCAGCCACTCTAAGAAGTTTTTCCAGAGATGCAGTATTCTCATGTGGTGGATATGCTGATGTTTGTCATCATAAACTAGGATAGCTGCTTTTGTTCCTTCAGCAGCAGCATTGCACCTCCTTCAGCATCTCACACCCAGGGCACAGAGGCAGGATGTTCTGTTCATTGTAGTAGATGGCATGCGCCTCTGAATACGGAGTCCATCTTTCTTTCCCTTTCCAGTTATCCTGTGGGGAAAAAAAAAAAATTCTTCCTTACACTCCTTCTAGATTCTTGGCATAGTCAGAACACATCATCCCATTGAAAATGTTTGACAAATTTTATCCATTACAGGAAAACAGATAATATATTAGGAAAATCGTGTGAGCCTGCAGTAAGCCTTAATAGCCTGACTTTATAAAGTAATTTTTAAATGGTTTATCCTGTGCCCAATTTTGCTTTTATTTCTGACTTGCTGGATGAAAAATTTCTGCCTGCAGACCAAAAGTTTAAAAAAAAAATATAGATTTTTTAGCAGATAGTTGTGAGAAAAATAAAAATTGTATTTTAAACTTGTTACTCTAGTTTAAGTCAGCTTGTTAGATGTAGAGGACAAATTCACATTAAAAAACATCACATATTTTTACTTTCTCTTTCAAAAGCATCTCAGCTGAATCTTTGTGTCTCACTTCTCTTGCTGTCAAAAAGCACTAGTCTTCATTGCCTCTGACTTTTCTAAGGGGATGCTGCTCCTGGCATCTTCTGTATTCAGGAACTCCGTCCCCTGACCTCCACCTTTCTTGACTCTATTGTACTAGCAATTTAACTAGGGTAAAAACCTCCTGAAAAGTGTTTAATAATTGTCCTGTACTTTGATTTTTAATTTCCTTCTAAACCATCATTCCAAGTGCTGCTATTTTTCATACCCCCCTCCTGCCAGGGAGACGCACCTTCTTTCAGGACAGATGCAAGCTTTAATGATGTTACCAATGGCACTTCACTGGATGGCCTGGAGGAGATAGCTATGTATTCATGAGTCGCCAGCTTCCCTCCTGAAGTAAAGGAACTGCTATGTACTTGCACTTCATGTCCACAAAGAATAGGGCCAAAGTCCATACCAAAATGCACTTTCCTTCTGAATCATCACCATTCATTCTGTAGACAAGATAAATCACCGTGGTTGGGATCACCAGCTTAACAGAAGCCAATTCAGATACAAAGAGTTACTTTAGGTACATATGTAGCCCTCGTCTTTTCATAGCAGCAAAGAATCGTGTTTACAGTGGATGATCTACAGGGCTAATTTTGCACAGAATCAATTTTGATAGCATAACTAAAACATTTTTCACCTGTCAGCTAAAGCAGCTTTGCCATGCCTGCCCTCAAACTTCCCCCAGCTGCTGTCAATGTATCTCCGTGAATGCAGAATTTAGTCTTTCGTTTTTCATCAGCATTAGGATGTACGTTACATACATCTGTGTCTGTGCTTTAGTTAAAAGAGAACAGCTGAAATGAAAGAAAGAAAGAAATATCCACTTAGCAAATAATATAACAGAATGATTTAATGTAAGCTGTGTCCTTTGCCCAAGGAGCCTCTCATTATCTCTGCCTTTTAGCTTTGGAGTTTGAGACAGAGCACTGTTTAATTATTTACTGGTTGCTATAGCGGTGTTAAATAAACCTTTGAGGCTGTCACATGGTGACTAGAGCAGTCACCTCACAAATACTAAAGCATATCTGCAGCAATTTAAGTTTCCACAGATTCATGAAGCCCCATATCTCCATTTTCAGAAGGGGGGAAAAAAAATCAAACCCTGCACTCTGGATTTAATGATTCAGGAAGCTGACAGAAAGTTCCCTTAGAACTGTCCCCAGTTTCTGTTTTCCTGCTCCCTGCCCTTTCACATTGCTTCAGTGTATAAAAATGAGTTTGCAGGCTTTCAGATGCTGAGGCTGTTAGCTTACCAAATCTCTCCATATTCAGACAAGTTCAATTTGTATAAAGAACACAATGATGCATAAACCAGTTACATTGCATTATGCAGCAGTCTAATTTATTTCATGAAATATATAACAAATGAGCAAATATATTTTGATGCAACAGTCATGAACACTGTAAGCTTACAGTAAATCAGCACGACTGATTGAGTTGAAAACCATTATTTGTGAAGTGCGAGATGATGAGTTAGTAGTGTGAGATGTTTTGGGTGTCCAGCTGGGAATTTTATAAAAGGATACAAAAATTATTGAAGGAGAAAAGAGATGACAAATAAAGAAGAAAAAAAGTAAACTGAAATACTCTGTAGGGAAAACCCAAGACTTGTTTGCACTGAAGAAGTTTGTGGTATCTGCTAAGAAGCAACAATTGGATTTCATTTATAACCATCATTCTCCTTCATAAGACTAACCACTTTATCTTTTCCTAGTTTATGCAAAAGTACTTTAATAAAACATTTACTTACACCTCTTTTTTAAAGCAATGTCATGTAAGGAACTTGTCTAGGAAAAAATGTCAAGCTTTCCATCCCCTTCAGAGAATACTGTTGTTAGCGGGCGGGGGGAGCTAAGGAGAGAAGAAAACCCCCAAAAGTTAAAAGATCCATATAGGTGAGAGTACAGGTAGGGTCCTCCTTCAGAAATATTGTCTGACAGTCAGTCATTGAGTCAACAAGGGGAGGTACCAGTTTACTGAAAACAGTAAAGAGATTTTTCTATGGAGTTGTACTTTTAATATTGCATCCTGGGTGCTTTAAGTTCCAATGATGTCCGTGGAAGTTTTGAAAAACAAAATAGGAGCTTTGTGACTGAAGATGATTATAGAATAACCTGTAAAGGAGGTAATTAGAGCGACAAATGACAAGCACAATTCAGAGACAAATGTACAGACAAGCAGCTGAAGCAGCTCTGCATCAGGATACAGCACTTGTGCACTGGGGACCTGTCCCAGATCTACTGAAACTATTTAAATGCAAGGTTGGGAAGATGGAGCGGGGGAACCCTGTACTCCTAACCTAAGAAAAAATGAATTCATGTCCTGAATTAATTTCCCTTGATAAAATTTTTCATACGTATTGTGGAAAAAAAAAAAAGAACTGTAGGATTGCCAGCAACTTGTCCAGTCACTGCAGTGCTGGTTTTATTTATGAGTGCCCTAATAGGTCTTATTCCCTTCTGCTTCAGTGGATAAATCTCTATAGGAGAGCAGGCAAATGGAAGCGAAACACTGGCTAGGTATAACCAAATATCTGGTAGGCACCATCTGTACATTTCCTTCTCATCTTTTGCATAGACCTTTTATTTTGAAAAATATACTGTGTTGCTAGCTTGAGCACTCAAACAAAAACCTAAATTAAAATCCATGTTGAGTAACATGCTTAGTGCAATTAAAGCAGTGAATTCTTGAATAAGCAATATCCTTAATTCACCGTGGTGATACATGGTAAGCTGGAGCTGCTAGAGCATGGAGCATGGCTGGCACCCTTCCACCATCCAAAGAGTTTCTCTGTATCAGTACCTTGCGTAGCACAGGATGAATCAATTCTTAGCTTTTGTCAAAACCTTCATCTTATAGATCTGCAAATAAGTAAATCTGCAATTTACTGGAATGGATCTATTGATAGCTTTCAAGAAATTTCTATCAGGTTTCCGTAGGAAAACTGTCTCAAAGGCTGTAATAAATGTGAGCTCAGGCAAATGGAAACAAAGATGAAAAAATATTAAAGAAACAAGTCTGAAATATTTCAGCTTCCAAAGTCTCAAAGTTGCCTGGGAGTGTAAGTTGCACCAACGGCATTAAGGAATTGTGCTTTAGGAAATAACTTAATTCCTTTCCACAAGTTCCAAAAGCAACTTTTACTTTTTCTGCATATATATAATTCTTCACTTTATATAAGTATAGATTTGTTAATATGTGGACTTCCTTTAAAATAGAACAAACTCAGACATTTTCCAGTGGTTCTGTACTGTAGCCTTTATATATGACCATCAGAAATGAATGAACACTGGGTCAATTACAGATTTCTGATATATAAATTTCTTCTATATTCATAGATTTAAAACCCCTTAGGAACCATTTAACAATCTAAGTCTAACTGATGACATTTATGGCCATATCTCAGAATCAGCTAAGTCATCTGAGCACCATTCCTTTAATCACCATATGACTCTTTATTTTCAAAGTTCAGTAAATGATTTGTGGATAGGAAGGACTGTCTTGCTTCCCTGAAATCTTTGCAATGTATTCTGGTTCATTAAAGACATCCCAGAAATTGTAAGTAACACCAAAATATTATATATCTTATTTCAGCTTTCAATGACAGTGACACAATTTTAAGATGGCATAAATAAGCCCCAAAGAGTGCAAAGTAATACAGAAGAAAAAATGTTTTGGTCAAAAATCTTAAGTTTATACTGAATTCTCTTGCCTCATCAGGAAATTCAGAGACATTGGCTACAGAACTCTTTTATTTAGACTTTTTTTTCTTGACTTGTGTCCCTTACAGTCAAATTATTTTTAATTTTATATATTATATTGCTGCAGATAATCAATAGATTTGATTTAGACTGGCAAGTTGGCTTTCTATAAAGAGCTCAAGAAGAGAATCAATTACAGCATTTGGAGAGAAACTCCTTAAGAGAACAGATCTGTAAACAATCTAATCACTGCCATCATTTATCGGGTGGCACTGCATCATTTGGTATTTTTGTGATACAGGTGAGTAGAGCAAGACTTTTGAACGAAGGATTAAACTTTGTATATCATAGGAACAGCAAGCTTTTTCAGCATAAAAACCCCAAATGTAGTTTTTCTCAAAGACATATTTACGGGGATTGATTTGTCAACCTCCTGTGGATCCATTTTCCACAGGCAAAATGAGGCATTGCAGGGTAAAATGTTATTGCTTTTATTTGCACACTGCTTGAGCAGTGTAAACCCTCCAGCGCCAGGCGCTGTGCCCCCTTGAACACTGTGTTGAAGATAATGAATAGCTTCCTGCATGACGTTAGTGGACGTGTTCTCATATTGCAAAGCTCAAGTGAAGTTGTTGTTGGATCATATACCGACAATGCATTCACGTGTTCTTGCCGAGCAGGTAAGTAATGAAAAAACGTAGTTAACAGCGCCCAGTGTCACCTTGGTCCACCAGGACTGTGGGACTGTTCATCTTGAGTACTGTTTGGCTGGATCCGGCTGTTGCGCCGCAGCGAATAGGGAAGGTAAGTGTTTATGAAAGTGGCCAGAAAAGTGTAACCTCACGCTCTCTTCCCATTATTGGTCCCTGCAGTCATGTTGAGGTCCCGTTGCCGGGTCCCAGGCACACAGCTGTGCTGTCCTGGCTGTTCGGACAGCCACGTCCCTGTCCCAGAGCAGCGTGAGTGAAAACACACACGCACAGGCTCGGGGCTGTAAGACATCTTTGTGGGGTTTGACCTGCTGGTGTGGAGGCAGGAGCACACTTCACGGCATCCCAGGGCCTTCCGTAGAGATCCACTGAGAGGCAAAACCACCTGAGCCAGGGCCAGGCTGCCAGGCAGAGACCTCCAGGAGAACAGCAATTCCCGTGTGACTTCCACTAACGTGACTGGAAGTGCCTCATTTGCAGGCAAATCCCCATCCTCCCTTTTTAGGATGTGGTAAGACTCTCGTGAAATGTGGGGCTTGGGTTTTGGACTAGTTTTCTTTGATACTGCTGAAATAAAAGAAGACTTTCTGCTGATTCAAATGGCTTTCAAGAAGAAAAGCCAGTTGAGAGAGGGATTGCACAGTCTGTCTTAAATAATTTGATTTATGGATTGACTTCATAAACATTCGCTCCTCGTTCCTTTATTTTCTTTTTTTTTTTTTATGTGATTGTTATGAATCCAAATTTAAATGCATCCATGGTGTACAAATGTAGGTATCCTTCCTTTTGAAAACACACAAACCCAACAAATGCTGCTGTACTCTATTGCTTTCTTGATGTGTTACTTAGTCTCATGGCTAAGTGAATGGCTAGAAAACAACTTCATAAATAAGTCTTCTTTTTCTAAAATATGGGACTTTTTGCTTAGTTTCAACAGTTTCACCATTCTTGGGGTGATGAAATTAAGAAACCACATTTCTTTCTCTTTCAACAGCCAGCAGTTACAACAAGGTAATATCCTGAAAATGTCCATTAGTACAACCTCAGAGCTGTGATAGAGTGCTTGTGCTATGCTGTGCAGGGTCTTAATGAAGTCATACAGAAGCCTACGCTTCCCTCTGTCATCTTGTGCACTGAGGCAGGGCAGATATATTGGTGTATTTGAGTCCTGCCACAGATGAGAGCAGCAGATCATCAAGGGGATAGAGACGGACAAAGTTATGGCTGCTTCTTCTCTGTATAACAAGGGAGTTTGATGGAGCCACAATCAAGTGTGTCCTTTCAAAGGCTGCCCGAAAGGACTTCTGATTACCCTTTCAGAAATGTTTTGGAAGTATAGAGTCCCCTACCATTTTTTATAGCTGGGCTGTTTCTTTAGATTGTATGGTATGGGGAGGCAGTAGCTAACTTTTGCTATCTGTGTGATTGGTAGGAAAGCACCTGTCGTTGGAGATCCGTTGGCTTTCGGGTATCAAAACCAACAGTGAGGATTCCCCAATGTAATATATTGAGGAGATAACTATCAGGATGGAAAAATTTCTCAGTCTTCAGCTTTTACAGGAAATTGTAATTTCTTCAGGGGTTTTTTTGTTTTGACTGAGGGTGGGGTCTTCATATATTTTTAAAACAGTAAAAGAAATCCAACAATGATTTCACTTGGAATGATTTTTTTCCCAGGACTACAGGGAAACTGTTCATGTATTGGTTGTGTTCTAAGATGAAGGCATTTCTTCTGAAGTGGAAAAAGTTAGTCCTGGTATTTTGGAAGGATTTGACATTTTAGATTCATCTGCTTCCTTTTTTGTATTCTTACCATAGGCACCGTGTGATCAAGAGATTTCTAGAAGTAGTCTTTCGTGAAAGTGCTCATAGCAGAAATGGGTTCTAACCACAGATATTGAGAGACACATATAAGCTAATAATGAACAGATACCATTTCTCCTGAAAGTTCCTTTTGCAGGTTAGGGCAGTGTAGTCTTCCCTGTAGTGGATATAGCAGGAGTAGAGATTTATTCAGCCAGAGCACTGGGCTATGAGACTGTAAATCTAAGGTCTATTCCCAGGTCTGCCTCAGAGTCTGGCTTTGATACCTAAGGCAAGTCATAGACTCTCTGTACCCCAATGCTAACCTGAAAAATGGAAGTGATAACTTGTGTAATTTTCTGCAGCCACGCTGAGATTAAATTATATAAGATTTCGGATTCTTGTGTGGGTGTGTGTGTGAATGGAGTAAGAGGGTGGCTAGCATTTTTAATACATACAAATGTGGGGAAAATCACTTATTTGTCTCCAGCCGTCGACCAGAGACGACCAGGTAAAGATATTAGAAATGGTTTCCTTCTCTGGTATATGAATACACACATGAGATACTTGTGGACCTATCTTAACTGCTTCTGACTAAAAATTGGTGGAAATATGTGGATATTGGTGAATACATGAATCCAGGAGCAAGCTGTTGTACTGATCATGTTGCAATAGCTAATAATTAATGTAATGTGTAAAATTACCTGTTGCAAAGCTGCTATTAGGGGAAAATGGGAGCAGGAAAACCCTTATCCTAACATGCACCTAAAACGACGAGTTTACAAGAGCAAAATGGTACAGCTGTGACAGGCAGAATAAGACTGTACTGACCATTTAACTGTATGCTAAAGTACTTTAATCTGGCTGTGCTCAGCTTGCTGGTGATCTTATTTTGCATCATGCAGGCAGGTGAAGAAGAGACTTGTTTGCTAATTAGTGTTATGATTTGAGATGCACAGCTTTAATGAAGCATGAAATGGCAGTCACAAGTGATATTGCTGCAACCCTTGTATATCAGCCTGATGAGATGGCTGCACTTTGTCAATATCAGCAGGTAGAAAGTCCCAGAAGAAAAATACTAAATCAAATGAGAAGGGGTTATTTAATAGAGGGCAATTAAAGAGAGTGATAGTCCTAATTACACATGCAAGTGCAGAAACTAGTTAGGTTTTTAGTACTGTGGTGACAAGAGTTATAGTGTATTAGGTTCTGATTGTTAAGCAGGCTGCAAGGGAAACGTTAATTCAGAGCATCAAAGGGCATTAGAAAATCCCCACCAGACAGTAGCAATGGTGAGGACCTCACCAATCAGATCTGCTGTTGTTTAGTGAATGACATGACAGAAAGTACTGCTGTGAGTCCACCAGAAGCAATGAAGCCACTGCTTCATAAGCACGTCAAGGCGGCGTACAGCACACAAGCAATTTCAGTCATCAAGAGTAACGTGTCCAAGATGGTTGGCAGTAGCAAAAGTATCTTTTTCATGACATTCTATTTCAGATATGAACTTTCAAGGACTTTTTGGAATAAGATTAGATGGGACAAATTCTGTTAGTCAAGGAGTGTAAAAACCAACAGAGAACAAACAAGTCTTTTTCACTGTGTCCATAAAACACAGCCAGAGTGCTTTGTGATGCTCCTGCCACTTGCCTTGGCTACATCATACCTCTGTATCCGGCAAGGCTTGGTGCACGCTGGCTCTTCTGCACTCTGTTTCATTCCTGTCTCCATGCTAAGGAAACAGGCAGATATGCTCCACATGAGAGCCCAGTCTCACCATGTGCTAGTTTTGATGACCAGGGGGGCAAAATCTGGCGGCATGTCATCACACTAACTGGTAGGTGTAGTCAAAACCTTTCCTGCCAGCAGTGAGTGCTGCTTTCAGAAAGGCTACAGCAGAAGAGCGCAAAAGGGAGCGCGGACTCAGGTTACAGATAGTGGTTACCTGAAAGCGTATCTAGATCTCTGTACGCTTTTATTACTTCGTAGAAGCTTATTTTGAAATCAGTCTTACTCATCAAACATATATTATTGCTCTGATGAAAAACACTCTCTAAATTATTTACTATTTAAGTCTACGCATAGACTTCATAAGAGGTGCAAGACACTGAAATTCACAGGCTGAGCCATGAAGAAAGTGACACTATGCAGTGAAAGGATTATTTCTGACTTAAAAACTTCAAATTCATTTATACTTATTCTAAAAGACTCCCCACTTTCCTGGTCTTTCTTCAGATTTTGAAGTGGCTTTACCAAGTCTGGTCTCTTACATGCCAGTTATTTCCTCCTGACTTTCATTTGATTCAGTTGTGCCTGATATTATCACTATTAACCTTGTCTGCTCTGAGACCCACCTGCAGCTGAAAGCCATGTCAGAACAGTTTATTCCAGTTCATTAAAAGCCATCCTTGTTTTTTTCCATTCTCCATTCCTTCAGTAATGGATAATTTTACAGTCCCTTTCTAAGATAGTGTTTCATTAGTAACATATTATGATATAAGGGAATCTGTTAAACTTGCTATAATCACACATGATACATGCCATATTTGACTTTTCTCTCTGTGATTTACATCTGAAAATAACAGCAGAAATATTACTGCATTCTTATTCTGTGGAAAATCAATAGGGTAGCATCAATCTGGTCTCTACTCATACCTAAACAACATTTTCAATAAGAGAAAATTTTTCTGCAGTTCTTGATTAAAATTTGCCAGTTACCACAGGAAGTCACTACAGTGGTTTGGAGTGTGTTCTTTCCCTCATCATCTCTCTTCTGCTGACCCTGAACTTGTTGGCCTGTCTCTGTTCAGGGTAAATTACAGTACCTAGCTGCAGTTTAATCACAGTACATTGTAACAGATGTTTTTAATGCCCTATCTTTTATTCAGCTTAAAATGCGTAAGATTAAAAAATTGAACTGCATTTATTCCTCTTTTGTACTCCAGTGTTTAAAATCTATGGAAATTCAATCTTAATTCTATTTTTTTTATTTACTTTCAAAGTATACATGGAGCACCTGAATCCTGATCATAACTACACAGAACAAATTATTTTTTAATGGTACTTGAATAGATTGAATCCCTTCAGTTTTGAATTTGAATTTTATACTGGACTCAAGCTGCCTTGCACAATTTCCATTTTCTTTACAATTAAATGTGGAAGTTAAACTAGGACTTCAGATGTTTAGAAAATTCAGCTTGGGATCCACGCCAAACTTCATATCTTCAATTTATTTTAAGCTTAGTTTCTGCTAATTTTTAAGTATGAAAATTTTGTTGTGATTATAGGTGTAGCTTTAGTTTAATTCACCACTCCACATACCTAGCCTTCTTCCCCTTTCTCCTTCCCAATCCACCAAAGGGGCACTTGAGTATATATCATGGCAATTCATTAGTGGTATATGATACTAAATACTGTGATTTTTGGAAAAAACAAACATACCAGCTGTAGAAGCCATAATTTACTAAGGTATGCTAGCTACCTAATAAAAAACTCTGATTCAAAGGCTTCTAAAAAGATAATTTATGGGAAAATGATTGGTTTTTACAATGAGTAACATAAAGGATATGAGCCATTTAAAAGCAAAGCTAAAACAAAGGATTTCCAATGACACATAGGAGCATGATGTTTGATAGGGGAAAAAAAGGGTGAAACATGATTTAAGAACTTCTATTTATAGCTGAAACACTTCATGCTATCTAGATGATAAAGAATACTCCAAAGGAAATGGAAGAAAGAAAAATCTTGTAAATCTTACATTTGTTGCCCTGTGTAGGGGAAAGCATATCTCAGAAAAACTGTTTTTTACAGTGATACGAGAACTTGTAACCAAGATTGACAAGAAGAAGAAATTGTTGACTGTTATCATGACTGACAGAAAACTATTACTTCTAATTTAGTTTTGTCTCTGTACACATCCTTCTTCTTCTCTGTATATTCATTCATCAGCCAAGATTATTTACTAACATAAGAACAAGAAAAATTAAATCGGTCCTTTGACTGAATTCAGAAACCACATCTTGTCCGACACTAAAGAGATTTTAAAAACATTGCATTCCCAACTCAGAGTGAATTTCAAACAGTTTGGATACAAATTCCCATAGGCTTATAATAAAATTGTCATCTCAGTCTCTAGGTGTAGATGAACCTATTCTTTGTTCATGAAATTTACTCAAGCTCATTAACCAAATAAGCTTTCCAGTTTCATCCCTCATCATGGTTTCTTAGAAAACATGCATATGAGGTGTATGGTTTCTCTGATCAGAGACAAACCTTGTAACAGTTTTCTCTTCTGAAGAGCTATATTTAACGCAGGAAAAAAAAATCTGTTCATTCAGACTTTCAACATATTCTACTTAAATACATTTTTATACATCCTTCTGAATATAGATATAGACAAGAAATACAGTTGCAACTCTTGCAACAGATAGAAAGAAACTCTAGGTGGCAGGCATAAAAACAGAAAGTCAAGAAATTGAAATATGATCACTTCCAGGATAGCAGGGCACTAACAATCCATACAGCATACCTTGGCTTTGCAAAGTTTGTGAGAGAACTCTTAGATTAACATATTGAAATTAAACACAGACTCCACTTTTGCTACTGACAACATATATTTAACATGAAAATGGAACACAGGCCTCAATTCAATTAGCACAACCTCAGATTCAGTTGAAATATTTTGAGGCAGTTGCTATTTAGCTGTGAAAACCATGGTTAATCTCACATATAATTTAAGTAAAAGGCTCCAAAGAATCTTTTGTAAAGTACTTGCTTTAACAGTTATAAATGTGAGGCCACCAATTATATTTGTTGCTGTGGTAAGCTAGTTTATGTGAGCTAAGTTTGCTCTTCTGCCTGAAACTTAAAACCTGATGGCAGGCTCCTTTTCTGGATTGTTTGTACAAAAAAGGACAGAAAGGTGCTTTGCCACAGAAACTGGTGATTCAATATGGATCCAGAGAACAGACTCAGTCTCACAGAATGAGATTATTGGATCCAGATGATCTCCATGTCTAAACTGATCTGGAGATCATCTAGTCCAACCCCCCTGCTCAGACCAGGGTCAGTGAGAGCAGGTTACTCAGGGTTGTTCTCCTGTCGGGTTTTGAGTATTTCCAAGGATATCAACTCCACAGCTTCTCTGGGCAAATTCTTTCTGTGTTTGACCGTTTCTTCTTTTGCTTAAATGGAATTTATCATACTTCAATTTGTGTGCATTGTCTCTTGTCCTGTCACTGGGTACCAGTGCCGGTAACCCGCTTTCAGCTGGACTTTGTGCTGATGATCAACTCTTTGAGCTTGCAAGTTCAGCTTCATTTCAGTCCACCTCACTGTCCATTTATCTATTCTGTACTTTATCAGTGTGTCTGGGTGTGTTATGAGAGACAGTGTTGAATGTTTTGCTAAAGATAATCTGCTCTTCCCTTGTCCACCAAACTCATCTTCTCATTGTGGAAGGCTATCAGGTTGGGCAGGAATGATTTCCCTTGTGTAAATCCATGATGATTACTCTTAATTGATTTCTTGTCATTAATTCGTTTAGAAATGCTTTCTAAGATTAGTTGCTCCATCTCCTTCTCAGGCACCAAGGTGAGGCTGACACCCCTGTAGTTCCCAGAATACTCCTTCTTGCCCCTCTTGAAGACAGAAATAACATTTGCTTTCCTAGAGTCATCAGGAACCTCCCACCATCACCATGACCTTTCCAAGTTTATCTGTAGTGGCCTCACAATTGGATGGCTCAGCTCACTCAGCAGTTTTGGATGCATCCCATCTCATCAAAGAATCATAGAATCGAAGAATCATAGAATCACAGAATCATAGAATCATAGAATCTTTAGGTTGGGAGGGACCTTCAAAGGTCATCTAGTCCAAACCCCCTGCAATGAGCAAGGACATCTTCAACTAGGGCAGGTTGCTCAGAGCCCCATCCAACCTGACCTTCAAAGTTGCTAGGGATGGGGCATCTACCACCTCTCTGGGCAACCTGTGCCAGTGTTCCACCACCCTCATTGTGAAAAATTTCTTCCTTACCTCTAGTTGAAATCTCCCCTCTTTCAGTTTAAAACCATGACCCCTTGTCCTATGGCAACAGGCCCTGCTAAAAAGTCTGTCCCCAGCTTTATCCTAAGCCCCCTTTAAGTACTGGAAGGCTTCAAGAAGGTCTCCCTGGAGCCTTCTCTCCTCCAGGCTGAACAACCCCAGCTCTCTCAGCCTGTCCTTGGAGGAGAGATGTTCCATCCTTCTGACCATTTGTGTAACCCTCCTCTGGACCCGCTCCAACAGGTCCATGTCTGTCCTGTGCTAAGGGCTCCAGAGCTAAACATAGTCCTCCAAGTGGGGTCTCAACAGAGCAGAGCAGAGGGGCAGAATTAACTCCCTGGACCTGCTGGCCATGCTGCTTTGGATGCAGCCCAGGATACAGTTGGCCTTCTGGCCTGCAAGTCCACATTGTCAGCTCATGTCCAGTTTTTCATCCACCAGTACCCATAAGTCCTTCTCAGCAGGACTGCTCTCCATCCATCCCTTCATCTCCCAGCCTGTATTGATACTGGGGGTTGCCCCAATCCAGGTGCAGGACCTTGCACTTGACTTTGTTGAACCTGATGAGCTTCACATGGGCCCATTCCTCAAGCTTGTCCAGGTCCCTCTGGATGGCATCCTGTCCCACAGGCGTGTCAGCTGCACCACTCAGCTTGGTGTCTTCTGCAAAGTTGCTGAGGGTGCACTTGATCCCACTGTCTTTGTCATTGATGAAGATATTAAAGAGGACTGGTCCCAGTACGGACCCCTGAGGGACACCACTCATCACCGATCTCCATCTGGACATTGAACCGTTGACCGCTACCCTCTGGATGAAACCATCCAACCAATTCCTCCTCCACCCAACAGTCCACCCTTCAAATCCATTTCTCTTCAATTTAGAGATTGAGATGCTGTGGGGGATTGTGTCAAATGCCTTACAGAAGTCCTTAGATGACATCCGTAGCTCTTCCCTTGTTCACTGGTGTGGTCACTCCATCCTAGAAGGCCACTAGGTTGGCCAACAGGACTTGCTCCTGGTGAAGCCATGCTGGCTGCCTTGAATCACTTCCCTGTCCTCCATCTGCCTTAGCATAGCTTCTAGGAGGATATGCTCCATGATCTTCCCTGGCACAGAGGTGAGGCTGACAGGTCCAGAGTTCCCAGGGTCCTCCTTGCTACCTTTTTTAAAGATGGGTGCAATGTTTCCCTTTTTCCAGTCACCAGGGACTTCACCTGATTGCCGTGACTTTTCAAATATCATGGGGAATGGCTTGGCAACTACATTAGCCAATGCTCTCAGGACTCTGCGATGCATCTCATCAAGGTCCTGTAGAGTTCTGTATATTTACGTTCCTCAGGTGGTCTCAAACCTGATCTTCTCTTACGGTGGGAGGGACTTTGCTTCTCCAGTCTCTGTCTTGCAGTTCATCCCCTCAAGAGGTGT
Source organism: Phaethon aethereus (assembly GCF_964289735.1). Taxonomy (NCBI): domain Eukaryota; kingdom Metazoa; phylum Chordata; class Aves; order Phaethontiformes; family Phaethontidae; genus Phaethon; species Phaethon aethereus. Next base: position 127,081,252 of record NC_138575.1, read on the forward strand.
GGGAAGAGACACTGCCAGTGAAGACAGAGGCAAAGAAGTTGTTCAGTACCTCAGTCTTCTCCTCATTCATTGTTACCTATTTGACAGTCTTGCTCATTGGGGGATACGCTTTCTTTGATCTTCCTTTTCTGGCTGACATACCTGTAGAAGCCTTTCTTACTATTCTTCTTACTTTGCATCCCCTGCCAAATTCAGCTCCAGCCACACCTAGGTTTTCCTGACCTCATCCCTACACAATTGGACAGCATCCTTGTACTCCTCCCAGGATACCTGTCCCTGGTTCTACTGCCTGTGCAATTCATTCTTGCCTTTTAGCTTGACCAGCAGGTCTCAACTTGTACATGCTGGCCTCTTGCCTTCTTTTCCTGATTTCTTACACCTGGGCATTGAGAGCTCTTGTGGTCTCTGGAAAGCATCCTTGAAGATCTGCCAGCTCTGTTCTGCTCTCTTGTCCCTGAGGGCAGTTTCCCAGTATGTCCTATCGACTAACTCCTTGAAGAGCTGGAAGTTTGCTTTCCTAAAACTCAGGGTCCTGACTTTACTCTTCACCTGCCCCATATCCCTCAGGACTGCAACTCCACCCGTGCATGGTCACTGGCAGCCCAGACTGCCTCCAATCTTGACATCACCAATTACCTCACTTGCATTGGTGACCAACAGGTCCAGTATCACATGCCCCCTGGTAGAGCTGTCTATTACCTGGCTTAAGAACTCATCCTTGATGTGCTCCAGGAATCTCCTGGATTGCCTACAGCTCACTGTGCTACTTTTCCAGCAGATGTTGGGGTGGCTGAAGTCCCCCAGCAAGACGAGAGCCTGTGAGCATGATGCCTCCTGTAGCTGGAGTAAGAAGGCTTTGTCAGACTCCCCTTGATCAGGTGGCTTGTATTAGACACCAAACACAAGGTTCCCTTCACATCAGGTCCTTGTGTTTCTCCCATTAGGACTTGTGTTTGTCCAGTCTGTTTAAATGTCCCCCAACATTTGAGTAGATCCTCATCTTCTGAGGGCAAATTTACCTTCAGACGGTATCCTGGGCTGCATTAAAAGAAGCATGGCCAGCAGGTTAAGGGAGCTAGCTCTGCCCCTTTACCGCGCTCTGGTGAGACTCCACTTGGAGGACTGCATCCAGCTCTGGAGCCCTCAGCACAGGAAAGACATGGATTTGTTGGAGCGGGTCCAGAGGAGCACCACCAAAATGATCAGAGGGATGGAACACCTCTCCGGTGAGGACAGGTTGAGAGCTGGGGTTGTTCAGCCTGGAGGACAGAAGGCTCTGGGGAGAACTTGCAGCTTTCCAGTACTTAAAGGGAGCTTAGGACAAAGCTGGGGACAGACATTTTAGCAGAGCCTGTTGTGCTAGCACAAGGGATAAAGGTCCTAAACTGAAAGAGGGTAAATTTAGATTAGATCTAAAGAAGAATTTTTCACAACGAGAGTAGTGAAACCCTGGCACAGGTTGCCCAGAGAGGTGGTAGATGCCCCATCCCTGGCAACATTCCAGGTCAGGTTGGACATGGCTCTGAGCAACCTGATCTTGTTGAAGATGTCCCTGGTCACTGGAGGGGGGTTGGACTAGATGACCTTTGAAGGTCCCTTCCAACCCAAGCTATTCCGTGATTCCACCAGACTTTCCCACTGGTCGCAGGGGCCTGGGATTGCTCAGTGACAGTTTTACCAGTAAAGACAGGCAAAGGAGGCATTGATTACCTTAGGCCCATATGTGTCCTTTATCATGAAGTACCTGCCCCATTCGTTCAGCAGCAGGTCCACTTTAACCTAGTCTTTCTTTTACTACTGATGTACTTATAGAAGCCTGCAAATGCTGTAAAGGCCATTGCTTATGCTAGAGACTTTATGGTTAGGGCTCATTAATCAAGAGTGTTTTTTCTTGTGAGGTCCTCAAGGTCATTTCTCTTACAGGCCTTTTTCCTGGGCTGACCTTGGCCCTGGCCGGTCCTAGAAGTGAGGCAGATTCAAAGGGGAAAAGTAAGTTTAGATATTGGTAAGGAAAAGTACATTCCACTCTAGTTTGGGTCTGGTTTATGGCCTTGGCAGAAATTCCTTTAAAGGTTTTTTTGTGTAGACATTAGCTGTTTCCATTAGTGAGCTGGTTCAGAGCAGTGGTGCTGCTTAGAAATTAATTCCTTGAGTCTCACCATTTACCGAGAGCAGCCTCAATTTTCAGAGTGGTTTTGATATGTTGGAGCTCAGTTTCTTTTGGAGGAAAAAGAACAAAAACTCTTTTTAAAAAGTTCCCCAGTGCTTAATGGAGAAACTAAGATCCAAACCATGGGGTGGGCTGTGCCATGACTAAGCCCTCCCGTACATGCCGCTGCCTTTTCCCTTCAGAACGCTTTGCATCATGACTGGTTGAAATGCTCTCGGAAGATGAAAACTGATCTGAAAGAAACTCCTAGTGCCCCATGTAGTGGGATATGTGAGAGGCCTCAGCACAACCTGCTTCGATCTACCCATCCACACATTTACACCAAATTGCTTCCTAAATTCAGCCTAACTGTTGTGGAAATTATAAAGAAATCACAGTAATATAAAGAAGCCAGTGAGTTAGGTTGGTGCTTTTTAGAGCAGAGATGTGAAATAAAGACTGCAGAATATGTGTTCTGCTTCTTTGCTCAGCTCAGGAGTAACAAATAATGAAGGACCTTTTAAAAATTTAAGGGACATTTACAAGTTTACTAGCTTTTAATTGCTGTTTTGCTGAATTTTTCAGAAACAATTTGATAAAAGCCACCAGCCTTATTCCATTTTTTCCAGCCAGAGTAGAGGAATATTTTATTCAAAGATACGTATCTTTACTTAATTTGTCTTAAATGATGAAAGTTATAGTCAGTATAAAAGATCACACGACTGGGGATACTGACTGAAAATCAAACCTCTTTATTTATAGACTTTCTAGCTTGCTTTTTTTTTTCCAAGATGTACAGCATGGAGGCTTTGTATACTATTGTTTGTGTCTTACAGGTGGAATTAAGTGATGCATCAGCTTGTGGCCAAAATCCAATAATGAATAAAGTTTTATGCATGTGAATTATTCACAAATCCAAACATTGATTTACATTCAGCTAGAGAAGCAGGGACACTGAGGGGGAATGCCAGTGGAGCTACTAGTCAAGGAAATCCATCCCCTGTGACATTAGAAATATTTTTCTTCCTCTGTGCTCATTCTCATACTATAAAAAGGCTATGAAATACTAATCTTTGAAGAAAAATATAATGATTAATTTTTATTTCCATAACTTTGAAATATAGTATATAATCTTAAAATATAATTCCACGCATTTGATATTGTGCATGTATTTTCAATAACCTACATAATAATGTATGTATATAACATACATTCAGAGTAATTATTTTTTATAATGACAATAACGATATTATTACCATGTATAGTCCAAAGAAATCACTTGAAGGACTTTTTTAGAAAAAAGATGTTGTGGTAAAAACAGGTTACACTGTCTTTAAAAAAAAAAGCAGTTAAAAAAACCCAAAACATAGAAATATAGATGATTACAGGGTTGCCTAGGTAGGAAGACCCTGCAAGCAGGCACAGACATTCAGGGATGTTTCCTCAACCCTTACTCAGTAGTCAATTTTTCTAGTATTAACAGTCATACCATCCCACTCTGCATCCCATGCCATCATCTGTTCCTGATGGAACTCTGTCCAAAGCCTTCATTGTTTTATAAAATAGAAACTATAATTTCAAAATCAGCCACTTCAATATTTTCATGAAGGATAATAAGTTTCTTACCATAGTTAATATGTCCCTGGTAAATACCATCTTCTTGAGATATAATGGCACTATGTACTATTTTTATGTGAGCTCCATAGTAAGTGGTATTAGAAGTGGCTCTTTATTTCTCTATTTACTATGATTTTAATTTTCTGTTGTTTTCCTATGTGTACCATATTAACTATGCTTTCTCATTTCAAGCAACAACAGATATAACTCTCTTTTAATTCCTAAGCCATGGACAGCTAGATTCTGGGAAATATCTGGGGGATGCGTCACTATATCTTTGTCCTGTTGCTATACTCTTTACATTGGTCCTGTAATACTGACTTACTCTGAATAAAGAATACTGAGTTACATGGACTTTTGGTCTCATCAGATAAATATAGTTGTATCTAAGTTTACTGATGCTTATTTTTCTGTTACTCTCTGGGTTTTTTTTTGTTGGTCTTACTTTTCTTTATATCACACAAGGCAGAAAAGAGATGTGAAATGTTGCTAATATTTTTGCCAATACGTCAACTTATTTAATTTTCTGGAAAAAAAAGCATTCTAATAATTTGATCCTGTATGCAAAGACACTACTCCCAGTAACTCAGGAGAGAATCGCAGTTACCATTGGTAATCATATCATCCTTCATTTTTTCCCTTCCTGAATCCTAATCAGATGAACATGTCCAACACCGCCATGGTTTCTTACATCATCTGCACCGTACCATTTTTCAAACCTACTGTCCTCTGGCTTGGTTTTACCTTGACTATGGCACCATCTTAGGATCTATGTGGCCTTTGCAGAGTGACTGCATTTGCTGAACTGTTCCACCCTTCTCCCTTAACAAAAGCACATCTGAAAACTCATTTCTTCAATGACGCTTAAGGAAATTAGTTGACTTTATTGTCTACACATTGATTTTATTTAAAGTACAAATAGAAAATGGGGTAAAATGTTGCAGGGAAAATGTTAAGAACATTGAAAGTGAGTATGGAAATTGATGGGGGGAAGAGGGGGAGATAAGATAAACAGCTTAATCTGCAGAAACTCATGTGAGGAACAGGCGTGCAATTAGTGCATTACAGATGATAATACTCACATCAGTTTGTGTTGCTGATTAAGACCAAAGATGAAGGAAGCAGCTCTGTGTAGCAGGAGAGGATACCTATCCTACACAGACTAGGTATAGCTATGGTCCTGTCGTCTTTCCAACATACCTGTAATGCCAAAGTAGGAGGTAAATTTTCATTTGCCTTGCAGTCACTGCAGATAGCTGAACAGAAAAACTGGTTACAAAATAGCTTAGGAGTTTGGAATGTAAATCACTCCTCTTTTGCCTCTCCATGTCTATGTATAATACATGAAGCTTCCCTCATTCTCCCTCTGCCTCCCAATCCCAGGGATTGCTCTCTTTTACTCCTCCTACTTTGCTCAAGTTCTGGCTTACTTTACGTTCAAGTATACTGCTGCAGGTGAATAAATACAGAGAAATGGTTTAATATCTTCTTTAGTGTTTCTCTTTTAACAGAGGACCTTGTTCCTAAAAGCAGTGATGCTAGTCTTCACATCTTCCACCGATTTCAGGTTAGAAAATAACATTCTGACTGTAGCTTAAAATAAATATATTCTGCCTGCAAATCTCCTAGCAGTTCCCCTTCTGCCTTCGTTTTCTGTCCTAAAGTTTCATTGCAAAGTGTTTCTGCACTGTTAAAGAGCTGTTGTGCTCTATTACCCAGGTGGCTGTGTTTCAGTGACGGGCTAAATGATTCATATTTGTATGTGTATATGAGCACATGTATGTGTCTATGCATATGTGTGTCAGTACAGAATGTATATAAAAATGCATTTTTTACTTTGTATAAAGATGTAGAAAGTTTTTAATTGTTTGGGGTTTTTTTCTGTAAAATTTTAGCAAAGTTTGAACAAAAGACACTTGCAAAAAAATGAAGATCACATTTGTAATTTTCACTTATAGTGGCACTAACTATATGTTTAATATCTTTCCTCCCCAAGCTAGTTCAGCGTTCCCAGGGAAGGTTGAAAGATGAGAGTAATGTGCAGAGCAGTAGAGAAATGCTGTGGGAGTGGATAAATCTGCATGGCCCTGGACATGTTCCACCACTCTGGAATGTGTTCCAGCAGCTGCTGGCAAAGTTACGAGTTGCTCCTTGAAAATCGACTATCATAATCCCGATTCCACAGTACCACTTCATGCAGCCAGTTGCTGAAGCAGCTTGTACGTTGGACGTTCAGACTGGATATAACCAGTCCAAGTTGCCTATTTCCACGGCTGTTTGCATAGCAGCAAAAACACACGTAATCCATAGCCAGGAAACAGACAACTTAGAAAACAGATTGCAAAATTCAGAGCAGAAAGGATAAAAATTAAGTAAGGTAGTTTTTTAATAAGCAAACAGAAAAAATGCAAAAAAAATACCACAAACCATACCAGCAACCAACCCAACAAACCAGAGACAGAAAAACACAGAAGGACATAAATAGTAAAAATAAAGGTGGCTGCAATTTTCTCAACAACAGATATATAAGAGATCTGGGAGGACAAATTACTTTTTTAAGAGCCTCAAATGAAGTAATAGTACAGCCAGATTCCTTGTTTGACCCTTCTCATAGGGCACTGTTCATTAATTCAAATGAAACCTCCCAAAGTAAGTGCAACGTCCTGGTCTGCTGCCAGTTTCTCTCGCATGAATTTGCCTTGTCGGCTGAGCACTCTCAGGGTTTCTTTTCCTAACATTACCTGTCAGTTAGTCCCTCTCCAGCTTCTAATCAAATGTGGTCAACTGCTCCCTAAAAAGAACAAAGCCACCCTGTTACAGATCATCAATGTGGCAACCCAGCAACATGATTAATTTTGAGATCCACCAGAAAATTGTTAAGAACCACATAGTGACCAAAAAAGATAGCTGCCGGGGCTTGTTCTATATATAACCACACTTGGGTCCTTTTCCCTCCTCTTTCAGTAATTTTAAATGTTTTTACTTAGAAAATGAAGAACAACAGAAAAGCATTTCGTCCTAACTGAAGTTGGCATTTAAAAACATCTGGCAATATGTCTACACAAAATGACTTAAAGAAATAAATACCTGATATCTTTTTAATATTATTTTTCTGGGGTTGTGGGGTGGTGTGTTTTGTTCTGCTTTCTTTTTTAACACCATCTGTATTGCCAGTAAGTAAGGAAATGAAGACAGACAGGGTTGCCAAGCTACTAACCATAAGAAACTTGAGACTCCGGAAGAGAGGTGACCTTGAAGTGCAAATACTGCTTGTGGTGAGTGGAGTTTAGCAGGGGAAAAGTTCTTATGCTATAACAGAATATTTATCTGTCTCTCAACGTTTCTTGCCTGAAAAGTAATGTGTTTAGATAATTTACATTTCTTTTTTTGATAATCCAAAAAAATATGATGAAACTAACAGACATTGCATTAAAAAAGTAGACAAAAAAGCTGAAAAGATGCATAATTTCATATATTTAGGTGCCAGTTTTGTAAGCTTTTTCTTCCTGAGGATGAATTTAATAATGGGATTTCTGAATATGTGAAGGACTTCTAGGATTTGAGCTTATCATATAACATGAAGGAAATTATAAATATTACAAAAATAACTAAATGTTATGCTTTGAAGTATGAACTGCTCTGCTCAGCTGTCAATGTTCTTTTCTTTCTTTTTTTTTTGCACAGCAATTGGCCAAGGTTTTTTTTAAAAGGAATTCTCATCTCCTTCTTCAGTATTGTTATCAACCTGCTGTGATGTCTGGACAAAGAACATGTTAGAGGAACATGTGGTTAAGAAATATCTGGCTCATTCCTTGGCAGAAGTAGTTATCTCATACTAAGTGGAACAAATATGGAGAGCTATAAACTTAAGGTTTTGGAGGCAGAAAGCATAAAAAATCTAGTTCTCTGCTTTTGTCACAATGCTCAGGATAGAAAAGAAGATATACCTTTAGGTTCCACAGAAATATAGTCTATGTCCAGGCAGTTCAGAGTTATAAAAGAAGTTTCAAAGTACTTGCACTTAATTTATGTGACAACAGCAATTCTGCAACAGAAGGACACCATTTTTCAGCTAAATCTATTTAAGGCAGCACTTTAAGGACTATTAAGTAAGTAGGCTAAACTGGTTTTCATAGAATCATAGAAACATATAATAGTTTGGGTTGGAAGGGACTTTTAAAGGCCATCTAGTCCAACCCCCCTGCAATGAGCAGGGACATCTTCAACTAGATCAGGTTGCTCAGAGCCCCGTCCAACCTGACCTTGAATGTTGCCAGGGATGGGGCATCTACCACCTCTCTGGGCAACCTGTGCCAGGGTTTCACCACCCTCATTGAGAAAAATTTCTTCCTTAGATCTAGTTGAAAGCTGCCCTCTTTTAGTTTAAACCATTACCTCTCGTCCTATGGCAACAAGACCTGTGAAAAAGTCTGTCCCCAGCTTTATCCTAAGCCCCCTTTAAGTACTGGAAGGCTGCAAGAAGATCTTCCCAGAGCCTTCTCTCCTCCAGGCTGAACAACCCCAACTCTCTCAGTCTGTCCTCATAGGAGAGGTGTTCCATCCCTCTGATCATTTTGGTCGTGCTCCTCTGGACCCGCTCCAACAAATCCATGTCTGTCCTGTGCTGAGGGCTCCAGAGCTAAACACAGTCCTCCAAGTGGGATCTCAACAGACCTGCTGGCCACACTGCTTTGGATGCAGCTTTGTCTCAAAATGGTACGAAGTTCTCTTGGAAGATCTAGGGTCTGCTCTGCTGTAATGAGTAAACCTCAGTAATCTATTTAGCAGATGAAATAGCTTTAAATGGATTTACAATTATCTCTTCTAACAGCAAGATATATTTGTTTGGTTTTGGGGTTTTTTTTTATATTATTCCAACATACTTCTTAATATATAACAGGAAAAAAAATTAACAAAAAGAACAGAATATCTGCAACTGCAGATTAAAGTCTTTCTTCCTATTTATTGAGGCCTGATTCATATCAACTTTTTTTGACAAACATGTTGCACTTCTTGTACAGTGTGATGCTTTTTGGAAACTAGGGGAGGTCCACAAACCCATTAGTCATGTTGGTTCAAGATGCTCACATTACAAAGAACATTTTTTATCTCCTTGCTTTTCCTAGTTATCTTAACCAAAGACTACCATTATATGATGTCATCCTGCTGACTTGTATTTCTTAAGTGCCTGTTTTCATACTCTCTTTAATAATCCTCTCAAAAAGAAAAAATTAATTTCAAGTGTTGCTCTGGAAATTTTCCTTTTAAAGTTTTGAATGACGTTTAACTTGTCTCTTAGCCAACACTTGCACTGGATATCCAAACATAAGGAATTCTCCAGGTAGAGAAATGCTTATAGGAACCACAGATGAAAACTTTGTCAGTAGTATACTTGAGTTGATGAAGGGTTCTCAGAGACTTCTTGTTTTGTCAGAATATAGATTACCATTGTCTAAGTCTAGATTTTTATTCCCTGTGCCTTTTGCCTAGGAGCGTGTTGACACAAATTACACTTTTTGCATAGTATAGATCCTAAGTTGATACCTATAATGTATATTCAGCAATGGATGGATGGATGGATGGATGGATGGATGGATGGATGGATGGATGGATGGATGGATGGGTGAAATGATGATTTTGTGTTACTATGTCAGGTTTATTGCTGTTATTGTGTTATTTGGCAATATTTTTCCTCTCTCACATTTTAAGGTGGTCATTTTATATGCAGTGTTTCACGCTTCAGCTCAAGCAGTTAGGTTTCTTCAGTAGTTTTCACCAGTGCTGCATGTTACCTGCAGTTTTAATCCACAGGCATGAGACTGAATCATGCTTTACAGTATCACTCGCTAGTCAAACAACAGTGCAAAACATGGGGCAATCAGGTGAATGTAGTATTCTGTATTACTTAATTCTTGAATATTCTGCAATATTCAAGAGGTCACACTGGATGATCACAGAAGTTCTTTCTGGTCACCTTTCCCATAAACATACATTGTTGGGAGGTTTTGCTTCAGTGAGCACCATTTTTTCTTTTCCTGTCAGAACATCAGGCATGGTGAGTATTGCTGGCAAAGCGTCAGTCACTCCTAAGCCAACTAGTGTCCAGTAAACTTGCACTTGAAATACTTTAAATTACTTATTCTCGGTAAGTTATGCTTTGTAAAAGGAAGGCAAAGGAACTTTGTCTCTCTAGACAGAAAGGGCCAAACATTGAATGAAGGCTGGAAGAAACCCAGAAGACAATGTTTTTGCAGTCATGCCCTTTGCTGTTATTGGGCTAGGAAAGGCCAAGTTTGATAAGATTTTGTCTTACCTCTATTCCCCGGGGAAGAGAAACACTCCCAGTCTAGCCCTGCTCCTACAAGGAGACCACCAATTACTCATCAAGTAGCAAATGAGTCACTCCTCTACACTGGACCTAAGTTTATAACTACTGCATGCTTACCCTGAGCAGCTGTGTGTAAACTTTTCCACACAAGTGTAGAAGGCAGAGATTGTCTTTCAGTAACTCTCTCTGCATAGTGACAGCTCCCCAAACGGTGGCCTCTTTCCCATGCACCATCCTAGCCTGATTATTATTCAGTTTCAGCTGCTGTTTCAGCATTCTATTCAGCATTTCTTTCAGTTATTATTCAGTTGAGTTCAGCATTTGTCTTTCATTCATAACTCAAATAGGCACTTAGGTAGTCTCACAGGATATCCTTGGATAAGTGATATATTGAGCTACTTTATGATAAAATAGACAGATGTGAATGGATAAAAAGATAGACAGAGAAAAAGATAGATAAGGATATTTATAGATATACACTAGCTTCCTTTGTGCAATTCTATAAATGCATAAGAGAAATAAGAGATAACTAAATATACCACCATGTCATGTCTGATATTCCAGCAAAATATTTCAGCCAGGAACCATCTTCCTAGATCTCTTATTCAAAAAGAAACCAACAAATTATAGTAAATCCTCTGTCAGAAAAGTTCTTTCCTTTGATATTTTAAGATGATTCCACATGATGGTAGTCACATTTCCATTGGTAGAACTAACAAATACTTATGTATTTAATGTATTTTGGGATGTCCATTCCAGTAACCTGTGAAAGACTGTCCTGTCTGACAGCTGCTAAAAGCATGTTATAAAGACACGCCTTGAACCTTGGTCGGACTTTATGTCCCATCTTACAGTCAATATCTGACCTCTCTTCACTGGGAATGCAATCTTAGTTCTGCCCCCCAGGTCTGGTTTGGTTAGTCACGTGAAATTACGTCTCAGGAAGGAGGTGGAGAAGTGACATCTTTAACACACTATGCTGCCAGACAGCTACTTGGATTGAAGCTGGAACTGAGAAGAGAACAGTTATAAAAGTGAGGTCTCATCTTTTCCATGGAGTTCATGAAAGCAACGTTTGACAGCACAGAAAAAGGGTGCAAGGCTGGGTTGGCAGAACAAGTTGAGTTGTTTTTCAAGGGGAAGCTGCAGCACTCATTATTCACTTAGGAACAAACTATTTCAAATACGCTAGGAAGAACTGCAGTGTTTCTTCAATTCTTTGTATAAAATAGGCCAAACACAAACACACTAAAGTGAATAGAATCTGCACTCTTCAGTTAAAACATGGAATGCTTTTTGGTGTTTTAGTTTAACAAGTTTTATCCATTATTAGTGAATACCTTCCAATTCATCATTAGGTTCTTTCTGTTGCAGAATTTGCAGAATAATTCTTTAGAGTTAAATTGTACAAGAAGAACCTGTCCCACTGCTTTTAGGATAAAATAATGCGAACAGCAGGAGCAGTGACAGTTCGATTAGCAACACTGGCAACTTCTTTGCAATGGCAATATTGCTAGAGCCAAAGAGCTTGCTGGCACTGAAATGTCTCCTGTGAGGGGAAAGTGGAGTCCTTGGTACAGTTTTGTAGACTAGCATGACAGACAAAAAAACGGGTAACCAAGTTTGGAAGCTGAACACACAGTAAAGAGCTCTTCCACACTATGGGACTGTGCTGAAAGACTTTTCTCAGCAAGAACATCAAGAGTTTGCTAGGCAATGTATATACCATTTGCTGCTTTCAGTACATTCATTGAAGAAAGTCTGTCTTTTTGTTAGCTTTTTAGATTAATTTTTCTTTTAAAACTGTGTTCCTGTAAATGTGCTTTTTTTTTGAGCAGCAAGATTTCTTAGTTTCTTTTATCTCTGTTGTCATTTCCCTCCTTGCTGAATGTATGAATGAACTGTGTTTCTGCAGCAGCTTCTCAATAACACATCTCCATCAGAGATTTTACTTTAAGAGTAAATAAATTTCCAAAATGTCTTTTCATGAGGAAATAGGGTTATGAATACTGGTTTCATGAAATAGAAGTTATGTGCAGTAATCTGCTTAAATACTCCCAAACTGTATCTTTTCCGTAATTAATATGTTGACACTTTAGGAGGAAGGAAGGATTATCTTTCTATAAAGCCACAGTCAGTGAAAACAATTTTAAGTTCTATTCCCGATTCTGATTCCAGATTCCCATTGCAATGTCAATCTTTGTGCCTCTGGTTTTTAAGCCGCGAGTTATTAAATAATTTTTAAATTCGTTTTTGTTGGAAGGTAAAGTTCATCAGAATTTTTTTTTTTAAGTTATCCACATGGTATAGCAATAAGTTTCAAAGAAGAGTTTTAAAACATTGTATCTTATCTCCTTAAAGGGATGAAATCATATGAAAATTCAGTTCCTCCAGGTCCTCTAGAAACTCCTGAATTCTGTTCTCATTTCTGAAGAAAAGGTCTAAAAAGTGGCCTGTACCTGTACCTGATTACAGGTAGGAATGTCATCTGCAGAGATTCTGCAGGTTGTATGATTTACTTCCATAGGAAGGGGTATTTTGGTAGGGGACATGAATGCACAAAGTTGTTGCTTTGGAACAGTAAGGAGTTCTAATTGCTCCCAAGGTGAGACCTCAAAAGCATTTAATAAAACTTTTTTACAAATGCTAATTAGTTGCTCTAATTGACTATTTTCACATTTCAGCAATAGATTTAATTCCGCCAAATAAGTTACCAAATAAGTCATGATCTACATCTGATTGTTAGAATGCTATCTAAGACAATAAAAAGATATTTGGGAGAGAAGATAGTGGGCTGTTTTTATTAAGACTTTTCTGAATGGGATATTGAGTTGGCGCGGCAGTTGGCGCAGGCGGGGCGTGCAGGGGAGGCGTGCGGGCAGGGCGCAGTCCCCCCTCCTGGCTCTAGAGGCTCTCTCAACTAATGGTCATCGCCCTCCTGGAAGAGGACCTAGCTATGATCTCCACTCAGATGAAGGCCGTGGCCGGAAGGAATGTGACGACACAGACGGAGCTCACACACAAAGACGCGGCTGTCCAAGTATCCGGCTGCAGGCAGCGCCTGAGCCTGTCGTTTGTGCCGGAGGCCAGCGGAGACACCACCTGCGTGCGGTGCGACCAGGTGAGCGACCTGCTCAGCCTGGGGCAGATCTGGCAGAGGCCGTGGAGGGGCTGAGGAGCATCAGGGAGTGTGAGAGGGAGATGGATCGGTGGAGCCGCACCCGGCCGTCCCTGGGGCAGGGGCAGCTGGTGGAGGCTCCACAACAGCAGGGGATCCCCTGCCCTCCTGCTGCCGGGCAAAAGGAGGGGACCTAAGAGATGAGGGGAAATGGAAGCAGATCCCTGCTCGGAGAGGCAGGCGAATCCCCTCCCGGCCTCCCTCACCGTCCCAGCTGCCCTTACACAACAGGTATGGGGCTCTGGAACTTGCGGGTCATCCACATGAGGATATAGATGAAGGCCCATCCAGGGGGTGCCTAGGGTGAGTCAGGCAGCCCCAGGCATCAAGACTTCCTCTGTTAAGAAAAAAAGGAGGGTAATTGTCGTAGGCGACTCCCTTCTGAGGGGTACAGAGGGCCCAATATGTCGACCAGACCCAACCCACAGGGAAGCCTGCTGCCTGCCTGGAGCCTGGGTGAGAGACGTCACCAGGAAACTCCCTGGTCTGGTTCGGCCCACTGATTACTACCTGCTCTTGGTCCTACAGGTTGGCAGTGACGAGGTTGTGCAAAGAAGTCCAAAAGTGATTAAAAGGGATTTCAGACCACTGCAGAGACTCGTTGAAGGATCAGGAGCACAGGTAGTGTTTTCATCAGTCCCTTCAGTGTCAGGGATGAATATGGAAAGGAATAGGAAAACACACCTGATTAACCTGTGGCTCAGAGGCTGGTGCCATGGCAGAATTTTGGGGTTTTTTGACCATGGAGAGGTTAACACAGCACCAGGCCTGCTGGAGGCAGATTAGTTCAGCTATCTCCAAGGGGGAAAAGGATTCTTGCTTATGAGTTGGCGGGGTTCATCGAGAGGGCTTTAAACTTGATTTGAAGGGGGAAGGGGATAAAACCAGGCTCACTAGAGATGAGCCTAGGGGTGGCATGCCAGAGTTGGGGGTGAAATCGATAGCCCAGCTCAAGTGCATCCACACCAATGCACACAGCATGGGCAGAAAACTGGAGGTGCTGGAAGCCATTGCACAGCAGGACAGCTATGACTTACTTGCCATCACAGAAACATGGTGGGATGACTCTCATGACTGGAGTGCTGCAATGGATGGCTATAAGGGATAGGCAATGAAGGAGAAGCGGTGGGGTGGCTCTGTATGTTAGGGAGTGTTTTGATTGTACAGAGTTCAATGATTGTGATCACAAGGCTGAGTGTGTATGGGTATAGGGTGAGGGGAAGGCCAATAAGGCAGATATCCTGCTGGCAGTCTGTTACAGACCACCCAACCAGGATGAAGAGGCAGATGAAGCATTCTACAAACAACTGGCAGAAGTCTTACAATCACCAACCCTTGTTCTTGAGGGGGACTTCAACTTACCAGATAACTGCTGAAAATATAACACAGCAGAGAGGAAAGAGTCTATGAGGTTCCTGGAGTGTGTGGAAGGTAACTTCCCGAGACAGCTGATAAGTGAGCCTACCCAAGGAGGTGCCCCACTTGATCTGCTGTTTACTGACAGAGAAGGACTGGTGGGAGACATGGTGGTTGGAGGCTGTCTTGGGCTTAGCAACTGTGAAATTATAGAATTCTCAATTCTTGGTGAAGCAAGGAGAGGGGTCAGCAAAACCACTACATGGAATTCCAGAGGGCAGACTTTGGACTGTTCAGGGCACTGGTTGAGAGAGTCCTTTGGGAGAAAGTCCTGAAGAGCAAAAGGGTCCATGAAGGCTGGACATTCTTCAAGAAGGAAGCCTTAAAGTCACAGGAACAGGCTGTCCCCATGTGCGTAAGACAAGCTGGTGGGGAAGATGACTGGCCTGGCTGAACAGGGAGCTTCTGCTGGGACTCAGGATAAAAAGGAGAGTTTATCACCTCTGGAAGAAAGGGAAGACAACTCAAGAAGAGTACAATAATCTCGTTAGGTCAAGCAGAGACAAAATTAGAAAGGCAAAAACCCAGCTAGAAATTAATCTGACCACAGTCATAAGGGATAATAAAAAAAGGTTTTACAAGTATCTTAACAACAAAAAGAGAGTGAAGGAGAATCTACATCCTTTATTGGGTGCAGGGGGAAACATAGTGACAAAGGATGAGGAAAAGGATGAGGTACTTAATGCCTTCTTTGCCTCAGTCTTTAATAGTCAGACCAGTTATCCTCAGGGTATTCAGCTCCCTGAGCTGGAAGACAGGGATGAAGAGCACAATAAACTCCCCATAATCCAGGAGGAAGCAGTTAAGGACCTGCTATGCCACCTGGACACTCACAAGTCTATGAGGCCTGATGGGATCCACCCGAGAGTATTGAGGGAGCTGGTGGAGGAGCTTGCCAAGCCACTCTCCATCATTTACCAGCAGTCCTGGTTAACAGGGGAGGTCCCAGATGACTGGAGGCTTCTCAATGTGATGCCCATCTACAAGAAAGGCCGGAAGAAGGATCCTGGGAACTACAGGCCTGTCAGCCTGACCTCCGTGCCAGGGAAGATCATGGAGCAGTTCTTCTCAAGGGTGCTCACAGGGCATATGGAGGACAACCAAGGGATCAGGCCCAGCCAGCATGGGTTCATGAAAGGCAGGTCCTGCTTGACCTACCTGATCTCCTTCTATGACCAGATGACCCACTTAGTGGATGAGGGAAAGGCCGTGGACATTGTCTACCTGGACTTTAGGAAAGCCTTTGACAGCATCTCCCACAGCATTCTCCTACAGAAACTGGCGGCTCGTGGCTTAGACAGGTTTACTCTTCGCTGGGTAAAGAACTGGCTGGATGGCCGAGCCCAGAGAGTTGTGGTGAATGGAGTTAAATCCGGCTGGCGGCCGGTCACAAGCGGTGTTCCCCAGGGCTCAGTTCTGAGGCCGGTCTTATTCAGTATCCTTATCAATGATCTGGATGAGGGGGTTGAGTGCTCCCTCAGTAAGTTTGCAGATGACACCAAGCTGGGTGGGAGTGCTGATCTGCTGGAGGGTAGGAGGGCTCTGCAGAGGGATCTGGACAGGCTGGATTGATGGGCCAAGGTCAATTGTATGATGTTTAACAGGCCAAGTTCTGGGTCCTGCACATTCGTCACAACAACCCCATGCAACGCTACAGGCTTGGGGAGGAGTGGTTGGAGAGCTGCCTGGCAGATAAAGACCTGGGGGTGCTGGTTGACAGCCAGCTGAACACGAGCCAGCAGTGGCCAAGAAGGCCAACAGCATCCTGGCCTGTACCAGAAATAGTATGGCCAGCAGGAATAGGGAAGTGATCATGCCCCTGTACTCGGCACTGGTGAGGCTGCACCTCGAATCCTGTGTTCAGTTTTGGGCCCCTTCCTACAAGGAGGACATCAAGGTGCTGGAGCACATCCAAAGAAGAACAACGAAACTGTTCTATGGGTCTAGAGCGCAAGCCTTATGAGGAGCAGCTGAGGGAACTGGGGTTGTTTAGTCTAGAGAAAGAGGAGGCTCAGGGAACACCTTATTGCTCTCCACAACCACCTGAAAGGGGGTTGTAGTGAGGTGGGTGTTGGTCTCTTCTCCCAAGTAACAAGCGATAGAATGAGAGGACATGGCCTCAAGTTGCACCAAGGAAGTTTAGATTGGATATTAGGAAAAATTTCTTTACTGAGAGAGTGGTCAAACATTGGAACAGGCTGCCCAGGGAAGTGGTGGAGTCACCATCACTGGAGGTGTTAAAAAAACTTGTAGATGTGGCACTTTGGGACATGTTTTAGTGGGCATGTGGTGTTGGGCTGACGGTTAGACTTGATGATCTCAGAGGTCTTTTCCAACCTTAATGATTCTATGATTCTATGATATGAGCTAGGCAGAAAATGAAGGTTTAAAGATAACATTTACAGTAGAATTTCATTTTTACAAATGAAGGTGTATTTGTTTCTGAAAACTACTTTCAGACAAGATTTGGCTCTACCTCACTCCAAGCTGGAACACAGAATACAGTATAAAGTATGGAGTTGTATTATTATTGATATTTTCCATACAGGATGGCATTTAACAAATTTTACAGTTTAAATTTGATGGAATAAAACATGTACATTCAGCAGCAGTTACTGCAGAAAGAAGCTTCAGCTATGGCAATTTCCGGAAGTAGCTTCAAAAATTATTGATGTGTCTCAGATAAACATAAGTTGTAATTGTGGGGTACTGTTTATCCTTCTGGTGGTGACTACTGTATTGCTTTTGATATGGCCTTTCAGGCAGTTACGAGCTTAAAAAAAATCTAGAAGAAAATGAGAATTCCTTTGTCCTGTAGGAGGTTTTGTTCATTCCTTCCAATTACTGGGCTGCAGTACATGGAGTTTTTGAGATGATCGATACTTTGAAAACTCTGTGCTGTTTTATCATCTGTGCTGAACTCATGAAAAAGTAACACTTTTTACCAGCACCTGAACCAAATCAATAGTTAAGGTAAAAAATTCTTGCTATTTGACGTATCATTTTATTACACAGGTAAAATTTGGGGACTACATAGGTCGTAAGAACTTATTCTTGGTGAACTGAGAACGGCAGGTAATAAAATATTTATAGTGCTTGCATGGAAGGGATTCAGATTACTCTCTTGCTCTAGGACAGATTGAGTTGAGTTGTTCAGTGTAACCCTTTGTGACTTAATTCACTGTGACAGGGCACAGCTATCCAGAACAGATGCTATCTCTAATATAAAAAGGTATTGTTTACAGATACATATTTACCAGGAAACCAATACTCCATCCTGTGATTAGGAGAAATACAAAAAATTTCTCTGGCTAAAACTTGGGCCTTAGAAGCAGGAATTCTGGGTTTGAGTCCTGTTTATAGGCTCAACATTTTATTACTTCTATATAATGGTGATATCAAGGCTTCTTGTCACAGAGTTCAGTAACAGTCTAGAGTTTTCCTCAGCACTTATCACGGTAAGGCTTTCATCTGTGTTAGGTCTTATAGGCATTATTAAAATAATAGTTTTAGCTATCTTTCTTACTCTTGAAAGAAATCAAGTAGTTTGCCACGTGTATATCACTGTAAGCTTGAGAATGGGATAATCCGCCTCATGTTGACCTTCACTCCTTGTCTAGATGATTGCCTCACCTCCTGGGGGTTTAATAAACTGCCACCTGTGCTCACGTGGTTCCCCATGTTCCCAAGCACAGGTTCCAACCTTTGGTCAAGAGACATTCTTAGAGTCCTCCTCAAAATTACGTGCAGATATTCCCACAGTGATGAAAAATTCTACAAACATGTAGAACATAGGTGGGTACCTACATCATATTGCCCTTACATACATTGTCTACTGTCAATTTGTTGCAGTGATTATGTCACTGAGATAACCAAAGGGAAACAAAACAAAAAAACAGTTTCAAGGTTAACTGAAATACTTTCATTCTGAAACCTGTATGTTTACACCAGTATAGTAAACTGATGTTTGTACACTTTTTGGAACACTCCTTCTACAGCTGCATACAGTAGGAGCTTGGTGAGGTTTGCTTTACTTGTTTGTTATCTTCCTTTTATTTAGTCTTTTAGGACCAGGGAAAATGATGCAGTGACAATTCTGCTGTTGTACAAAACTACAAATTTGTATGTGATCTGAAACAATGATCTTGAACACTGATAGTAAAAATACTTACATATTAAAACTTGGAGAAAAACGACTTTTTGTGTTAAGAATTAGTGAAAGGAGCACAAATGCAAGAAATAGAAAATAAAATTCCAAAGCTGGGGTTTTAATATACCAGTGAGACCTGTGAATTGACTTAAAATCTCAAATGCAAGCACTGAGTCAGTGGTTTCCTAATTCTAAAAGAGATTTCAAGGTAAAGGCAAGAGGGAATTACATTAATAGGCTCATTCCCTTCAAACACATGAACAGAAGATGTTACGGTCAGGTGCACATATGGTGAATATCTTAGCAGTCTGTAGTCACTTATAATGTTTCTAATATCTTTAAAATGCTTTGCCTAGCTTCCACTTAATAATTTTGTTGTCTGGACAAAGGAAAAACACTTTCATTGACAAAGAATCACTTTCATCATGCAAGGATATTGCAATTTGTTTTCAATATATACATACCCCTTAAGTTTAATTTCTCTCCAAAAAAGCAAGATTCCTAGTGAGTCATGTCAGCATGGGAATGCGTTTCAGCAGACTTGGGATCTACTCTCAGTACTGCTAGGGGCTTGCTAAATGCCTTTAGGGAAATCACCTTGCAGTCACTCTCCTTATGTATGCAGTGCTTTCAGAGCTGCTGATGAGAAGTTCTGTGTGATGCAAGTAACGTTATATTAACACACACTCTGTTCCAATCAGTGTGACAAAGTTAAGTTTTGAAGATATTTTCTAAGCCTGTTTTCTGCCTTAACAGGCAGTTCTAATATTGGCAGAGCAAAAGAATAAGACTGTCCGAGCAAAAGAATAAGACTGTCCAAGCAAAACAACTGACCATAATGTCACTATACATTAACAAATATGCCCCTTCATTACTTTAACATTAATATGATGGGAAGGCTGTACAGATCATCCAATGCTTTATTTATTTTACAGGTTTTGCATTTTGAAAATACTAAAAAAATATTATTTATGCTCAATTAAAAATTGAGTAATTGCTAATGACCACAAAGGTGAAGAATTAGATTCTTCAAAGAAAACCTTCAGAAACTGGTTTCTTGCTTAATTGTTTTATAAAATATGGAAAAAATATATATATATAAAGGAAACAAATGTTGAATATAACAGATAAGGACAGAAAAGACTGTATAAGAGACAGGAGTAAAATATAAAAAGATCATCATCTGAGCATGTGATAAAGCTCAACCCAGTTTAGCAATTATCAGGAGGTCATACTGAGACTGAAAATAAGAGGATAGTGCTGTGTTTACTTTTTAAATGTTTTTTTACAGGTGAATATTATTAGTTCTCATTGATGCTTCCATTTTTTTCCACTGTTACGTAATTTCTTCCTGAAATTTCCATTTCCCCTAATCATTAAAAACGTGTTTGTGTTTCAGTTCCATTAAGCAGTCTGTATATACCTGTTTCTACTTGAGTCAATGTATTATCTGTATCTTTCCCTCAAATTGTACTTAGTCATGTTCTATAGAGCAACACCTTATCATGATGATCCTGTAGTATATGCATAAGATGAATCTGTTAGGGAGACTCATTCATGGACAAAAATTAGAACCCTTAAAATATCTATATTAATTTTATTATGTCTAAACACTGTAAATTTGCACATCTTTTGTGGGAAACAACATGGATGGAGTGATAACCCTTTGAATAGTGCATGAAAAAAATGAAAGGTAAAATGAACTGTACGATTTCTTCTGATACACTGACCACTGTGTCTAATATATGTGAGAACATACAGTCCAGCTGTAAAAACCTTCTGAATCTTGCTGCATATCTACAGAAGTGTACCTCTGATGAGGATGTCATAAGTCTGCATAAGTCAGTGGTGATCCAGGTAGTATTTGGGTTTAGGAAGACACTGAAAGTAACAAACACGGCAGTGTTCTCTAATGGCACTATAATACTTATTAAAGAGTTACACTAGGAAATCAAACAACTGTTGCCATATTTTATACTATGGTATGACTCTGTGGAAAAGGTAGCAATGAAGCCAAGTGGATGCACAAGAAAATACTTTATCACTGGAGTTTTGCAAGAAGTTGCACTCAATTGTGATGTAAACACAGTACACATTATTTTTGCCTCCCTTCTTTTGCCACCCACTTCCTACCCTGTCCCATGTATTTTCATTACACATTGAAATTCCAGCTTTTCTTCAGTATACTTCGTAGCATTAATGAAGAGTGTCTTCCACAATGTGCGTCTTTATGTTCTGCTGCACAAACACAGAGCTTCAGGCAAAGATTTTCAATAACAGACATGTGAGTCACTATGCCTCAATTTACATCCAAAATCACTGCTAATCTTGGAATAATAGCTGCTAATACAACTAGTGAGGAATCTTGGTTATACCAAGCCATAGATTTTTGACTCAAATCCATCTGGAAATGCCTGCTCTCTGTTTACAATCATTCAGTAGTCTTTATTCACCTCAGTCCCTTGTTCTCCTACCACCCCCTATTTCTGGCAGGTTTCCAACAGTTAAAAAAACACTAAAGATTTATTTAAATCCCATTTTCCAAAATGTGATACAGTAATAGAAGGAGTTTAATGAGGAACTTCATTATGTCTTCAACAGAGAGCTTTCTCACTGATCTTGCCACAAAAAAAGAATCTTCCCCTCATTATTTGTGTCTTTCTGACTCAGCCAGCCTTTCATGTAAAAATAAAACTAAGCTCACAAACTTGTGATGGAATGGCAGTTATCTTAGACACAGTTTTATTACCTCTTACCAGTTATTTTTAGAAACCACAGATCAGCTTTTAACATGAGTGGCAGAGTAGCAAAGACAGAAAACATTGTTCATAGTTGGAATTTCTCTTCGGAGGACATACAGAAATACCAACAGTTAAGGGAAATGGAAACAAAGGCTTAAAAGACAACTAGTATTAAGCAAGGAGTATGTAAAACATCTGTATTGATTTTCTGAACAAACCTTGTCAATTTGATGTTATTTTAATTTTTAAAGTGCTGATCAGAGATTTCTTGATGTAAAAACCTGCAGAAACTCTGGCATTTGTGTCAGATCATGACAGCTCAGAACGGTGTTAGATATGTTTGTCACTGCACACTCCTGAGCGTGTGTTTTAATCACTCTGGGGCTTTCCTCAATTTCTGCGGATTTGATGCCTGAGGAAGGGTCAAGACTAGATTTTTGTAAGGCTGATGTAAAACAACAACAACAAATGATATTTTGTTTCTGAAAATTTTGAATCTTGTTTCATCCAAAGTGCTATGGTTTTGTACACAGTGACTTTGCTGTTCCCTGCCAGACACAGCAAAAGTCAAAAGAAGGCAACATTCATGTTAAGAAATGCTGTGGCAGGATTCACCAACAAACCCTTCTCTTACATGTCATTCCTAAGGTCTTTTCAGGATGCCAGCAAGCTAACTCCCTGAGAAAATGAAAAGACAGAAAAGGAAGATTATAAGTGCTTACACATACCTAATGAAGAAGTGTAGTTGTTGGTGCTATGAGGTCAAAGCGACATGATTGCTTTGTCTGGCAGGGTTGAAAAAATTGCAAGCAGTTCTAAGGAGAAGCAAATGAAAACCATAATTAAATTAAAATTAAAATCTTAGGTATTCTTTAGGTTGTAGAGACAGAATTTTCTGGTAAAATTTCCATAGGTCAGGAGAGTGGTGATATCCATAAAATACATGAGCACATTCTAAATCAAAATACTAAAGACTGAATGTTGATTCATAAACTCTATTCCTCAGTATAATGTTCTTTGTATTTTTCATGGTTTAGTCAACACAGTGTTGTTTGAAAGGTTAAATTCTGTTGTTTTCTATCTCTTTGTCAAAGAAGTACCACTTTTTCTTAACAGGAAAATTTTTCATTCCTTAGAGCTCACAGGTTTAGAATTTATTTGATATTCTTGCTTAATGTTAAGTTCCTACACTCATGTTTACACAGTGTACTTACTTTACATTTAAATATAAGCTGTCTAATCTCAAGGCTTTCTGAGCACCTACAAATTGGCAGCACCTACAAATTTTCTGAGCACCCACCTATCTTGGGTTGGATTTGTGGGTTCTTAGCTATTCTGGAAAAAATAAGTACTATTATTTTGGTGTTTAATGTTGGATTTGAGGACATGAATAAAGACAAAGTTGTTAAATTATCTTAAAGAAATAAACTAATGTAAATGTATTAATCACCATGTTGTTATACTAACAATGAGGAACTAAGAAAAATCTGACACACTTATCATGAGAAAATTATTTTAAGGGCATAAAAATAGTAGCTGCTCTGCAGCAATCATTCCAGTTAGTGAACTGGCATTTAAATATAGTACTGTAATTTAATAATCTGACTCAAACAGTATCATGTCCAAAGACAAATCCCAGCAGAGAAATTGTCCGTTGTTATCATCTATTGTTGATGTAAATTTGGATTAAGTTTGGGACGATGTATTGGCTGATTGATGGAATTTGGACATTTGTGGATAGAGCAAACCACTACTAACACTGCCTCTTTTTCTTTTCTTCCTAAGAGCTAAATATTATATAATATAAAATAAATACAATATAAAAATAAATTTTAAACCCCCCAAACCTCCTAATCCAATAGTCACAAAAGCAGTGCTTACCCTAACAGTTACCTGTTTCACAAACACCCCCAAATAGCCCCCTATACACAAATCGTGTCCTTCCTCGTATTTTTCCTATCCCTGATTTTCCCATTTTCAGTGTAATACAGTTCTTAGCATTTCAAACATTTTCTGCCGTACTCATGTTCGCACCCTCAACTATTTAGACAAGACTTCTTATCAACTTTTCCTTCCTGATACAAATCCTTATCTTAATTCATAGCATGTTTTCTCATATACCATATCCCCACAGGTTGTGCTTGCTTTTCTTGGTTGACAGGCATGTCAAAAGGAGCTGAGTCTGGAATATGAGAGAGAGAGAGCTTTTTAGGGTAGCACAGGAAGAAGATGTAGAAAGGAAGACATATTAGGGATAGAAGAGACTTATGGAGTAGGAAGGTGAGGTAAAGACAAGTAGAAGCTGAATGGAATAAAAAGTGGTGCTGGAATCTCAGAGTACATGAAGATAGAAGTGAGGAGCCTGACTTAGGTTTCCTGTTGATACCAGTTACAGCAGAATGCAACTGGTAATTAACATGCAATTAACAGGCTGCTATTTTCCATTTGTCTAAATGCTAACTTCAGTATTATATTCCTCTTATAAAGTTCACTTGAACATATTTCAAAACAGTTAGACATTTGCATAGAAAACCCTATTACCAAGACAGAAACTTGTATAGTTAGGCTGGGGAACAACCATTAGACATCAGTGATCAGTCAGAAGGTTTCTTGCTGCCTTGAAACTGCTGACTACCAAACTCCAGTTTGTGTTGGTTTAAAATGAAGAGTATGTAAAGGAAGACATGCAAAATGAGAGACTTAATTTTCAAGAGCATGTGTGAGCTCAATTTTCATGGAAGATCCAGTTATGAACATGTGGAAATGAAAAGCTTGATGCCTGTAGATCCAATGTCACAAGTTTCTAGCACAGACAGTATGATTCATCCTTTGGAACTTGCTATAAATGAGGCTTCTAGGACTAAGGACTCAGATTTGTTGCAATTTTTGAAATTTTAATCCTTAATCTCTATTTGGGTCAGTGTTTAGGCCCTGTTGTTGCAGACAAGTTCGCTGAATTTGGTATGTGTTTGCGTGGGTGTAAAAGAATTCTCAGAAATGGTCCTTAGCCTAAGCTGAAATCTTACCCATGGTATGGCAGAAGCCAAAAATTGCGAGTGGAAAGTGCTTCCTTTTTCTTAATAGAAGGTAAGGGTGATTTCCTCTCAGTAAGAAATAAGGGAATTCCTGCAGATATTTTTTAAGAAAAAAATATTTACCTGTAGAAGTATTTGTTTCTACTAAGTAGCCTATGCTGGGATGTAGTTATGGTTACTAAATAGCTAAAGATAAGCCGGGAGGAAGATGTATACTGTTTCTTTTGTCTTTTGAGGGAAAAATGACAACATAAACATTTTACAAAACTTTTCAGTGCTGCTTACATAAGTTGCCTGGCATTTAAGAAGCTCAAGATCTAATTAATTTTCTGTACTCCTCCACCTTTTAAACTGGGAAATTCTCTGCTCATATAAGCAGTTTCAAAACTGTAGTCTCTACTGTGGACTCTCCCAGATGTTACTGACAGTGAATAAAAGCCACCAAATTGTTGTGCATCTTGTGGGCCTGCACATGAAGGCTCTGGGCTTCTTGAACCACCTACTGCATCCATGTTTGAAGGGGTGGTTGGTTGACTCCAGAAAGAAGTCATCCAGGTAAGATAGGGAAGAGACATAAGGAGGTACAGGCAAATGGTAGGAAAGAGACATACTTTATGGAGAAGAGGCATATTGTAACGAAATGATGTGTCTAAGATCTTACAGACTGTGCAGGTCAGAAAAATAAGTCAAACTAGACTCTGCTCCTATTCCCTGAACATAAAATATTTCTCACCACTCCTAGTTTTTGTCCTCAAACATTTTCATCCAATAGATGATTTTTTCCTCCTTAGAAAACATGTAATGAATAGAAATTTTATGTTCTGCCTTCAATGAGTATCAAATGCTGGTTAATGTGAATAAAAGACTAGATAAACCCTTGATATTCTTCAGTCCTTTGATTTATAGGAACCTTTTTTTCACCTGCCATCAAACATCAATATAGATGTCAGCATTATCAGGTACAAAATATTAATACAATTAATTTTCTTGAAAAGCCTCACCATGACTGCCATTGTTTCTATTGCAGGAAAAGTCTGTATGATGATGGTTCTCTCTGTGAGATATGTCAGAATCTCAGGTAACTTCAACAGGTACTATCACTACAGGTGATTAAATTAATAGTGATATGTTCATGAGGCATTTTGAGGTTCTGAGGTAGCATCAGCTCTCCCTTTGACATCAGTGGTGGAACAAACATAACCTTAGAGGATAAAAGAGACTCTCCTCAGACTCAGTGTTAGCATTAATGCCACCTCCCTCCAGCAGAACAGCCTGCATCTCTGTATAATCAGTTTATAAAGATACAACAGCCTGTTTAATCACACCAAGTGTCAATGCTGGCATTTGACTTGATCATGTAGATCCCCAAAAGATTAGAGCCTGTTTTGTTCCATGGCAGGATTTCAGTGCACAGACAGCTCCATAAATATTCCCCTAGAGCTATACTGTTTAAACAAATTGCTCTATGCTTTCAGGTAGCGCAGTATGATGTCACAGCACTTAAAACAGGATACCAAAAGCAGAGATCGTGAGGGAGGAAATAAGTAAACAGTTTCAGGAAAAATTCAAGATTGCAGTTTTAAAAACAACACATCTTTGGTAAAACTGAGGAAGCAGGAAATATGATCTTTTCAAAAGGATGGATTGAACCAGCCCATGCAAATCTTTTTTTGAGAGAGATAATTATTACCCATTCTGTTACTCTGAGTCAAATCTAAAGTTCTTTTTTTTTTTTTTTGTTACAAATGCCTCCCTCAAAGAAATTCAGTGAGATCTTCAATGGGGGAAAAAGAGAGAAGACACCAGATTACTTCTTCTCTATTGAAAAGTATAGTATTACTAGGATGCAAAAAAATAATTTCAGCATGTGTACATGTGCTAGACTATAGTGACATCCATCCACCCAGTGACTGTTTTTTACCTATCTTTCAGTAATATATCAATTGTTTGTCAGCATTTAAAAAATAACAGAAGTCTATATAATCAGTAATGAAACGTAGTAATTGTAGGAATGTAAATTCTGCACACATTTGATTGACTTTATTAGAAGGAAAAAGATGAATAGCAAAAAATATCCATAATAAGTGGACTTTTTACATTTGCTAAATTCCTGTTTTCCTCTAAATTTTCCCTGTGTTTTCCTGGAAAGACTTTTCCTTGAAAATACTTAATAGACCTAATGTTCATATGCATTTGTTCAGGTGAGAACTCCAAAACACAAGAATGAAAATGCAGTCAGATAAACAAGTTTGATGAACACATGTTTATGCTGGTAATTACTATCCTCTTGAATAGTATGTTAATATTGTGTGAACATCAGAGGCTACTAAATTGCTTCAGTAATTGTTGCCAAATTTTCATCCACATCATCTTGTTTTTTGTTTGCTCCTGAGTAAAGTTTCCAAAATAAAATTATTTCAAAACAAAGAGATTCAGTACAATAAAAGTAAAAATAGGAATGGTCAGAAATAGTCTCTTTGACACTCAAGCGATTTCCTAAGACTAACATTTTCTATGTATGACACAATTTTTTTTTCGAAATCTCTGTTTCATTAATGTGGTCCAGCGTGAATGAAAAGAACATATAAAAAGTTGCATATATTGGAAGGTATCAACAAAGAATACCTGCACCATATAGTTATATCAGAGCTCTGTTTTCAGTCTACAAACTGCTGTAGTAGGTGGAAGTAGTCTAATGATATTTTTTGCATTAAACTTTGGGTGTCGTATTGTTTTGTACATACCAGTGTTAATTTTCTTTAGCTGTTTCTACTTTCATTCTTTGAATTACATAAATCCTGAGTTTGATGCTGACCACTTTCTTCGGGGAAGAAGCATCCAAAATGCAAAGAAAATATTGCAGAGCCCAGTGACAGCAGAAATTTATGTAAGCACTATATCCTTTTTAAAACATGCTTGGGAGGATTTTTTTATTTGGATAAACACAATAAATATTGGTATGAACATTTGCCGAGAGACCTCTGCAAATCTCAGATCTCTTTGTCTTTTACTTTCTACTGTTCTTTCCTGGTCTTTCTTTATATGTCCAGAATATATTGATATTTCTGTCTAGACAGGAGGTGGTTACATGACTACTGCAGAGAACACAGCTCAAACATTTTAAGACACTCTCATGGATAAAAGGAAAAGAAAAGAAAAAAAACAAAAAAACCACCTCCCAATCTTTTTATATAATTATTATTTACGGAAATTTAAGATCCAGAAAGGAATAATTACAAGGAATATCTAAAGCACAGCAAAATCATGGAGGCTTGCTGCCTAAGTCATTCATAAACCATGACTCCCTCTGAAAACTTCAAGAAAGACGGAAAATGTGAATACTCCCCATGGACCTTTTGCTTTCTGACAGAGAAGTCAAATGACTTCATAATGTACTTCACAGATTAGATATGTTTCGATTTTTTTGGTTTGGGTCAACTGGGAAATTAAACTTTTGAATCTGTTAGAAGTTGAAATAAAGATATTTTCTTAAAACGTAGCAAAGGAGAAACACAGTACATATTCATAGGATTCTCCTTAGAAAGATCTCAGGTTATTTGCTCTGCATTTTGTTAAGCAAAGGGAAAAAGCGTGAGTGATCTTACAGCACATGTGAATTTGAGACCAATATGCAGTGACTTCAAGGTGTTTATGCTGAAGTGACTATGATATGGACTGGACTAACATGAGCGTTCAAGGGACTTCTTATTTTGATGATAATGAAAAGCGAATGTTTTAACCAGAAGAAACCCTGTACGGTTCAAAGGTGCAAGTGTCTGGCACGATCCTTGTTTTTAATGTTTACAAGCTTAAAGCCGCCATTTTTCCCTCCTTCGTTTGGTAGTTGCAGCAGGAGCTTAGCCATGACCTATACTTCTCCCTTTCTGCCTTTAAGTCTCTCAGAGCAGCAGAAGCACATATTCTCCTCTGCACATCAATCACTTGATTTGTCAGACAGCAGTGTGGTCTCTTTATGGACATGCAGGGCAGGCCTTTCCCCTGCATCCTGTTCCTACTTTGAGTGCTTGTAGAATGGCAGTTAAAATGTAATTGAGTGTTTTTGACAAACACAAATCAAGCACAAAGTTTCAGTTAGGTGAAACACAGAAGATTAAGTTCTACATTTCCTGCACGTCTAGTTAGTTGTTTTACTATCCTATAATGAATTGTGTCAGATATCTACTGTTGCTGTGTTAAGCCAATGCTGGGTGAAGGGTGTGAGGTCATCCATATTTCTAGATTTCACTTGTGGTAGTTCAAATTTAATTTTTCTTGCTACCCATAAACTAAAATTCTGACAGTAGCATCTTTAAAAAAAGGAGAACTCAGAAATTAATCCAGACTTCCAAATTTCAGTACTAAGATAGTAAAGCAAGATTATTAAATAATCAATTTATAGGCTTAGAGAGGAAAGTTAAGTGATAGAAAAACAGAGAGCACAGATTTGTTAAGAACAAATTATGTCAAAGCAGTTTAATTTCCTCCTCTGACAGGATAACTGGCTCAGCTGATTAGGAAGAAGCTGCAATTGTGCTGTATATTGACCTCAGTAAAGATTTTGACACTGTCTCATGTGACATTCTCACAAGCAACATGCAGTTCACATGAAACTACCATGATTTAAAGACTTCACTTCAGCAGAAGCTGTCAGTGATTTTTTATTAATTAAAGGCACCGATTCTCCTGTAGCTCTGCAGAGGTCTGTCTTAGATCTGGTTCTAACCCATATTTCCAGTAATGTACTGTGTGATAGGGTAGATGGTGCATTTACAAAATGCATAGATGGTACCACAGCGGGTGGTGCAAATTCTTTAAGAACTGTCACAGAATTTAGAAATGTCTTCATCAGTTGAAGAAATGATCCAAATCAGTGATGAGATCCAGTAAAGAGAAGTCCTACCTTTCAGGAGAAATCAAATGCGTAAATGTCAAAATATGGGACAATTAGGTAAGAAGCAATATTGTAGAAAAACTATTTAAAAGACCTAGTGGATAACAATGTGAAAATGAATTGCAAATATTGAACTGTTGAAGAAACCACATCTTATTTCAGTATTGTCACATGTAAGACATGGACAGAAATTATTCTGCTCTACTTAGTGCTGTTGATGTCTCATATGACTGCACTTTAAAGAAGTGTAGATGTAGGTAAATCCAGGGGGGAGTAGCAGGACAAGAGTTTTAGTAAGAGAGACATTTAAGAAGAGGAGGACAAATTTAAACAATTTTTCAAATGGGAAGATAAATGAGGTCTTTAACTATAGAAGACAATATACTAAAAAGGACAGTAACTAAATGCATGTTCTCTGTGCTGTGCTTGCAGGGCAGGGCAATAAAATACTGATGTAATATGTAGTAAGGGAGATTCAGGAATATGTTGTAATGGTACAAAGCAGTGAGTGAAACCAGCTACTGATGCAGACTGTGGAAGTGTTTCACTGGAGTTTTTAAAAATGGGTTTCATATGTGTTGGGCTTTCTTATTTTTTCACTTCAACATTCCTGTGATTCTTGATAACGTGGCTTCTTTTTTCTTGTAAACTGCATGCTTCAGATTGTTACTTCTCTTTACCATTTTTGTTATAGTGTTATATGGTTTCTTACAAATAAGAGGTTACTAGATTTTAAAGCTTATAGAATTTTCTCTCCACATTTGAAATATGTAGTTTATAAAATTCTTTGGAATACTGGGGCAAAATAAAAATTATCATCAAACTACTGTAACAAGAAAAAAAGAAATCAAAAGAGTAAATTTCTGAAAGGTGTAGTTTATTTACACTGTTCTGGTTTTCAGAAGGGCTTTATTCCCCCATCCACTGCAGATCCTGTTCAGATATATGATACTGGACTACATCTTTCCCCTCATCTCATATGATTTTACACAGTAGGGTTTCTACAACTGGGAACTGTAAATTGCAATTTGGCATACGAGTTTATAGCTTGATTCCATCTGCCAAGCACAAGCACAAGCACACAGATTACCTAAAAGCACTTTGAAATCTGCAAGCTTTTTGTATAATTTATGGCTATTTGGTATACCGATGAGTATAAATGTGTGCTGTTTTGAAACAATGTTCTTCCACTACAGAAAGAAGAAACAGTGACTGGTGTTGGGCATAGTATATGTGTAAGCACAAACTTGCACTGATTTTTGGTGGAACTATGCCGTCTTACACCAACGAGCAGTCTGGGTTGCCTGCTGAATGGCAGATTGCTGAAAAGAAAGGCAATCTGCCAGAGAAAGGATGGCCACCACCTTGCCTTGTTTCTTTTATTTTTTTCTCTAGGAATCCATTACCAGGCATTGTTTGAACTGTTTTTCCTCTGGTCTGGGATAGGAAACAAGCCTTGCAGTCACTGTGATCCCTCATGTCAAGTGGCCACCTCCTGGTGCTGTAGATCACCAGTGAAATCAGGTTCTCAATGATTTATGGAAAGATCCTGTTGCTTATTAGAGGAAAAAGAGATGGGGGGGGCGGGGCGGGGAAATCCAATGGGGAAAAACTGCCCATCTGTATGGAAGAAAAGAGGTGAGAGAGGAAGAATAAAGCATTGGTGGTGTTGGGCGGGGGTAAAAAGAATATGACGGGTATTGCATTCTGTCCCATCAACTTGAAGTCCTTCTCTGCAGAAGGCAGAAAGTGGTGTAGTGGAAAATCTGGGCATGGTAAGAGCTCCAGGCTTATAGGGTGATGCCCACAGAAAGGTGAGCTAATGCTGAGAGCAGTCATGCCCCCAGAGTCACAGCTCCTGCCATGGGTGTTCATGAAGGGCAGTGCCATGGGAGACAGTAACTCAGACCAGTGGTGGTAGCTGGGGAAGCAGTGGTCAGGATGATGATTTATTTGCCTCTTCTTCTTTTCCCTTTCTTTGATCCAGTGCAAGGCAGGAAAAGGGCAGAGAGAAAGCTCCAGGAGTAGGATCTACTGTCAGCATGACTCCCTCCCAAGCAGCAGGGCTTCTCTGCCTTGTTGCCAGAGATGGCATACTGGCCTACAGAGGTAAGCCTGCTGTTTATCTTCTCTCTCTGAGAGGCATAGTACATAGCAAAACCAATAGAAAAAAGTGTTTCTATAATTTATTATGATTTATTTTAGAACAACAATCAAGTTTGTACAATATGTAAAATATAAAGTATGTTATAGGTCCATTATTTTTTTAAAAAAATCTGTATTTGCAATACTGACAATAGTAGTTCTTCCTAACCCCAAGCTTTGCTTATGTAATATTTAAAAACACAACAGGGTCCAACTACTGTGAATCAGAATCAATATCGGTACCTATTTGCTAGTCTGGCACACTCTTCAAAACTTAACAGTCTTAATCGTCCCAGAAAAGCAGAAGTCTCAGAATGATAAAAAATGCATGTATATATGTAAAAATAGTACCCCATTCAGCCTGTGAATTGAAATGAGGTTAAGGAACTTGAGCAAATGAGGTTTCCTCAATGACATCATTAAGTGCTCAAATACTTAATTGCACGCTCTGGATAGGGAACTAAATTTCTTTATTATATTCTTCCACAGTTTTTTAGAACTACAAGACTGTAATAAGGGGAAGGAAGAGAAGAATATCCAGTAAAGTGTCCTTGCACATTCCAAGATTCCTCAGAGTCTAGTGAAATTTTTCTGTATGAGTGATTATGAGAAATCCCTGGTAATGAAGAGTACATGCAGCAAGGTTATTCACTTCACAGATCTCCTCACTGTTGCAAAAATAGTCTGAGATACAAAAAAGTTTGATCCATTTTCTGGAAGTAAAAGTAACGTTTCCTCTTCCATTGAACAGACATACTAGGTGAGAGATGAATCATGTTTCTTGGTCCTGGTCAGTGAGGCCACTGCAAACACTGACTTTTTTTAACGTTTGCCAGTTTGGTTACTGTTAGGTCTACAAAAAATACCGTTCCAGTCAATAAGATGGAACTCAAAGTCTGCTAGAAGAAGATAAGATAAAAAGATCCATTTTGGTGTCTGAGTCTGACATTAGTGATAAGGCTTTTGTCCAAATAGGAAGGACATGTTTGTCTGAGTAGAACCCTGATTTCATCCAAGTTCATATTAATATAGGCTTTACCTGAGCAAGAATTTCACACCCATTGCTTTGGGATATCTGGGTAATAAAGTGGTGGTACTGGAACATACACCTTCTTGTTCAAGCCCTTACATTCTGCATTCTGGTATCTGGATTTCAATAGCTGTTAATTTTAATGATAGCATACTTATTCTCTTGAAAAAAATGAATTTTCCTCAACATTTTTATTGTAAGATATTTAGTGCCTTTTTATGGAAAAGAACATTAAATACTTCCTCCCCAAGAAATCCTGCAATGCCTAGGAATACCTGCATACAACAAAATTTCATTCCTTCCCCCACATACTCCTAAGACGTCAAACAGCTGTGCCTGATTTTCACATTTTGAAAGAGACTTCTGCAGAGAATGTTGTGCTAATATTAGTCCATAGAGCACTCCACCCTTCCTCTACTTTTGCTCTTGGCTCACTCAGCCTGACTGCTTATATTCTGCACAAGATACTAAAGAATTCCAGATCCATTTTGGGCAACAGATGTTAGGTGCTGGGCTTTTAATGTGAATTATAGGTGCAATACTGATACTACTTTTTACTTTACAGCTCCTAGGAGTGGTTCTCAGTTATTGAATCTGAAAGCATGCTCTGGACATATCCTTGTTCTCTGTGAGGACAAGGCACAGATTTGCGGCACCTTCCCTTCCACAGATCCTATTTGGTAACATAAAGGAAACCAGGCCACTTGCTCAAGATGAGCACCATTAAATGTTCCAAACAGGTTAATAAAAGGTTCCAAACCAGGATAAAGAACTAGGATGCTTAGCAGTAAGAACACCACTGTACACATCAAAAAGTAAACCTATACCTAGGTTAGGTAAATAAATTAATTTTTCTTGCTTTCTAAAGTGCTAATCCTGGTCTTAAAGTTTAGCAATCTTTTAACTCAGGTAACTGAGTTTAGTATGTGAGGATGCAGAAGTAAGATGTATGAATCACTGAATAAGGAATTGCAACATCAGGGTAAAAGGAGATGCAGAACACAAGGAATACTTATTTCTATGTAGTTCAGAAATTAGTCATGATTCGTGTAAATGGATAAGCCCTCTAAAAGAATTTCAAAATATTTTTCTCATGGAACGTGGACTCTAAAGACGTATTTGTTCCATCAACAAGAACCACTGCTTGTCACTTCTTTCAGAAGACAAGAAAGCAATTTGCAATTGTGACACCTCTGGAAATATTTTTACCCTAATGCCAGCTGAAGAAGGTGGTTTGACCTTGTGTGTTCCTGTTCAGGAATATCAGAAGAGTTGTGCTCAGCTTATGAAGAGAAAACCATGTTAAAGAGAATTTTGGAGTATTGCTTTGGCAGTTTTCTAATGTAATGAGAAAAGTTAAATCATGCAGGAAGGATGAGAATAGCATTTTGATTCCTATTGAAAAGATAGCAGTTATGATGACCGTGAATTTCTTTTATAAGTTACTGTTCCACTGATGCAGTTTTTCTCAGTGTTACTGGCTCATTTGGCTAGGTCAAATGCTATGTGACGAGAGACTTTTAGACTCCCTTGATAGTCTGGAGTCTTGAAAGGGACAAGCAGTATCAGCAAAAGTGGGCTGCAGCAAGTGCACAAGAACATTTACAGCTCCTCTTGGGACATTAATCTGCCTCTTGACTCATAGAGAGGGATTCCTTTTTTCCATATTTTTTCCAGTCATTAAGGTATAGGAAGGAGCATGCCTCTGCGGTGCCCTCTGAGCAAAGGGGAGTGAAGAGAGTTAGATTAGAGCACACAAAACAGGAAAGCATGGGAGGGACAAGGGATCCTTTGTGCACTGAGTAACGGAGCAGAAGATCAGTATTCAGGAGATAAAAGGAACTGTTCCAAGCACTGCAGACCCCTGCTGTATCACAGATACTAGGCAGATGTTTGCAGCATTTGCTCCACTGCCAGATTCTTCTGTTGCTTCTGGGCGATCATCCATTTATTCTGTTGCCTCAGTTACAAAATTTTTCTTTCCTGCTTGACAGCTGCCGATACTGGTTTTGGCAACAATACTTATACTTCTGCTTTACTTGCTCAGCCTTCCTTGTTTAAAGAGAAACTTGGTTTTCTACATATCATTTCAAAATGTCTGTCACTGATTAATTTCCTCCTTGGAAAATCTTCCTTTTCCTGCCAACAAATTCCAAATGTGGAACATGGAGAAATTATCAAAAGAGGTAAGGAGCTAGAATCCCTGAAAAGAATCTGAACTGAAAGAATTCTCCCGAGAGATCCCTTAAATTATCTCTAATGGGCATCAATACACTATGTAGCCTTATCAGTAGATAGCTATTTTCATATAAAATCCTCTGATATCCTAAAGAATATCAGTTTTCCTATAAATTGTCTATTATGAGTTTATAAAATACCTTCCAAAAGTCAAAACTAAGAAATCTCCAATTGGAAGATCTGAATTTTGAAATTTTATTTAAACCATGACAAACAGAACATGTAGGTACTTCCTTCACATATCATGTGATCTAAAAATCTAGAAATGTAACTAAGTTTCTTCATGTACAGAAGAATTTAGTGACAAAAACTAAATGCAGTCGCGGGCTTCCAAGTTATTCTTAGTTTGTAGAATGAAGAAAGCTGCATGATCTACACAGCATGTACTATTAACTGTGAGCACAGGCAAATGAGGATGGTAAAGAGAAAAATGGAATAACCAACAAATAAGCTCAATTTGGTAGTTGAAATTTTTGCTTCTTTCTTAAAAGTGTTTAATGAAAGTAATTAATGTAATGCCGAAAATTTTGGCAACATCAGAAGAGCTCCATTTTTTTCTCTTTGCCCTCATAGAAGTCATTGTGGTTGTAAAAGAGGCAGCACAACCTTGAAAATGGATTTTGCTGCACTCGAACCTGTTACAGCGGGTTTGCACATGGGATTGCTGCAGTGAATTTTGCTGTAAAAATGGCAGTTTTGCATTATTCTACAGAAGAAAAAGGCATAAGGAACCTTTTCTGTTAATTTGTCATTTGGTGTTAAGGTATATTGCAGTTATGACAAATATAATCATATGTCATTGTTCTCTGCAGAACTCTTTTGACCATGCCTGAAGTATATGTCAGTACTGAAGATATGAAAAAGACTGTTAAAATGTAACTCATGCAACACTTGCAACGCTGAACACGATGCATACCAAGATCACCTCTGTAACTGGTGTCTATGGATTCCTGTTGATAACAATGCTAAAATGTGAGGAGTGCGTTATTTTCATCCTATTCTCCTTACTTACCTCAGTCAGCAACAGGAGAAGACTTGGTCTGTATTATTTTCAGCTACGGTCTTTGTCATGAAAATGAAGCTTCAGGATATTCATTTCCATCAGAAAAGAGCGAGAAGGGTGGAAGCAGGAACTGAATACCGCTGACTTTTTTCAGAACTTCAGATGGAACATTGCTGATATTACTATGAATGAAAATAGCAGAAATGTAGGTTACAAAATAGATGTTAGAATTTTTTTACGGAAAGTGTATGTTGAAAACGTACATGGCTAAAATAGCATGTCAGTTCCATACACAGAATTTCACAAGCTCCAAAATCATTTAGGAATACAAATTCCATGATTTGCAATAACACTTCAGCTCCAAAGGCAAAGAAATACTTTAAAATATTCAATTCACAGTCTCATTGCATATGAAGGAATAATTACTTTTCAATTATACAAACCTCCACCCCTAACAATGTAGGAGGGGTTCACATCTGACAGTTCAGATCATCAGAATTCCCAAACTGAATCACACAATGCAAAGGGCTTGTGGTACTGTGTTAATGGTGCTGATCCGTGCTGTACGTGTCATAAGCATTTTGATATCTTGTTTATAAGATGAAAGCAATAAAGCTTGGGCACAAGAAACAGTAGCACAGCATGAGCCTTTCACTTTTACAACCACAAGAATGAATGCAGTGCACAAACAGCACTGGGGTTTTTTTGCTACAAGAAAGTTCTGTGATTTCTTGAAAGTCTTCAAGGTGAAGAACATTTAAAAAAAAAACCAAACCCACAGCAACACAGAGTTCTGCTTTTAAAACTGAATTATTAAGACCACCAGCCTATCTGATAAAGTTAGCACCTAGTAATTTGTGGGGACTGAAACTGTCTTCTTTTTGCTCTCTCCCTCTTCATCATTCCTTTTACTGTGCCTTTGTATCACAATGCTGCATACTGCTCTAGCAAAGCAGCCATTTGACTACTTCTGGGAAAATTCACATGCTTGCTTTGCACTGCCCTGCTTAGACTCCCTGTAGCTCCATTCTTTGATCCCCCCCACCTTTTCCCTGTTTCCCCAAGCAGTCAGCCTGATAAACATGATGCAGTAGTCCCATCACTAATCACTATGCAAATCCCATTGAACAGGGCTTTTT
Organism: Phaethon aethereus; assembly: GCF_964289735.1. Classification (NCBI taxonomy): domain Eukaryota; kingdom Metazoa; phylum Chordata; class Aves; order Phaethontiformes; family Phaethontidae; genus Phaethon; species Phaethon aethereus. The sequence continues at coordinate 127,118,312 of NC_138575.1, forward strand.
TCCCCTCTCTGATCTCTGGGGAACACTCCAAAGTCCACTCCCTTCCCCTTCCTTTGGAAGGAAATATTCTCTTTGAAATTTTCTTTGAAATAAAGTAGGCGTGTCCAATGCCAAACAGCAAGTTGTGAGGAAATGAATCAAAACTGAGGAATTAGTATTTCCAATTCATTCACCTTATAACTAGGAATGGTTGTAGTAAAACACTATGACTTCATATTAAAAAAAGTATCTTGAAATCAACTGAAAAAGTGCCTAATGTCAGTTTAAAAGACCTGATAATACTTGAGGAAACATGATCCTAATTTTTCTTGGCTACTCTTTTAGCAGTATAAGTGATACAGCTAATTTCATTCTCTCACTCCAAACATCCCGCTTTAGGCTTTATCTTCTTTTAATCATGCACAATTGGAAGGGACTTTTGCTGGATTTAAGCCGTAGCATTTGAGTCTATTAACATAAGGGTTTGGGGGAAATCAGTGATTCCTGAGATGATAATTTTTCATAGGAGAGGAAGTAAAAAAACAAGAGTCAGGACCCTGAAACATTAAGTGAACACTCCCCCTTCTCTGATGCTGGAAGAAGAGGATATCTTCCAGAGATCTGTCAGATAATTGCAAGTTAGTCCCTAGTTTGGAAGCTATAGATCTAAACCAGGAAATCCTACTGTGCATTCTGTAACCTATATTTTACTGTTCAAAGTCAGCTTTGATTTCATAATGCTAGCAGGGTCTGCTAGCACAGTAATTGAAGCTTTTGTATTTTAAAAGACTTACAAGTAATATTCCTAGGATTTCTAGGGGAAAACACTTCTTACAAGGATGCATTTTTTCATCTTAAAGATTGCGTGCATATTTGCCAGATATTTCAGTTGAATTGGTTTCAGTTATAAATAGAGAGGACTTTAAAAGCATCTAAGGCTTCAATTCGCTTCTCCCCTTTTGCCTAGCACTCCTTGTCCCTAGCTCTTCCAAACACTTCATATCTGTAAGAAGAAAGAGTCTGTTTATTCTGTTTGGTCTATTAGCAAAATACATTCCATAAGCAGAGTAAAAGGCGAACTTTTGCCACCAGTTGGCAGACTTCACTCCCATTCAAATAGGAAACGACTTTGTGTGCTTTTTTGCAGCTCCCCTTCTCTTCCAGTCCCTTAATTTCTTGGACAAAACCAAGGAAAATCAAATGCCTTCCCCAGCTCTCTGAAGGAACATTTTATTTTTAAAACTAATGCTTGTTCATCTTTATACCCATCGCATGACTGTTCCCCACATCAGGGCAGAGCCTGCCTGTTCCCATTTTCCATTTTTAACAGTTGAGCTTGTGGAAAGTGCACTGCTCATTTAACCACTGCTTTGCGAATTTGTGTATGCAGCCAATTAAAATCAAGTAGCCAAAGTAAATAATTGAGCTAACCCTTGTGTGTGCGGAAAAGTGAGTTCCATAAGGAAGAGCATAGACAGGCCAGCAGGAATGGCTTATAGATTAGATGTGGTTTAGACTTCCGGGATTGGAGTGTAGATTTGATGTACAGACAACTGTCATCTTTGATGATCAAAAGGGTAGACCTAGCTATTAAGGCTTTCTATCCCCTGATGACAGGTGGCAAAGTTGCACTGGTAGTTCCTTTCTCACTTACTTACTCCTATTTTTGGACAAGCTACTATTTCACAACATTTTATTTTGTGTGGATAAGGAGAAATTTATTCTTTTTTATTCTGCACATATGGTTAGGAAGTCCTATAGGATGAAAGAATGTTCTTTTTATAGTGACTAGCTACAGAACCAAGAAATTCATCATACGTCCTGAGGTTAGTTTACATGGATATCAAGCAGTTATTCAGGGTACACAGTTAAAAAAGAGGAGTTTCACAAGGCAGAGAACAAATCCATCTGGTTATTTAGCTATGTTGCAGATCCATACAGATCAGAACTGTGAGGAAAAATAATATTTTTCAGGAGTATTTCAGAGTCCAACCCTCAGTGGGTTCAGATGGGTGGGATACTGGGGAGAGTATTTTGTGTTTAATTAGCAGGGGCATGACATCTCTATTGATTGTGATAGGCAGATAGTAAGGCCAGATATATTATCTTCAGAGGCTTGTCTTGCAGAGAATGGCAAATTCAAGGACACACAAATACAAGAATAGTCTATTCATGTGGAACTTAAAGAATTTTCATCCCTAATATTTTCTGCGAAAATAACTGCGCACACAGTCAGCAGCATTCTTGCTTAGCTTAGGCTGTCTCTGAAGGACATGTAATGCCAGGGAGGTTTGCATCAGACTGTAGATGAATGTCCTGACTGACAGTGGAGAAAATTCTGGTGTGCCAGTTGACAAAAATATACCAAGAACCAGGTTTTGCAGGTTGCAGGTATGCAAGTGAGAGTTTTAGCGGTGATGGTAATAACAATAATAATGGACGCTTTTTTGTTTGAAGCTGATAAGCAGCTGCTACAATTCAGTGCTAGATTCACCAGCGGGTGGGTGACAGCAAATAAACTACAGCTGTGTTTGCTGTGGCTCTTATTTTATTTTGAATTATTTATAAATAACACTAGCAGCAATTTAGGCATTACCAAATGATATGCCCTTTAAATGATTAGTTATTTTTTTTTCTCTTGAACACATTCTAACTGAGCAGGTAGAAGCTAGATGGAAGATAATGTCAGACAGGTGCAGAGTACAATTCTTTTCAGACCTATGACTCCCATTGTCACTTCAGCAATAATGAAGTTTTGAGTGAGTTTTAAAAAGGAAATTCAGCTAGTGCTTTAATTTAACAATGTGCAGCAAAGCATCCGACCACACAAATTTTCCACAAGCAGCACCATCTGGGTATGTCACAATGTTGACAGAAAAGTAACCTAAAAATTTAGTGAAATGATGTAAGACATTGTTCTGGCTCAATCTTGTCCTCATGCAGAACATACTGGTATCCTGTTACACCATCTCCAAATTACAACAAATGCTAATACCATGTCAATCTCCCATTTGACGTCCATTCAATAGTGCATCACTGATGCGCCATTTGTGCTTTTGATGTTCTTCTATTACCACACCTGAAATATGCACAGCTGCCGATGTGCTCAGTCCAGAGCTGACCATTTTCTTAGGCAGTCATTCATCTGTCACCTCTCATTTGTTCCAGCCAACTCTTCATTCCAGCTAAGACCTAAATATCTATGCTGTTTGTTGTGGTTTTGTTTTTTTCCTGTTTCATTTCTTATACTCAGAAGAGATTCCTTGTAAATATCTTTAAGGATCTGCTTTGCAATACATTCTCTTAAAATTTGCATTTCCAAGCACACATGTAAAACATTTGACAAAGACAGCTGTCCTGTCACACTGCCCAAGCATGTCTTGTTCTTACCTTGTCCTCCCCTGCCTGTCTGAGAGCATCTGTTGTCCCATCTCCTAGATTATAAGCACTTTGGCAGAATGTTGCAAAACTTAACTGTTTGCCCATCCCCGCCAAGTGTCCTAGATGTTGGACAGGGAGAAAATAACTTTCTATCCCAGTGATAGGCTGAGTCTGTTGCAATACCTTATAAAAAGTAATACCTGAACTGTGAATGAGGGTTGAAGATCTAAACTCGTAAACCTCCTTGTGCTCAGTGTTCTCTGTTCTACCACACAGTCATAAAAAGGAGCTGTATGTTCTGAGAAATGCTTTTATCAAGAAAATATCAAGAATAGATTTACTGAACTAGACCTTTCTTTCTACTGCACAGACTGACACATAATCTGTGGAACCAGCCCTCCTTCAACAGAGCAGAGATACCTTCTGCTCAAAAGGCAGCACAGTGCCTCAGGAATGGAGACCTCTGACACATGAACTAGGGACAGGCAATTAGTGATTCTGTTGTGTGCGTACTCTGGTTCTACCTGTATCAGTTCTGCTCCATAAGGCAGTGCAAGCTTGGATCAGGGCAGTCCCTTTGTATTTGAAGGCAAAGATTATGATTTTGTCTCTTATGTTTGCCTACTCAGTCAGGAAAGGCAACTGCAACTGATGTTTCTCAACCCCATATAAAAGCAACATGTCATATTTTCATATCATTAAAGTCCAGGAGTCACTGCTCACCATCCCCTCACTGCAAAAAACTCCATATACAGAACTGTCTGAGGAAGACATAACATCTCCTGGCAGTTCATCAGCGTTTCCAGAGGACTCATGGAAAGAACTGGAAAAGCGGGAAGGAGAACAAAAGGAAGAAAGATGAAGTGCACTGTAAAGAAGCCCAGGGAACCCAAAAATACACTTTGTAGTCAACAAAAAGTTTTCCTTTTGCATTTTCATGGACAAAAATTTCAAATCTGGGAAGTTGAGCTTATTGCCAGTCAAAAAGCCTTCTGATTACTACTTTGGGCATTGAGGAAAAAAGTGCACAATTACACATCCATTCACTGAACACCTTTCATCACACCTCACTTGTCTAAATCTCCCCTGTTTTCACCATGGTTTACCCTGGTGTCTGTGAAATCATTCCCCGTGAAGCAACAGGTGGTGTAGAGGCTGGGGTCATTGTGCATGTGATGCTTTTTCCACTCTTCACACCTTATTGAACTCCCTTCCACAGTGTTCTTTAGCGTCCCTGTGCTGGTGTGGGTTGCCCATAGCTGCAGTCCCTCTATGGCGTCCCTGCCACGGCATGGGTTGCCTGTGGCTGCAGTCCCTCAGGGAGTCCCTGTCCCTTTTGGCTCAGGGTGACTCCCTCCAGCCTCTCCCCTGCAGCTGACAGTTTCTTTCTTAAATAAGCTTGTGCAGGAGCACCGTATGCTCCTCAGATTTGCTCCTCCATTTTGGGAGGGTGTTTCCATTGCTGTTTACCTCAGCCTCTGGGCTGGCTGGAACCAGCTGCAACCAGCTCAGGGCAGGGGACGGTCTCCTCCTGCCCAGGGCATCGCTGCCACTGCCAGCTACATCAACCCTGTGACTTGTGCCTTTTACACATGGGCTTAAGTTTTTCTTTCACTGCTGGGCTCTGCACAAGAAACAAAGTTCAGGGAAAAGGAAAAATGGCTTCAAATGGAGTAAAGGCTCAGACAGCTCTAAGGAAAGGGAGAAGTTGTAAGTGGGAGAAGTGATAAAAGGAAAAGAAAAAAAGCCTTGTCTGGAAGAGTCAGGGAGGTGCTTTGCCCTTATTTCCTTGTATCCCTTCCCTTATTCAGTTTACTCCTAGCTGTCGCCCGCTTCCTCCCCGGCAGGGATGCCTGCGGCCTGCCTGGGGCGCAGGCCTCTGCCGCCATCCCGCACCTCGCCTGCCATGTGCCCCTTCACTGTCTGCCCAGCTCAGCCCGTGGCACGGGGGGCTTCTCCCTGCTTTCTTTTTGTCTTTGAGGGCTCACAGGCCTGACAGAAAAGAAGGGGAAGGGAGGGAAGGAGAGAAATCTGCTTGTTCTCCCCGCGGCTCTTGGTTCACAGGCCTCTCTGCACGTTACTTCTGCGATAGAAACACGCACACAGCGCCGTTCCCCTCCTACCTTCACTGGAGGCTGCTGGAAAGTAAATTGCTAATTCATCAATGTTGTAGTAAAATGTATAGCCCATGTAAATAGGTGAAGCCCAAGTAAGTAGCTTGCGATCGCCCTCAGCTAAAGGTGGTGGTGCCAGGGAGCAGGGTGCCCATGCTGAGCATGGATGGAGCTCGGTTCTGCCGGAGGAGGGGGTTTCTGGGCGAGCAGCAGTGACTGAGCACCCGGTGAAACAGGGGTAAACAACTCTGTGCCATCGGACTGCCTGCAACGGGTTCATGTTGGAAACATCTTGCTTCAATAAATACTGAGCAGAGCGCTAATCCTTACCCCTGCCTCTGTATTTCCATCACTTTATGCTAATAAATTTTAATTTATTTTCCAGGTTTGCTGGAAGGCACTGTTCCCCCAGCGCAGGCTTTATATAGATCAGTCCCTTTGCAGCCTTTCAGGTTCAATGTACAAATTTGCATTCTATAGTAATGTAGGATGGAAAGCATGAAAAGGTGGTCAGGGTAATTTCTAGTGCATGAGATCTTATACGGTCTTGTGATAAGCTTTGCAATCACTGGATCATTACACTAATTGTTTGTCACTGTGTACACGTGCATATAATCAGCAGCCTTTAACAGAATACATTACATTACTCCGGTGGCAGACATGGTATGTCTCAATCCATCAAGAGGATGAGTTAGAAATGGTTAGAATGTAACCAGAGGCAGAGGTTCTAATTATTTCACACTAAGTATTTAATGTATTCACTAAACTAAGTTGTCCCACTATTACTTATGATTGTCTTCTGTCAGTGACAGGTGACCATTCTGTGATTTCTGTGTCTAATGAAAATTCCTTGGTTTTGTACTATCCTGGATTCACTTAGAAAAGCTTCTGAGCTGTTTGTAAAGTGGCTATGCTGTTACTTCCACCTCTTAACACATCTTGAAACTATTTTCTGTGCTTAATAAAACTTCATTGAGAAAATTTAAATGGGTGCATTTAATTCTTCAGCGTACCTCACAGTACTGACACATAGAAAACATTTCTGATTTCTGTCGTATGAATGTAGATAATTAGTGGAAAATAAAGAGACTAATTTAGTTTTATCTATCTTCATGTTATTACAAACAGATAGGAAATTAATTGAACTTATGTCCCTTTTTGAAAGCTGTGTGATACAATGCATCAGTAACAACCAGGTATTGAAGCTCAGTGATACCTGCCCACTGCAATCCACCTGAGGTGCTGGCAGTCAAAATGAGTCTGAAAAAGCCTTCAACACTGAGGTTAAAATAAAACAAAAGCAGGTTTCTTAAAGTGGCATAAAGATGGTCAAATGTGTCTTTTAACGCTAGTGTTTAACTCAGTGAAGGCTGAGGGTCTCCAGCCTCAGGAAGTGACTGAAGCCTTGTTGTGAGACAAAAGGAGAGGATGCCCTGCGGCAGACCTGACGGAGTGGCAAATCACGGTCCTAGTCTCTGTGTCAGAGTGGATGTAGCAAAGAGGAACAGTGTCCTTCATTCTTTTGGACCAGAACTACATTTTAACTCTTGAGATAAATTTCTGGATGGCAGTGTGGGGCTCTACCTAAGCAATGTCAGTGGAATGGAGAAAGGGGAGACAAATGGAGAAATCTCTCTTCCTGATGGAGAGCTTCCAATTATGCAGTTGTATTGTGTGAAATGCACTGAAAGAAGGAGCTACCTGTTATCTTGTTACCCTCTCAAATACATATACAGAAAAGTCTATGGCTACTAGTCTGGGCACTGGACAGAAAACAAGACATAATGTTTTGATTATGCTAGAAAATGGATGAACAATAACCGCAAAAGCCAAACTTCTGCTGTGAAAGAGCACACACACTTTTAAAAAGATATAATTGCCATTGTGTCATCTATCATTTTTGATTATGTCTTGTTGTACAGGGGACCACTCACATCCGGGGCCAATGATAACCATGTTGTGTTTGTTATTGCATGGTGTAGATGCTAGAGTAACAGGCAGCTGAACTGCAGCAAGAGGAATAATGTTGATTTATTAATAAGACACTATTCCTAAAGATAAAACATATATATACATTTCTGCAACAAATTTCATAGCTGGAGCCTTTAGTATTACTATAATGTAACAACTTACCTATAAATAACACCATACAAACAGTATCATATATTAAATACTTAGAAAAATACTGTGTTTTTTAAACTTCTGAAGTAAGTTACAGTTGAGCTATAAGAATATTGCAAGCAATTTTTTAATATATTCCAAATGACATTTTAAAAGTATTAGTTTTCTTCCTAGTCTCATCTATGTTATACAGGTAAAAGACAGAGAAAAGGTGGGGAATGATGACAGGAAAACAATAGTAAAGAGAATGCAATTTGTTCTTATTATGGAAAACTGTCCTGGGTTGCAATATATATAAGGGATTTTCTGCAGTCCCCAATTTGCTTTAAGATGTGTTAAGCCTGTGACAGGTTGCTAATATAGGACATAGTACCCACTTTTAGTCAAGTTAAGCAAGCCACATCTCCAATGTATGGAACACCTGTATTAATTTTATTGACCTAACAGAAATGCTAAGCTCTGTCAAGCCTTCTCCTCACTCTTGCCTTCATCTGGTAGCCTCTCAAAAAACCTTGCTGGGTTTCACATCCTGATCAGCTTTTTGTGAATACCCTGGGATGCACAGAAGGAACCAAGGGAATACCCTGCCTAGGTGGTTTGTCAAAAATGGAAAACCCAGTCAAGGCTTATTGAAAAGTTGAGTCATACAGGTACTGTGGTCCTGTTTTTCAGATTGCCAGTCCTCAAAATTTTAATGCTACTCACCTCCGACACTGTTATTTACTTTGCCTGATAACCAACGGAGCATGCTGGCAGAGAATTATTCTCCCATTGCATTTCTTTCCTACAGGTGATGGAAAAATATTTAGAAATAAATTGCTGGAGCATAAGTGCCATTTCTCAGAATTTCACGGGCTGTAGTCTTTGATGCTAACACAGTTAATGTACAATATGCTTTTTTTACGTCAATACTAAATGTACATAAAATCACTACAGCAAAATACAAATACCTCAGATGCTCAGCAATAGATTATGCCTCAGAGCTGGCCATTTTACAGTAAAAATTTCCTTATCTCTTTTCCCTCCTGAAAGACCAATTGTCCCAGAAACATCAAGATGAGTGGTGTGGTTGATATGCTTGAAGGAAGGTTGCCATCCAGACGGCACCTGACAGGCTTGAGAACTGGGCCCATGTGAACCTCATAAAGTTCAAAAAGTCCAAGTGCAAGATCCTGCACTTCAGTTGCGGTAATCACCAGTATCAGTTTAGAGTGGGTGATGAATGGACTGAGAGCAGCTCTGCAGAGAAGGACCTGGGGATACTGATGGACAAAAAATTAAGTATGAGCTTGCAGCCCAGAAAGCCAGTCATAATCCTGGGCTGCATAAAAAGAAGTCTGGCCATCAGGTTGAGGGAGGTCATTCTCCATGTCCGCTCTTATGAGATCTCACCTGGAGGACTGCATCCAGCTCTGGGGTCCCCAGCACAGGAAAGACATGGACCTGTTGGGAGTGGGTCCAGAGGAGGGCCATAAAAACGATCAGAGGGATGGAACACCTCTCCTATAAGGACAGGCTGAGGGAGCTGGGGTTGTTCAGCCTGGAGAAGAGAAGGCTCCAGGGAGACCTTCTTGCAGCCTTCCAGTACTTAAAGGGGGCTTACAAGAAAGACGGGGACAAACTTTTTAACAGGACAAGGGGTAATGGTTTTAAACTGGAAGTGGGTAGGTTTAGATTGGAAATGAGGAAGAATTTTTTAAGTTGAGGGTGTTGAGACACTGGAACAGGTTGCCCAGAGAAGTTGTGGATGTCCCATCCCTGGAAGTGTCCAAGGTCGGGCTGGATGGGGCTTTGAGTAATCTGACCTAGTGATAGATGTTCCTGCCCATGGCAGTGGCATTGGATCTTTAAAGGTCCCTTCCAACCCAAACCATTCTGTGATTCTATGAAACCTCACTTTTCTGCAAAAAATATGGTACAAATATTTGTTTAAAAATTTCCTTGCTAGATCCTCTGTAACTGTACCATGGGCTCTGCACTGAAATAATAATTAACACTACGACTTTTCAGATTCTCACCTTCCCTGCTCAACTGCCTGATAATTATTCCTTTTTGATCCTTCTTTCTAAAACATGTTAGTTTTCCGATGCCATAGCTGGGTCTTGATCTTCAAGTGATTCAGCATAAACCTCAGGGTTCCAGCCTCACAGAGTTCGCAGGACCTTACAGGCATAAAGTTAGAGCTGGACGAATTTTGTTAATCAGGCAGTGAGAAATTGAGTGGGGTTGGATTTTAATGTCATTTGGGAGTTGCTGAATACTTCACCATTTCATTCCATACTTAAGCTTCTTGACACTTAACGTTTTTAACATAAAGCTATAGAGCCCTCTCTATGGATATTAACCATAAAATGAGGATAATATTTTGAGGACATTCAATGAACGTCACTGAAAGGTACTTTCAGGCTTCACTTTTTATTATACACAAGCTACTGTGATAAAAAGCATTAAGGTTGCAAAGACAAGCACTCTAAAGCAATATTCAGTCTGTACTTTCTTCCCTTGTGAGCTTTCTTGAGCAGAGACAATTTTTTTTATATTTATCCATCAAATACCAAGCTCATTCTTGGGGGTATATGAATAAATAATACTTATAATAGATGCTGCAGAGAAGTAATGTCGTCATGAAATTTTGAATTTAATGTGGATGACATAAGTAGTTCATTTTCATTTTGCAATTTGAAGGCATTTTCTGCATATTTTAACTCACTCCCTCTTCTTCCTATTTATATAATGAATATTTTATACTACAGACCTCATTGTCAAACCTGGAATATTTTCCAGGTTAATCAGTTGATTCCCATTTCATTATGTACTAGAGCAGAATTCTTCACTACTGCTGCTCACGCATAAAAGAACTAGAGCATAGCAGGCAATGTCCCATTAGTAAACCATTCAAACATCCGTGTACACAAATGCTAAACTCCTACCATCCATCACCCACCACCGTACCATACTCACACGTTTAGTTACTTCATTTCTTTGGAGGAAAGGTGTGAACCAGATGAATTATGAAGAAATGATTGGTTCTTTTCACTCTGATCAAGTTGCATTCAAGTAAAAGAAAAAATGAATGAGCTTGAATTGCCATTTTGAGCCCAGTCCAGCTCCTTTTGGATCCGGATGACAAACCTTCAAGAACTGGATATTCTTCAATGTCTACATGTGGCATACTTTAGTTTGTCAGTCAGCATTTCCTTAAGTAATAACTTTACATATGTACATATTCAGACTGCCTGGAGAAACTTATAAGTAGGCACGATGAGTATCAGTGTAGCCAATGTACTATTGCAGTTGATAAACTCTACAGCTGTATTTGCACCAATGGCTTCCTAGACAACATCTTAAGGAAATGTTTTTGGAGCTGAATTTTCATTAATAAACCATAGTTTCAATTATTTCTTTCATAGGTCTGTTTTCTCAAAAATTTCCCAAAATCCCATAGCCTGGGTCACTGTGGAGACCAAACCACTTATCTCGTGAACAGACAGAGGAAAGAGAGATTGCTTGTACTAAAGTACTGTGCTTTAGCTTTAATGTTGTTGTAGACATGCTGGAAAATTTTATAGATGGGGCAATAGATTGCATTTTTAGGTTTTTGCTGCATCAGCTGACACATTCAGAATTAGATAAGTTCCTGATAATCTCCATAGGGTGCTCAGTAACTCCATGGTTGCAGTTAGCTTTCTTCTCATGTATTAATCAATTTGAACTCAGAGCAATTGTTTTCCCAGTTAGTAACTTGGAAGGGGCTTGGGATGTTAACATGGGATGCAGTAGCAGTTAAGTCATTGGTAGAAGTCATTTCAGTTTTTTGCATTTATGCATTACTTCTTCCCGACCAGGAAGCACCTTCTTGAATATTACAACTTTTTATTCCATTGGAAGATGAAAAGAGGCAGACAAGTTCTGGTTTTAGAATAAGGTTCTAAACTTCTTCCACTGATTTTTTTTTTAATTGCCATTTTTGAGGTATTGCCTCTTCCATATTCTAGAGATAGCTCAACAAGGAAAAAAACATGAAAGAATTATTCACTCATTTGAAATTTGGTGTGTATTTTTTGTTAAAATACAATCCCTCAACAAAAAAAAATAAAATAAACAAGATAGTAATCAAAATATCTATTTCAAATAGCTCTGTTGTTATATTTCCTTCAGTACTAGAAAGCATCTTCTGCGTGAAAAACAGCAAATCGAGTCTTTTTCAGTTTTTTATATACTGCGCAAGGCCATTCTGTGAAATGAATATAAGAAATCACCGTGGTTTCAGAGTCAGAGGATGCCTCTCTGTTATGTATAGAGTTCTCAGAAATACTGCTTTGAATACAGTATTCAAGGATAATACATTTTTCTGGAACAAATCAGAAGAGTTTTCTTCATAACCTGACATGCCTATTCAGAATTTCAAGTTGTTAGCTATAAAATAACACTTCAAGTTTCACTGTTTTCTCCTATATTTCAGAAAGAAAGACAACTCTTAATGTGTCAAAGGTTACTGACACATCTTGCCTGACTTTTCCTGGGTTTTATATTTATGGTAATTTTCACTGAGTTCAAGAAAAAATGTGAGCAAAGGCAAGACTACTGTATGAGGATTAAAGAAAAACGTGTAAATGTTTACCTGGAAGAATGCATAAAATAGTTCTTATATTTCATATTGGTCTAAAATAACTAATAGGATAACAGCTGCAAGTATGGAAGCAGTTCTGTCACCTCAAGTAATTACTGTTTTTGCAAATTGTAAATATTAATTTATTATTAATAAATCAAAGCTGGAAATGGTGAGATTTACTTATTTAATCACTTGCAATTTTTTCTCAAGGTAAAATTAAAGAAAATTTCAAAGTGATGGTTGCTCTTTATATTAAGTACTATCAAAAAATGCTTGAGTTCAGTTTTTTTCATTCCTTTCCACAGCTACAAGGAAACCAGGACTGAAATAAAAAAGCAAGAGCTGAAATATCTGGAAATCAAAGTCAAGGGGCTTAGATGATCCTTGCCATTGATGCCTGCACAGAGATGCTATTTCTATGGAGCCTGCTTGGAAACAGAGCATGTGGCTGGACAGAGAGAAAGACTTTAATCCTGTCCTCCTTCTATTGCTTTGGCCAGTGGAGCTGAATCAGTGCGTGAAGGTCCAGAAGGCAAAGTGAGGAATAGGGAAAGGGAGTGATGACAATGTCCAGCTCATATTGACTTCCCCAGCCCAAAAAGAGAGGAAGTTTTCTGTTTTAGAGATATAGTTTATACTTGCTATTTCTCCAAGTATGCAATCTAAGGTGCAGGGTGTTGAAGTTAGAAGGAAATATTTTCCTCTAACACTATTTCTAATTTAAACAAATGAAATAAGTAAGCCACTTGAATCAAATGGAAGTCCTAACAGTAGTTTAATTTGATAACATGTGAGGGAATTAGAACCCTGCTGAAGGTAAGAGGAGAAGAGTTACCATTGACTCAGTAGAGCCAGTGCTTCACTTGCCATCGGCTGTAGGTCTGCCTGGTCTGATGAACTCTGCAAGTTGTTCCACAAAACATCCCATTTCCTCCTAGAGTTTGTATGCTTGCAGTGCCAATAACCCAATGAAGCAATGAAGGGATTGAAAGCAGCCCTGTGGATGAAAAGCTGGACATGAGCCGGCAATGTGTGCTCACAGGCCAGAAGGCCAACCCTAACCTGGGCTGCATCCAAAGCAGCGAGGCCAGCAGGTCAAGGGAGGTGATACTGCCCCTCTACTCCGCTCTGCTGAGACCCTACCTGGAGTCCTGTGTCCAGATCTGGAGCCCTCAGCACAGGAAAGACATGGACCTGTTGGAGTGGGTCCAGAGGAGGGCCACAAAGATGATCCAAGGATGGAACACCTCTCCTAAGAAAGGCTGAGAGAGCTGGGGTTACTGAGCCTGGAGAAGAGAAGGCTCCAGGGAGAGCTTCTTGCAGTCTTTCAGTACTTAAAGGGGGCTTATAGGAAAGATGGGGACAGACTTTTAACAGGGCCTGTTGCAACAGGACAAGGGGTAACAGTTTTTAACTAAAAGAGGGTGGTAGATGCCCCATCCCTGGCAACATTGAAGGTCAGGTTGGATGGGGCTCTGAGCATCCTGCTCTAGTTGAAGATGCCCCTGCTCATTGCAGGAGTTGGACTAGATGGCCTTTAAAGGTCCCTCCCAACCCAAACTGCTCTATATGAAATCCTGATACATTGTCTACCCATGTGCAGTGTGTCTTGAAGACACAAAATAAATATGATGCCATGTTGCAATTAACATTACTGATGTTTCAAAGCATAGAGCTTTTACGGAGACTTGTCTGTAGGGTTTTCTGGGAACACACTATGTACTACACAAAAAATGTTTAAAGGAAGAGATTAATAAAGTTTTGTCTACCTGGAAAGCACAAACTGAAATTACTGACAACAAAGATATGAAAATCTTTATATTAATGGTGCTCTTATTTTTTGACGTAGAGATGACTTGCCTTAAGCTTTTAGATACAGGGTGACAGTGAGCTGCTATGAATCTAACAATGCTTTGCTTCAGCCTTTAACTGTTGCTAAAAATTTTTCATGCAATGGAAAGTATGATGACAGGTCCAGTATCCCAATCAGGTGTTATGAAATAAGCCTCCTTTCTAAGCTTTTAGTGGTGTTATTTTACCAGAAGAAGAGAAGCAGCTGAAGACCATTTGTATAGCCAGTGATGTCCTGTCTCCAGCTCCGCAGGAGCAGCATTGCCTGTTTTATGTAATGAGCCTGTTTCAGTTGAAGCTTAATAAAAGGACTCTGAAATAGACCTTCTGCACTTATTCTTGAAAATATTCAGATTGACAGCTAATAAGTAGTGTCCACCTGCTGATATCACTGTTCCAAATAGCAAAGGATGAGATCAGAGAAACCCTGTAATGAGGAAGTTCCTTCAGACAGAGCTCGGTGCAAGCCTGCTCTAATAGGGAAGAATATATTGTAAGGGGAAGGTATAGTTCATTCTGAAAAACTCAGGGCTGTATTAAATGCATGTGATCCTGCAGGCTTGATCTTGACTCTCTAAGGCACTAGTTTTTTTGGGTTTTGCAAGGTGCTGTTGCGTTTACAGTTTCACAGTAAGCTCAAATGATCCCAGATATTTTCTTTTCTTATTAAAATACAATGCTTTGGACATGGACATTATTAATTTATTATATTGATCACCACTTTGGCTACATTCATAGTTACTTATTTAAATATAAATAATGAATCATAGTTTTCTGGAAGTTTCCAGTGCCTTAGTGTGACTTAAAATTACAAAATAAAAAAACAGAGCAGGTGCAGAGTTCCAAGGCAGTGAACAATGAGAAAATATCACCCTTTAAAGGTCCATTTTTTTTCTGAATTTTATGAATAACTGCTGCAGGGGACCAAACACTTGCTTCTAACCTGCAGACTCTGAGGTGCTGTTCCTGTGCCAAGTTTACGAATAGAATGTATGTAGATCAGACACAAACCTCAGTGGATATAACCTTCCCCCTTCTACTATTACCCACTCTATGGAATAGCCGTTTTATCTGTCCTTATCTGGGTTTCTTGGGTTTTGGTAAAGAAAAAGCATTTTAACATGCCACCTACAGAGGAGACCAGCGTTACCCTTTTACGTTGGTCTGTGTGCAGCCTGAGAGCAGAGGGCACGCACAGCATTCTGCTGTGGCAGGTTGGCTTTAATCACAGAATCACAGAATCACAGAATCACTAGGTTGGAAAGGACCTTTAAGATCATCAAGTCCAACCATTAATCCAGAACCACCATGTCCCCTAAACCATGTCCTGAAGCGCCACATCCACACGTTTTTTGAACACTTCCAGGGATGGCGACTCCACCACCTCCCTGGGCAGCCTGTTCCAATGCCTGACCACCCTCTCAGTGAAGAAATTTTTCCTAATATCCAATCTAAACCTCCCCTGGCGCAACTTGAGGCCATTTCCTCTTGTCCTATCACTAGTTACTTGGGAGAAGAGACCAACACCCACCTCACCACAACCCCCTTTCAGGTAGTTGTAGAGAGCGATAAGGTCTCCCCTCAGCCTCCTCTTCTCCAGACTAAACAACCCCAGTTCCCTCAGCCGCTCCTCATAAGACTTGTGCTCCAGACCCCTCACCAGCTTCGTTGCCCTTCTCTGGACACGCTCCAGCACCTCAACATCCTTCTTGTAGTGAGGGGCCCAAAACTGAACACAGTATTCAAGGTGCGGCCTCACCAGTGCCGAGTACAGGGGCACAATCACTTCCCTACTCCTGCTGGCCACACTATTCCTGATACAGGCAAATGACACAAGGCAGCAAAATACCGTGTTAACATGAAACCTGTAGTGTCTTTATATGCATGAGTCTCTTTTGATATCTTCCGCCATTTATTTGGTAGAATAACGTGATGGAAGATTATTTGTGGCTGTATTTTCTATCATTTGGAGAAAAACTGGTATGTCTCAGAGCAGTTGTGAGCTGGCTTTCATGTGTGTGGAGAGACAAGCTCAATCTTGGTCTTTCCCTCTGTCATGCTGGTAGTGATCACTGCAGGGTCAGGGAAGAACAAAGTATTAAGAAGATATTAGCAGTAGTGATAAATGGGAAATGGCTGTTGCTAGTTTGTCCCATAATGAGATGAACTTCATTAATGGGTGACTGATTATCTTTTTCTTTTTTTTTTTCAACCAAAATATGAAGCAGAGAGAAGCCCAGCTAGAATGGCAAATAGATTTGACATCTGAGAGACACCGCATGTGAAATCTGAGAAATACTAGTTTCTCCCATATATAAAACAATAAAATGAAAACATGGATGTTTTTAAAGCTAAGTAAAGACTCGATTTTGCAGATCAGGAAACATCTAACAGGCTGAATCGACCTGAAGGTGAGGAGTACAAGAGTGAAATAATTCAGTTTACAATAATGCTTAAAACTGTGCTGTATGGCACCATTATTCAGAATGGAAGAAATCTGGTTCAGTCTCCAGGTGTGTTTTATATTTCCCCTGCCATTTTCTAGGCCCATGCATATTTGTATAGTCAAATTTGCTGGGTTTCATGATTGGTTGTACCAAAGTAAAATGTCTCAATCACTGTAGTTCAGATATGCTGTGACCAGCAGGTCAAAGGAGGTGAATCTGCCCCTCTACTCTGCTCTGGTGAGACACCCATCTGGAGTCCTGCACCCAGCTCTGGAGCCCTCAGCACAGGAAAGACAGGGACCTCCTAGAGCAAGTTCAGAGGGGGACACAAAAATGATCAGAGGGCTGGAACACCTCTCCTGTGAGGACAGGCTCAGAGAGTTGGAATTGTTTAGCCTGGAGAAGGTGGCTCTGGGCAGACCTTCTTGCAGGCTTCCAGTACTTAAAAGGGGCTTATGAGGAAGATGGAGAGACTTTTTACCGTGGCCTGTAGTGACAGAACAAGGGGTAATGCTTTTAAACTGAAGGAGTGTAGGTTTAGATTGGACATGAGGAAGAAAGTTTTTAAGATGAGGGTGTTGAGACACTGGAACAGGTTGCCCAGAGAAGCTGTGGATGTCCCATCCCTTGAAGTGTCCAAGGTCAGGTTGGATGGAGCTTTGAGCAACCTGACCTAGTGATAGATGTCCCCGCCCATGGCAGTGGTGATGGACTAGATGATCTTTAAAGGTCCCTTCCAACCCAAACCATTCTGTGATTCTATGTTTCTATGATTCTATATTCAGGTAATGCTATAGATAACTGAAGCTTATAGCATGGTGCATTTTAGAAAATGGAAATGGATGACAAAAAGCCTCTTTTTGTGTAAATTATGGTAAACTAGGTGTCTCAGGCAGATGCTTTGTTTTTTAAGCAGCACTCAGAACTTTCGTCCCAATCTACTGCCCTGCACAATCAAGTCTATTACAGCTAAACCATGAAAATAAACAATCAGTGCAACATACTGCCTTTAGCTGCTGTGATTTTCCATACATTAGTACTGACAAAAAGAAAATAAGACCTCATCTCCTCTATGAGAAAACAGATTATCAATATCTCCATCTTCAGTACCCCGCACTGTGTTGGTGTCATGAGTACATACAGATATGTGTATTTTCCAAGTATGTGTCGTGGTTTAATCCCAGCTGGCAACTAAGACAGTTTAACAGGACAGCAAGGGAAGAGATAATAATAACAATAACAATAAATAATAATAGAATAAATAAAATATGTGATGCACAGTACAATTGCTCAACACCTGCTGACCGATGCCCAGCCAGTTCCCGAGCTACGGTGTCCCTAGCCAAGTCCCCCCAGTTTATATATTGAGTATGACATCATATGGTATGGAATATCCCTTTGGCCAGTTTGGGTCAGCTGTCCTGGCAGAGCATGAGAAGCTGAAGGGGCCTTGAGTCTGTATAAGCACTGCTCAACAATAACAAAAACATCTCTGTATTATCAACACTGTTTTCAGGACAAATCCAAAACACAGCCCCATACAAGCTACTATGAAGAAAATTAATTCTATCCCAGCCAAAACCAGGACAGCATGGTACATGGCGCCTGAAATGCTTGAATTCAAGAATAGCTGACATTTCAGTATCAAACGTTTTTCTATCTGTAGCTTCTGCCGAAATGTAATGGAAAGGTTTGTTTCTTGCTAGTTTGAAAACAAACCAACTGTAAACCCCTAAGGAAGCTGTGAGACAGAAAACAATCAACTCTCCTGGGTAAACTGAGAAAGATGAAAAGTATAATCCAAGCTTTTCTCCAGTCAATCTATCCTCATGACAAGGCTATAACATGAATGGGAAATGGCATGAACCTAACCTATCCTCTTTGCCACTTTTCACTTGTAATTTTGTGATTTTATTCAGATGCTGTAATAAATGTGATACACTAGGCTATCACTTGAAGAGGGTTATTTCAAGCATAATAAGCTGTATTGTTAACTGCAACTGTAATTTAATTTCTGCATTGAGTATTACTTATAGATTCTCCTACATCCTAAACAAACTACTCTTGATATATTAGTTTTTTCTTTTTTCTTGTTTTTCCCCTTTTTATTTTTTTAAAACAAGTCTTTGAATTCTGAAAGTCATTTTAAAAGGAAAGTAGGAATACAGCTCTGGATGTTCCTGCTCCAGTAGTGCATGGCAAGATCAATTTGGGCATTAAGCTTTAGCTTTTACCCTCATGCAAGCCTGCCAGGCAGTAGGTATAATTATGCCAGAAACACCTCAGCTTCATTATAACTTTAGTATGTTATCAGAAATTCATATATTAGGCAGACATACTGAATGACTCCATATTTCCTTACTTAAAGAAAATCTGATCTTTTTAATTCAGTTAAATGTATATATTCTTCAATAAATTATTTTTTATAATTTTTTATAATTTGTTCAAAACATATAAACATCCACATTTTAAAAAAAAAAAAAAAGAGATGCAATTTTCTGCTGGCATTTGGTCCAAAATCAAATGACATAACTGATTGACTATGGTTTAATATAAAGTTGTCTCTGTAGGTGAGTATCTTTGATTCACGTTAAATCAAACACACAGAGTTTACAATACAAAAGAGACATAATTTTTTCTTTCCCAGTTCCCCCCTTGATTTGAGTTTGAATATTTTTCTAATTGGATATGTTTTACCACAGAATTCATTTAATTTTTCCCCCTGTGTCAGCAATTAATAAGTTACATGGTACCTACTTAAGCTGCTACCTGCTTCTGGAGCAAAATTCAGGTGGCAGTAATGAATCCGTTAAGTGCAAAGGAGCTGAACAGACTTACAGCAAGCTGATGAAGCATCCAAGAAAAGGTTAAATTCGGGTTCTGTCTGCAAGCTAAAAGGTAAAAATGCTGCTGCTAGCACTAAAAATCAGCACACTGAACATTTTTACTATTGCATTTAACTATTTTACTTAAAATGGCCTTATTTTGCTTAAAAACTACAACAGCCCCTTGTTGTTCTTCCTTCCTGCAGCTGAAAGAATGTCCATCACCTGTAGACAAAGATTAATAGTGATAAATAAGTGATGCATTAGAAAGCGTACAAAGATATACGAGGATGTGGCCTGAGGGAATTCTCTGATCTCAAAGCAGAAGCAGCATTTATGAAGCAAACTATAGGAGAAAATTCACTCAGAACTTAAGGCTCTGATGATATTCATCCCAGCCATTCGCCTCAGAATACATTGTGGATTCATACTAAAGCTCCTTTCCTTTCAAACCAAAGCCAGTAATCACTTCTTTGGCACTCTAAATGGAGGGGTCAGCTCACCTTATCAAGTTGCTGTGACTGATGGCATGCAGTAGTGAGAACAAAATGTTGGACTCCATTGGCAAAGCTGTGAACTTTCCCTTGTGTTTTTAGCAGTGGTTGGGACAGAACAGCCCCTGGGTAGAATATGATTTACATCTTAGGTAAATTCATCACACTTCATCATGGTAGTGACTGTCTTATAAACTGCCCAGGCAACTACATACACACGAGGATGACTGAGAAACCAGCTACAGTGGAAACAGAAATGCCAAGCCATGATGGACTACATTGGATGTAGGCTCTGCAACATCTTCAGATGTTCTCAGACTGCTAAAACGTAGCCCATATGATGTTATGCGCCTGGGACCATGCCTAGAACACGATCATTCTGTATTGAAAGTAGATTTCTAGGATCGCTACGGGGAATTGTGCAACTACATGAGTATTTTATTTTGGTTCAGTACTCTTCCAAAGTTAATATCCTGACTGTCCATACTTATCATTATATGATTTGCGCTATGGAGTCGTTTCAGAGTGCTTACGTGACATTTATTTAGATGAAACTAAACTGAAAAAACCTGCTCTGGGAGAGCACCAAATGAGTGCTAACTGCAAATGAGAGATCAGCCCATGGGATCAAACTGGAGCTAGTTAAAGGAGGCATGTATGGTTCTCATTTGCATTTGATCCTCCATGCCAGCTGTTTCATTCTACAGATCTACTCCTACTGCATGGCAACACATGTTAAGGTCAATATAGCTGCAGAGAAAAATGGGGCTGGACCTCTGCTAATGAGAAGGAGGCATGCAGAATGCCCTTCATCCTTTCACCAGTTGGTGCACGACTTGGAGAACAAGAATAAGGCCACAGCCTACTCTCCCTTCATTCTTCACTTTAAAAGGAAGAAATTGCTGAAGAAGCACGAACATTTGGATTATCATTAGCTACTGACATGGAGACCAAAACAACATAGACAATAATTCTGGCTGCAACGTTTTGTCAGAGACCAAGAAAGCTAATAGTGCAAAAAGAAAATATTTCAACAGATGCTGTCTTACAAAGAGATGTGCAGAGTAGACAGAATGTAATTACATGCAACTGTTGCTTTTTTGTTCAAGGAACAGTATAAATCACAGTAATTTGTGTTTGATTTTTAAAGAACATACTGTATATTTGGGCATGAATCAAGGAGCATGCCTTGGCTGAACTCTTTAGCTCTTATTCATCTGTTTGCATAGATTTTTCCATGATTCTTAATGTTTTTCTATTGTATAGAGAAAACAATATGGGGGACATCTGGTGGCCACTAATTAACAGAAACTCTCTAATTTATTGTAATAATTGGAAGATCTACTACTAGGCTTAAAAATAAACAAATACAATTAAAAAGTCAGGATAATGTATCACAAAATTCACCCGTAATTTATTTGCTTCTTTAGTTTCAATTTTTTATGGCTATTCACAGTGCATTGGTAAAATGCAGAAAACTGTTGTAAATGCAAATGCATCAAATTTACGATTCCAAAAACCCATTTCTGAATTTTGGAAAAGTTTGGAGCCAAATTAGGACCTTGACCTACACAGAACTATCTCTACTATAGGGTCAAAAATGTTTACATACATTTTGAATGTTTTAAAAAATATTTATCTATAAAATTATTTAGTAAATGTATTTATTTATTTATTTAAGTATTTGTCGTTTCTATGGCTGATTGATACGAAGAGGTGACAGTGTATCAAGGCATCAGCTGATGCTAAATAATTTGAATTATTAAAATAAGCATTTATCCCTCATGTCAATTTGCAACCCCTTCTCCAACTTGGGATCTTCATATGTGCGTGTGCATGTGTGTGTGTAAAGCGAATAAATATACCTTTCTTTTGGTCACACATGATAGCATCTCACTTCTTTCATTCTTTAACAAGGAAGGTAGAATATTGAAATGAGTAGCTCTTGATGAAAGAACTTTTCCCATTCAAATCACAAGAGCAGTGCTCTTTTTCTCATCCCCATTGCTTGGAAAAACACTAAATAATAGACGTTACCATATTCAGAAATACCATACTGTGTTGCTGGGGTCAATTCCCTGTCACCCAGAAAAAAAAGTCTGACTAGACAGTACCTTCATGAATTTCTGTGGGATTTCTGGATGTGCTACCACCGGACTGGAGCTACACAGTACACACGGCCTGCCCTGGACAGCTGGACAGGGTCACCCACACCGGGCTCCTCTGTGTGTCACAGGCAGAGAGGCTGTACAGAAGCAGCGGCGGGCAACGTGCCACTCCCTTTGGCCTCTGAAGGCGGAATGCTGGCATTCGAAAGGATTTGCATATTACACTGAAGTTTTAAGCCGTGGACACTTAACATGAAATAAGATGCAGTCGTTATTTCAGCTGTTTCCTGGTAGATTAGTGACTACTTGTCCTTTTGAAAGTGTTCTTTACAAGAAAGACCTGACCTAAACCTAGGTATCTATACCTTCCTAATTATGAAAATTAAGGCCACAGATTTGCGATTTTTAGCTAGTATCCTTTATTTTCTGAAAAGAAACATTACAACTGCAAAACAAAGAATGTTTCTTCTGTTCATGGTGATTCTGAGAATAGAAAACTTACGTCTGTGTGTTTGATATTTCCTGATTTTAAGGGAACATTTTTGATACAGAATTTTAGGTTAAAAACATTGCTTCTGGGAGCCTCTCTGTGCATTGAAAATTGAGTTATTGACCTAAATAAGAAATTAACATGGTTTTATTTTGTTTAAGATCATTTGTAGATCAGGTAAAATGTTTATTTCCCCAAAGTTAGTAAGCTTTAATTTCTGCTAATGTTTTAATTTTTGTTGATGTCTAGTATGTCAAGTTGTTGTGCTTGGTAATTCAATATATTGGTTTTGTAAATGTTAATGTATTCTTCATCATGTTGTCTTGTGCCCAGGTCTACCAGTCGACCTACCAGTCTATTCCCAATCTAACGGTATTTCAAAGGTGTATAAAAAAGGAAACCTACATCAAGCATTTTGCATTGATTTTTACAAAAACTGTCAAAACATGTCACAATGTTATTCATGTCAGCATTTCTCTGAGGCTTTGAGTGTTTACATATTAAAACATCCATCTTCTTTGTGATACTAGAGACATCTGTCTGGTCAGTGCTTTCAATTTTGTCTCCATCTTAAATTGTTTTAGAGTAACTTTTGCTCTTATGTTCTGATTCTGCTCTCTCACTTAACCTGTTATGTCAGTGTGATTCTGCCTACTGCTGTGGCTGGGTTTATGAAAGGCAGGTCCTGCTTGAATAACCTGATCTCCTCCTATGACAAGATGACCCACTTAGTGGATGAGGAAAAGGCTGGAGAGCTGCCCAGCAGAAAAGGACCTGGGGGTGCTGGTTGACAGCCAGCTGAACATGAGCCGGCAGTGTGCCCAGGTGGCCAAGAAGGCCAACAGCATCCTGGCCTGTATCAGCAATAGTATGGCCAGCAGGAGTAGGGAAGCGATCGTGCCCCTGTACTCGGCACTGGTGAGGCCGCACCTTGAATCCTGTGTTCAGTTTTGGGCCCCTCACTACAAGAAGGACATTGAGGTGCTGAGCTGCTGGAGCATGTCCATGACAGCAAAGCTGGTGAAGACTCTAGAGCACAAGGCTTATGAAGAGTGGCTGAGGGAACTGGACTTGTTCAGTCTGGAGAAGAGGAGGCTGAGGGGAGACCTTATGGTTCTCTACAACTACCTGAAAGGAGGCTGTAGTGAGGTGGGTGTTGGTCTCTTCTCCCCAGTTACTAGCAACAGAATGAGAGGAAATGACCTCAAGTTGCACCAGGGGAGGTTTAGACTAGATATTAGGAAAAATTTCTTTACTGAGAGAGTGGTCAAGCATTGGACCAGGCTGCCCAGGGAGGTGGTTGTGTGACCATCCCTAGAGGTATTTAAAAGACATGTAGATGTGGTGCTTGGTGACTTGGTTTAGTGGTAGATGAGGCAGTGTTGGGTGTGAAGTCGGACTTGATGAACCTAAATAATTCTATGATTGTATGACTCTGTGACTTGAAAAATATAATAGTTTGGAAAATTGGGCCCTTGATTTTAAATGAACTGAAAATGATGTAAGTAAACGCGGATTTCTTTAATTTCTAATTAATCTGTTCTGGTCCAGCTGTCAGTTCAGTATGTGGAAATGTGTTGTATCAGATTCTCTTTTCACCTTGAAAAGGTTATGATTTTTGGAATTCCAGCTTATTTGTGAGATTTTTTAAAGACCTTTCATAAAATTTACAGAGCACCTACCTATTCTCTATTAATCATCCACAGTTCTTAATGCCCATAGCCATAGTGCTTTGGCATTGATGCTCTGTCACAGATTTCAATATTCCAAAGCATGAAACAATAACAGCCTTATAGATTTTACACATTACTATCATTATTATGCAGATTACTCCTTCCAGCACATAATAGTTTCTTCAAATGTCCTTGGGTGCTTGTCACTACTATTGAGCACCTTGCTAAACCTTAACACCATGAAACATTTTGTTACAGCATCACATTGTGGGTGAAGGAGCCATTGACACCATAAGGTTTCGATAATGCTCCTAAAAAGTAAGAGGAATATATGCCTTTTCATGGCAAGGTGACTAGTCGGTCGTGTGGTCTCTCTGGAGAGTCTTGAAGGTGTATCTGCACTTCAGTAATCATTTTTTGGCCCAGGACTCTCTGGGAAGGTCAGAACAGCAGGATCTGCACTCCTTGCTCCAACTGTGCAATATTTCACTTGAAACTGTGCAAAGATTTATCTTACTGTCATGTCCTCCAAATCTCCGAAGCAGTAAGTTCAAATTCCCTGTGGTCCTACTTGCATTTTTCAGTGCTGTTTTTCAATTGCAAACAGTTTGTTCCCTTTCTTCTCTACATTTTCTCTCTAGTTTGCTATATACAAAGGTATAGATGTATGGTATTCTAACCAGATAGAAAAACATCGGCCGTGCGGAAGTTTGTGGGAGGACAGGACTTTGTAGATTGAAAAAAAAAATATTCCTGTGAAGATTGATTAGGCTATCTTTAAATTCACTTGACTGATCTCTAGCTCCTATTTTGACAACTCTGATTCATTAGAAAGTAGGATTTAGCTGATGATGTAATTTACCTAAATTTCACCAGCTGGTGAAATTCCTGTTTCACAGGAAATTGATTCATAATTATTAAAAACTTCCTTAGAACTTGATGGGTACCTTTCCCACACAGACTTTAAGATGTGTTATTCATCAAATAACAAAAATCCAAATTACTGGAAAGTCAGGTGCTAATTAGTCCAAGAAATCAAAAGTAATTTTGTTTGTGGCATCACACATAGATGTAAACTTCAGAAAGATAAATCCATATTTTTTTGCACTGGATCACATCTATCACTCACAGAAGACATTTAAACCCATGCCTAATAGGAGAAAGAGCAAGGCGGGTTACATTGTATTTGATGACCACAGTTGTAGTTGCATGTTGTGGAACCAAAGAAAGATTCTTACATGAAAATAGTTTTCTGCTTCAGGAGGACCTCATGGATACTGACCAGAATGCAGGGAAAAATAAGCATTAATAAAAAGTAGAATTGTGTAAAAGAAAAAAACCTGTAAAGAGATTTTAAAACTCAGAGATTTTTAAGAATGGTACATTCTTTTCATTTTTTTTTTCATTTTTGATGTTCATTTACTTCATGTCCTCAGGGTTACTTCATGTCTTCAAGGTTTTCACCACAAGGGTTAGAAATCTACTTTTCTTTATCTTTGTAAATGAAAAATTAGCTTCTCAAGCAAGATCAGAATCACAACATCTGAAGCTTTGAGACAAATGCTAAAAAAGATAGCTTCCAATCACTTGCACGGAAAAACAGCAGAAGAAACACGCACTTGGGTAGCATATACCTGTAAATATAAATACACATGTGTGCACACACACGTGCACACACACATATATGCACGTATAAGTATACATGGATAAATACAGATATATATATGTATGTGTGTGTATGCATGTGCACACACCCCCCTGGGTAAATATACCTGAGTGGTACAAGATAGGAACTGTTTATAGCAAACAGCAAGCATGTCTGGAAAAGAGCAGTTGTGAGATGAAAAACACGCACTCAGTTTAGAGATAGTAATTACTGACAGATGTGCCACATCTTCCCTATCCACTCAGATTTAGATAATTATGTGTTTCTATTAATTCTGTGGGTTTCAACATAGAAAATGGAGCAAACCTGTGACAAAGCTACATGACCTTTTATAAGCACGTATATAACTGGCACAAGGGGAAAAAGCCAGCGTCTTTTAACTAGTACTTCTGTCTTTCAGCATTCTTGGATTTCTTGTCTGTGAAAACTTAAGTAGTGGAAGCACCATTAAGTGCATTTAGAGGAAGCGGTGGGAGAAAACTAAAATGGAAGCCAAAGGAGCAAAAGGCACCGAGCGATCAGAAGACACTTTATGCTCTTGTGTCCTGTCAATAAAACAAGAATGCCCCGAGTTGGCTTTTTGCCACGTCCTACAGAGGTTTTAAAGTCGTCACACTTAAAATAGCTAGCAATATAAGCAGGTTTTTGCATTCACCATGAAGTTTCACCTGTTATTTGCTCAGCCTGTCTGTAATATAAGGCACCTGTTTGTTAAAAATTTGCATCTGGGCATAATTCTGTGGGCTCAGGTGAAATGTTGCTGGTTTGATGATTCCTCAGTGGAAGGCTATCATGTCAAGACATCGTTCTCCTGAGTTCTGAGTTTTTTGATGAGAGTACTAGCTGATAAAAATAGCCAAGCACAAGTAAGAGTCCAATAAACAGTAACAGCACTTTTCTCGTGACTGCTTCTGAAATACTGGGCAGCATTCAACAATATGTTAACTAGAAAGATATTGATCAATTAGAGAGAATTTAGTGAAGAACAACAAATTAATTACTAGAGGACGATGAGAATTTGGGAGATGGATTCAAGGTACTAAATTAGGTATGTGGTGACTAAGCAAAGCAGAGAATGGTGTTCGGATAAACCTCTAGCATTTGCTCAGGTTCGGCGAGTGAAGTGCTGCTATGTGGTTCACATGACAGAGGATGTCTATCGGGTCAAAAAAGACGTCACATTTGCTTACGTGGGAAGGATGAGCCGTCGTTTCCAGGAGGGGGAACGTGTTTTCCAGCAGGACCGAGGCAGCGGCAGGGCAGCCGAGTGGCACGCAGCTATCTGCAGTGCGGTGCTCCCGCCTCCCTCCCGTGCTGGGACGCCACGTCAGATGCGTCTGCTCAGAGATTCATACGTGGTCCTGATGCTGCATTGCAAATGGCCCCAGAGAAAGGCCTGGGCTGTACGGGAGTGTGAAAGGGGGGACAGCAGTATGAGTCTTATGCTGAGTGTGTAAGATTTCATGGGTGAGAAAAGTGTGAGGGTTGCTAGCTGTATGTAAAGAGAGAATTATTTAACGCTGTAAGGGAAGATATAGTTAAGAATAAAATAAAGAAATTAAAAAAAATTGGGCTATCAAAAAAAAACCCCACAACAAAAAACACAAAAGTGAGTTCTGATGAGGAATTGTCTCCTGAGAGAACCTGGAGGATGATTCACCACTAGTATTTTTAACATTATTCTGTATGAAACACTAGAAAGTATGCTTTTGGGACTGAGCCTCCCTTAGCAAAGGCATGGGCTTCATGATCAATGAATCTTCTCTGTTTTTAATGTCTGTAATTTTCTGAGTATATTCTAAACAATGTTCATATTTCTGCCCTGGAAGGTACTGCTGCTGAGTGAGAAGAATCTGTGTACTGTTCCCATGAAAACGCTGGAGTGCAATGAAAAAGAGCTTGTGAGTGATAATTAGAGCTATTTAGCTAATAGACTAATAATATTTTTCTCATTATGTGGTGTAGGGAGGAGGAGGAAGGCGGCAGGCCGGCCTCATGCCAGAAGCTCTGAGTCACAATTACAAGTTATGCTGCAATCTTGCAGTATCTCCCTTTTATGGTGCCTGCCAGTTGTGTCCCCAGTAAGAACCCGCGAATGTAACGCTACCGTTTCTCCACCGCTGCAGAGAGAGAGCAGGCGCAGCCCCTCTGTTCTTAAACTGTCAGCTACTGCCCTTGCGTGATATTTCTTTCTACCTTCTCCCAGAGAAGTCACAGAACTTTCTCTGCGTTTGCAAGCGGGAGACAGAATCAGAATCACTAAGGTTGGAAAGGACCTTCAAGATCATCAAGTCCAACCATTAATCCAGCGCCACCATGTTCCCTAAACCATGTCTTGAAGTGCCACATCCACACGTTTTTTGAACACTTCCAGAGATGGTGACTCCACCACCTCCCTGGGCAGCCTGTTCCAATGCCTGACCACCCTCTCGGTGAAGAAATTTTTCCTAATATCCAATCTAAACCTCCCCTGGCGCAACTTGAGGCCATAAGTCACGAACACAAATGACAACCTCAGACGTGCCCTTTCTTCCCGTGAGCAGGGAAGGAGCTGTTGCAGGAGGTGGAAGATAGCTGAGATTTTCAGCATTCAGAGGCCGAAGGCTCGTTCTGAAACTCCTTCATGGGCCTAGCTCACATCTCCTGCATGGATGCTGGTTCTGCAGGGAGAGGGAAATCACTGGTTTGGGCTCTGCTCTTGAGTCTGTTCCTCTCTGCACTCATACACAGCCCAGGAAGAGTCTGGCATCGTAAGTTTTCCCTGCTTAGTTGCTGTTTCCCAAGTCTGATGCAGACAAAATTTTCTTCCTGCTCTTCTCAAGCTTCTCTGAATTTTTTTGGTTCTTGGCCATTACATTTTCCTTTTTTCCTCTTACTCATCCTCTGAAAAAGATGATTACATTAATTTTCAACCATGGTGCATACAAAAATACTTGTATATTTGTTAAAAGGAGAATAACATGACATGTTGCAAACATAGTCTTAGTGATGGTGATTATGGGACTTGAGGAGGCAATAATAAGTTGTGACCAATTCTTATGATCAGAAGATGACCAAATAATGATGTGTGTCTAGTTTGCTGCAACAGCTGAAGCTGGCACTGAAGTCACAGCATGAATTGCAGCGGCACCAGTGACACTGGATTCCTGGAACTATTACTTGTAGAGCTATCCATCTTTTTCATGTGTTTTTGGCTTTCTCGGTCGTCTAATTTTTAAGCCACACTGACAGAATAAAAAAAGTGTGAGGTCTTCTTTTGTACTTATGAATATTATAAGCTCTATAATACTTGTCTTGCGTGTTAAACTCTTGAAGTGTTTATCAAGCCCTTGTTAAACCCTGTACGTAACAGTGATGACCAGCTGAAGTAGGCAAAAGTGATGTTTTGTGGATTAACTGGTGCAGATTTAGAGAGCTGACGATAGCCTTCAGGATGAATCTAGATGCCAATAACAGAAAAAAGGCTCACTAACTTTGAATAAAAATCTTCCTGTCAGCTTGAATGTTAGGTGATGCATAGCTAATCATAACTGTGCCAGCAAATCTGTCAGCCCTGTTTTATCTAGAAAGTACTGCTTTTTGCTCATAAAGGTTGAACTGCCACTGTGACTTCTTAAAATCTCTGTTCTCCACAGCTGTGTTTGCTAGAAGTTAAAATCCAGCTGCATGTGTGGTTTAACGGTTTAACGGATAATATATATATTTATTTTCCTTCTGCAGCTTGGAAACTGAAATAGCCTAAAAGATTTATATTTGACCTTCTAGGGTTTCTCTAGTGTTCTGCGTTGTTTCTCACTCCAGTTCGCTCAGAGTTGCCTCAAAACTTTATCACAAAAATTCAGTAGGTTCGTTTATAAACTTGGGGTTAAGGCCCAGGAGATCAAGATGGAGATAGCAGTAAGAGTTTGTTCAGTTTCATGTAATTGTCCTATTATACCAAAGAAATCTATTCTCTGAATTGAATTTAACTTCTGCTCTATAAAAATAATTCTATACCTGCCAAGAGCTGCAATAGTGTGATAATGTTCCAATAATATATGTTGCCACATGATTTATTTTCTAGTAGTTAAAATTTTAAGGTCATTAAGAGGGAAAGCAAAAGGAGAGATGTTTTAAATATGGTTGTTTTAGCATGATTTTCCCCATGTAACCAATACAGCAAAAGTTTGTTTATTTGAGTGCTCACATTTCTTTTGATATGAAGGGGTCTTTAATTTAGTAAGGGAATATTATTCAGCCTATAAATTCAGTGCAGACAGTACGACTGAGTTTATTACATGAAACTGAGCAGCAAATAACTTTTAATGTGTTTTCAGTAACTTTCATCAGTAACACTAGCACATGGTGTTTTTTGATCAGAAGTGAATTGTGAAATCTTTCTTCTAGTCAAAATATAGGAGTTAAAACTTAAACCCAGTTAAACGAATGAGAAGAACGTAGGAAAAATAACCATATTAAAAATGGTTCTTCTAATCTGGACAAAGTGTAGCAAGATGCTTCACCCACAAATCTCCTGAAGATAAAGAAAAATATAGTTTGAAAAGTCTGTATTTTGAAACTAATATTTTTGCTCTTCGTGTAATTAATACAAACATTAATTCATTGTCCAAACAAGCCATTGTTCCTCATTGGCTCTTAATGTTATCATCTGCCATATAAAAAGAAAAGCTTTATAGTACAACTTTGTTAAAATCAGAAAGAAAACCTAAATCTTTGCATGTAGAGTATGTTATGCAATTGTAGTCCTAATTCTGGCTGACTGTGTCAACGAGTCCTTCTAACCTGTTGTACTTAGCAGGTTTGCAGTCATGGAGTAGCAGTGCAAAGGGTTCGATAAAAGTGGGGAAAATAAAAGGAGCTACTGATGGTAGAGGCTTTGCGCTATAGTAAAATTGAAGGGCAATAATATCCTATCAATACTTCTTTTTAGGCTTTTGTCCTAATAGGCTTTTGTCCTAATTGACTTTTGTCCTAATTCATAAATATGATTCATTCAGGTTT
Source organism: Phaethon aethereus (assembly GCF_964289735.1). Lineage (NCBI taxonomy): Eukaryota > Metazoa > Chordata > Aves > Phaethontiformes > Phaethontidae > Phaethon > Phaethon aethereus. Next base: position 127,149,074 of record NC_138575.1, read on the forward strand.
TTTAAGCACATGAATATGGCCGATCTTCCAAAGTGGACTGGAAGATCGTATTTTTTCCTCCCTTGTTTTTCCTAACACAGTTATAGTCATTATTAGAGCTCCCCTGACACGTTTCTATTACATTCAGACAACTGGACTTGGATTCATTTTCTCAACAAGGCAGCCTGCTGTGCTAATGGCCAAGCAATAAGGTCACCTTTTAAAACTACCAGTGCAGTGTTTGATTGGCAGATATGTATATTAAAAATAATGTTAATTTTACGGCTTTTATTTTCTGCTGTGCTCTAGTATCTTTCTTCACCGGCTGGTTTATTAACTGTGGGAGTATATGTACATGAAAATAATACTGTCCCTGATCCCTCACCTTACTTGTAATATTCCTTACTAAGCTCTCTTTTTTCAGAGACAGTTGGATGTGGAACTTAAACGGCGCCTTTCCAGCTCTTTTCAGTTGTACGAAGCTGCTCTGTTACCCTTCCAGCTCAATTCGTAGCCTTCCCTCCTGTGAGCCGGGGCTCTGTCAGTTCAGCTTCCATCCTTGGCTCTGCACCCTCGCCCAGCACTGACATTACAGAGAAATAGCAGGCTAGATATTACCTCTTGTGTCCTCTCCTTTAGTGATATATAGATACAGCCATGACACAGCACCCTGCCTCAGGCTGGGCGGCCACAGAATTGTCTCTGTGTTGCAATATGCGGTTCACTGAACAAGAAGGACCAGACTTCTGAAATGGCTCTGCGGGTGGTTGCCGGGAGGGGAATATACATCTCCTAATCAGGCATTAGGCCTGAGCCTTTTCAAGCCGTACCTAAGTGCCTGGAATAGTGCTGGGATAGACTCTGGTACAGATAAAGGCAGAGGATAGATAACCTACAGGTGAACAACGGGACCATAAAGATTATGGTCCCATCGTTTCTTCTTAGCTTCGTGTATTTGAAAGTAGGGTAAGACACAGCCCAGGTCCATTCTGCTGTTAGTTAAAGTCAGCTCTCAGCTACTCCAGCGCAACACTCTCAACATCATGGGAATCCCATGAGGGATCGTTCCTAAACATGGAATCCATCCTAAATATGAAATACAACCACGAGATCAGCACCTCATTCAAATAAGTGGTAGGCGAATGGTGCAGGAAATTGAATGCTTCCCCTTTTTGCCAATGGGTCACCAAAGAAGTAACCAGCCGAAATTCCTTCTTAGTTAAGAGGGGAATATATAGTTTTAATGTTTTGAGAGCTACTTCCTCCATCAGTTCAGAGTCCATCCCCATCTGTGGGATATATTCTGGATTTCCCTTCAGTTTTGTTGGATCTAAACTTCTGTGAGTCTTTTTAGGTTGGTTGCTGATTGTTGCTATACCTTAGCACTGACGTCCTAGGATAACTTTAGTGCATGTCAGTACATAAACTCGTAGTTGCCATTTAGTTGTTTACTACGTGTCAATCAACTGAATAACAAATCACATTTCGTTTGGAAGGAAAGGTTAAAAAGTCACTTTAAAATTTTTGGCAGAGATTTTCTTGAGTTTTGCATTCTTTAAATGCTTTTAATGTCAACATCTGAAATATGTAATTAGCATTCATTTTTTGTAAGATTTTCATTGTGGTGAGATAGAGCTGAGCCACAGAACCCTCTGCCCCGTGTCCATTTTGACAAAGTATGATCCATAATAAAACTCTCAATTCTGCACACTCATTAAAATGGTCCTCGTCCTAATGATCTAGATAAAGGGCAGAGAAATGATTGCTTAGTGCTTTCCACTACACTTGCAAGGAAAATCTAAAGAAGGATCTCTTTTTCATGTGAATAAAAAAATGCTCTCCCCATTTTCTTTAAAGGCTTTAATTTTCCCATTATCAGAATAGCTTACCCCATATCTTCTTCCTATTATCAAGGCTTCAGGGTACAGACTAGCAGCAATTTAAAATCACCCTTTTATTTCTGTACCTAGTAACAGAGAGATGCAAGCAATCTTCTGGTGCACAGATTCACCTTCTCTTACTACATTTTGTTGTGACTCATCTACTGCTCCTTGAAAATTAAGGTTCTTTTCATTCAAATTGAGAATGTATATTTTCCTATTTTCAGCTTTCTTCGAATAAGTATATCTTGCAGAAATCAGGATATTTTGTATTAAATATGAGTAGCATCTAAGCCAGAAAAAAAAAAAAAAAAAGGACTGTCTCATGTTTGAATTTATTTCTATGGCAAAAAGGTAAAACAAGGAATAATAATGAGTAGTAACAGTAGCAAAGTTACATATTTGACCCACTTATTCCTTCCAATACTGGCAGTTCCTTTCTGCATGGGACTTTCAGATCTCAGTTTTATCTAATGGAAGCATCTCGGTACACCGCAGGGCGAGTCCCTACAAATGATGTTTGACATTTATAAATGTCTTGAAACTAAAAGGGAATATCAGACAATTCTTTTGGTATGATTCAGGCTTCAATGTAAATAATGTCTTATCTAATTAGAAGTGACAGTGTTTAACAGACCTTTCCTAAGTGTGCTGGGTCTGGCTGGGATGGAGGTAACTGTCGTCATTGTGGCCCATAAGGTGCTGTGCTATGGATTTGTGTCCAAAGCAGTGTTGGTAACAAACCAAAGCTTTGGCTACTGCTGAATAGTGCTTGCACAGAGCCAAGGCTCGCTCTCTGTTTCCCACTCTGCCCTGATCCCCCCGCCCATGTTCAGCAAGTAGGCTGGGGGTAGACAAGGCGTCGGGAAGCGAGATAGCTGGGACAGCTGACCCAAATTGACCAAAGAGTTGTTCCGTACCATATGATGTCATGCTTCACAGTAAAAGCTCAAGGAAAGGGTGAGGAAGGGGAGACATTCATGGGTGTGGTGCTTTTCTTCCGAAGCACCTGTTACACGTGCTGAGGCCCTGCTTTCCAGGAAGCGGCTAAACATCATCCTGCCAATGAGAAGTATTGAATTAATTCCTCTTACGTTCCTTGTGCATGCAGCTTCTGCTTCCCCTGTTATATTGTCATTATCTTGATCCATAAGTTTTCTCAACTTCCTTCTATTTTCTTCCCATCACACCAGAGAAGGGAGTGAAAGAGAAGGTGGATGAGCATTTGGCTCTTAGCCAAGGCTAACCCACCACACCAAGTGTTGCTGCTAGAATCACTTTCAGAAATTTATGGACATATATGTTCAAGAAACAACTCTGCAGTCTGATTTCTCCCCCCCCCCCCCTTCTCCCATGTATGGAATTTCTATAATTCAGAGATCAACCCCATACCTACTATTATCACTCTGGTCTTACTTTTTAGGTGCATTTAGAAGTTCCTGGATAAATATTTGGAGTCTACATAAAACAGAATTCTGGAAGAGCATCTCCAGCAATAGTTTTAAGGCTTAGTCATATGTTTTGCTGATCAGTTGAAAGAGCCTTATAGCAACTGATGGATCACTTTATCTGGAGCGCTTGGTATCTCTGGCTAAAGATGAGATTAATCACCCTGGAAGTAGCAGCCATAAGAAGGGTAAATTTTAAATTATGCTTAGGTGATTGTGACTCCTAGCTCCTTCTGAGAGACTGAGATTTAACTTTAACTCCCCGAATCACCAAGCCAAAAATACATTTTGGCTCCTCGGTAACTTACACATTTTTGAAAATATATTTTGCAAGAAGTATGTTCAGACTATTTGCAAATGTATCTGGTCCCATTGCAAAGGTAATTTAAGAGAGTCATGCTGTGTGGGAAGCCTAAGTAGTTATGGACATTTGCTACTGAATTAAAGTCTTAGATACCTGATCGAATACCATAATATGGCCATAGCATAAGACTATAGAAAACCTTCCCTGTCCCCTTGCTCCCAAAAGGTTTGCCAACACATGGAAAAATGAATAAGCTATAAGGAAGGTTCAATAAAACACTATGTATTTTTGAGGGCTCAGCAGCCACAGCTGTCTTGCCTTCATCAGAAACAGGAGATGCTAAAAAGTTCTTTAAATCAGGCCTTAAAATGTGTTTACCTTAGTAGACCCAGCTTGATAGCTTCTCAGGAAAAAAGCCTTTGCAGTTTTTTTCCTCTTGGCAAATAACGATCCCTACCATTCACAAACCTCATACCCTTGCAGACGCTCCTGCATGAGCTGTTATGCTTAATTGACATATTCAGGAGGCACAGCACCAGCCATTAACCAAAATGGCAAACACCGCACGCGGTGACTGCGCGTGCGGGGAGGTGGCAGCGCAAAATCCCAGCAGCTTTGCTACCACTTTTATGCAGCGTCAGAGGCGCGCGCGGAATCGCGCGAGGGCAGGACCCGGCTGCTGTTCTTACAGGCGGGTCAGGGCGCTGCGATGCCATGCCTTGCACATCCCGCCGGATAGGCAGGCTTTGCACTTCCAGCAGGAAACAGAGAAATGGGGGGCAGGCAGAAAGTGTTTTAAATCTCATCTTGGAACCATCAGGTTAAATGATAAATGACCATCCCCAGAACACACAAGAGGTTTGCGGCAGTGCACAGAACTATGCTCTAGTTTCTCATGGACCGGATTAATACCTTTTCTAGGTATTGCCCTTCTTTTAATCAACTGAGACACCTCAGCATTGAACCAAAATGGAATGAAAGAGAAGCAAATGCACCACAGGCGCTTTTTATTTAGTAAAGGTGGTGAATAATTAATTGAATAAGGGGTAAAGACATCACACATTTTCTTAGAAGTTAATTCTTGCTAGTAGGTCTTTTAAGCAGTTACACTGAACGCCCAAGACAATTACATCACCTGCACTGTTGTGACAGCGAGGAGGAAAGACAAAGGAATAACAACTCAACAAAAAGAATGTAAGAATTCTAAATAAGGAAAAAACCTGCCAAAATAATGTTGTTTTATTAATAATCCTACTTTTATAGACCCATAAAGTGATCTTTAAATTAATTATTCATTCTCAGGAAGTAAGCAAAAGAACATTCTGAACTTTCGTGCAGAGATGCCAAAGCAAGGACAATAATTTGGAAAGCCTTCACTTAAATTTTTGCTGAATCTCTCCCATAACTGTTTCAATTCACTGGAGGTAACTTACATCAGAAAAGCCTGAAGTTCTGAAATCCGAATTAGGGCTGGTGTTGTATGAAGCGATTAAGCATTGAAATGTTACAGGGGCTGTCTGCAGTGCCTATAATAAGGCTTTCCCAGAGTTCAACTGTTGACTTTGCTTAGGCACAACATGTAGTCAGTTAAATTAAATTTGTTATTCTGGTGCCTCAGTGTGGGTTGCATTCGTTTACTTGAGAATGAACATTTCAGCCATTCCAGTGTTTTTCAAGTTGATGTTGTTCAATATGTGTAGACAATACCAGGTCCATGCAACTTCTGTACTTAGAAGGAGAAATCGCCTTCCCGTGGCTTGATTTGGCACCCCTGCTATAGGGATGCAACATATTTTCTACTCAGGGTCGGTTTTACTCTCTGAGGAAACACTGAGGGTAGTAAGGACATCACTTTTTTTCCCTCCTGGAGAGGACAAGGCTTTCATTAGGGCCTAATTTTGAAATACCTGCATAAACAGCATGCAAGGAAATGTGCATATGTGCCAGAGAAGATGGATAGAGATTGCAAGTTCAGTTATTCTTCCTCGCTCAATTCTGCAAATTTGCCCTAAGATTTAGAACTGCGTCCCTTCATAGATGTCTCCATTCACTTTAAGGATTGTTTCAACAAACTGATATTAAATTAACTGCTGATTAATTAATTATCTGAGCTAGACCATTGGGTCAAAAAAACCCACTAGCTCTGTAGCACTACAGACTTCGGCAAAGCCAATGCCTGTGTCAAAGAACGAATAAACTGAGTGCTGTCAACTTACTAGCCACACTGGGAAAAGGCAGATACTGCAGACAACAATTTTAATTATCATAGGAGATCTATATACTATATTAGAACAGTGGGGTAGCTCCTTTCCTTAAGTATTACTTTTTGCAGTTACTGAGCAGATATAGTAAAACTGAGCAGGTTTACATTTTTTAGCTCGTACCAGAAAGTGTATTTTTTCCTGGTATAGATGTGGGGACTAATTTAACCAAATGTCAGGCTAGAAATTTTGCTGAGGATCTTAGTGAGTACACAGCTGGAATAGCAACAGAGAGCCCTAGCAAGAAATTTGTGGAGCTTTTATATTTTTCTGACAGTTCTGTAATCCAGAAGAGCTGGCTGTCCAGGCTGCTGAAGATTAATTGTGCCTGAAAGCAATAGAAAATGGATCTTTTGCTTTGCATATTACTGCTTATCAAATGCAAAATGCTCAAAAGCTTTTCTCTATCTCTGAAGAATAAGCACTTGGTAGTGCCTTTTTCCTAGTTACATTTCATATTCATCGGTACCGGTAACTCAAAAAGCTTCTACTTTATATTGCATACATAAGTGGCCATTTACACCTATGCACATTAATTTCTGTAAGGAAATACAATTAAAAGGACTAAAATTTGGAAATGGCAGAATACCTCCACTGACATTGTGCCTCCCTGCCCCCGTATATCCCTGACATTCTGTCTCTGAATATTATAATAAAATTGTTAACCACAGATCACTTACTACTTCCTCTGCAGGTCTTTAGCCTCAACTAACACACAGATGCCTTGATAATGAAATGGAGGAATGGGATATTTATTTATAAATCCCTTTCCCTTGTTCATTTCAGAAGATGACAGGTGAATAGTGACTGAGGTGGGGAACTGCAGGAACAGAAGATGTGACTTAGTTTTCCTGGGAAAATTAGTCCTATACCTGTCCCTTCTGAAAACTCTGTATGCAGTGATTTGAAACTCAGGTGTGTTCTTCACCTTTGGGTGCCTGGTCTGTACTTCTAGGTTTCCTTTGCAAAATATTGAATGGTTTCAGTTGCTAGCAAAGTCCATGGGAACTAACCTATCAATATGTAAGTTATTGTTTAACACTACAATATAGTTTTAACAGTCTGAAGCATTTCACATTGGACACCCAATGTATTTTATTTTCGTCTGTCTGAGCTCTCTTCCTCTTAAATGGAGATAATGCCCTCAAATTTCACATGGGTTTTACTATGATGAATGAATTGTCTGCAAAGCACTCAGATTCTCGGGTGATGAGCATCATAGAAAAGCCCAGGAGTAAATTAATAATTTTGTTTTCAGAGCAGGGCTTTTTCAGAACAGTGTTTTTTTAAATAAGGCCCAGGGCAACTTATTGAACAATGAGGCAAAAAAAATATATTGAACAGCTGCTAATTAAGTCCTTTCAATGCACTGAGTTAGGTAGGAGTTCTCTTGGGAGAACTGGGTGTGTGATCCTGTAATTAAAGACTACAATTCTTATGAAAAAGGTGGCCAAAGTAAGGTCATTCTGGTAACCTTGATTCTGTCCATTTCTAATTTTTGGCAGCTTAACTTCACAGCCATGATCATATTCTTCTAAGAGAGGAAATAGTGTGTGAATGTAATAGAAACAAAAGCAAGTCAATGGCATAGTCGTGACACCTACTTTGGTTCACTAACAGAATCAGGACCTTAAGAACCACCCCACATTTCTTTTCTTCATGGATTAAGTAACTAAATGACAGCAGCAACAGGTTGTTTTTCTCCTGGACCAACACCAAAAGGGGATGAGATACATGTTTTCTTAGACAGCAGGTAGGAGTTTTGGGAATCCTAGATTTTTTTTCAGACTCTAAGGAAGAAATTTGGCACAATCTTTCGCATCACTCCCCAAACCCACTTTTAGCCACCTCCTGTGTCGAGTCTGTCTTGATTGCACTCCCAGTTTTCTTGCCAAACTTGTCCTTGTTCTCTATTCAATGCTCCTTACCTGATTTATGTTCTGTCATCACCCTCACAACAGCTGCCAGTCCTAATCTCTGTCTCAAGGAAAAACTTCTCAGCTCACATAGTTTAAAAAGAAATTATGATCAAAGTGATTTATTGATTTATTAACAACAGATTGGGGAACTATACATTCCAGATCAAGGTCAACAACACAATTCTAGAAGTTTACAAAATATTAATTTACACCTGCACATTTCTAAACACCCTTCCAGAGCTACTGCCCAAAAGTTATAACAGAAAAAGTTATAATTATATATAATAATATAATAGCACTGACACAACCCCTTCCCTCAGAAAAAGCTGGTTGCCAGCGCATACACCTCTCCTGGAGGTGATGGTTCCCCTACTTGCATGTGCCTCCTGTTAGAGATGAGGGTGCTCTAGGTTTATGTATATTCATGCCACTGCCTACAGGTTGCTAATCCACACCAGTGAGAAAGTCCTTACTGAGGTCACCTGCACACACCTGAAGTGCACATCTACCCATTGCACACCATAGGGACAGTCCACCACCTGGATGCAGGATTCTCAAGGCATCTGATGAGGAGGCTGCTCTGTGTGGCCTTGACAGAAGTTGTGGTGCCAGTGGGGAGCTTCCAGCATTGTCAAAGCAGGTTTGCTTCTGTTTTTACTCCAAGGTGTCTCCATACTGTTACAAAATTTCACACTACTTTTCTACTTTTTCTCAACTTGACTTCATCTTTGCTTCCAAAGTCCTTTGTAACTCTATGGTTACTGCTTAATCTGATTGATGATTGTTTTCTTCTGTGCTGGTTTTGGCTGGGATAGAGATAATTTTCTTCATAGTAGCTAGTATGGAGCTGTGTTTTGGATTTGTGCTGAAAACGATGTTGATAATACAGGGATGCTTTAGTTACTGCTGAGCAGTGCTTACACAGGGTCAAGGCTTCTCACACCACCCTTCCAGGAGAAGGCTGGGGGTGCACAAGAAGCTGGGAGGGGGCACAGCTGGGACAGCTGCCCCCAACTGACCAAAGGGGTACCCCATACCATATGACGTCCTGCTCAGCATATAAAGCTGAGGGGAAGAAGAAGGAAGGGAGGCACATTCGGAGTTATAGTGTTTGTCTTCCCAAGAAACCGTTATGCGTGATGCAGCCCTGCTTCCCTGGAGATGGCTGAACTCCTGCCTGCTCATGGGGAGTGGTGAATGGATTCCTTGTTTTGCTTTGCTTGCGTGCGCAGCTTTTGTTTTGCCTATTAAACTGTCTTTAAGTCAACCCACGGGTTTTCTCACTTTTACTCTCTGATTCTCTCCCCCATCCCACCGTGGGAGAGTGAGCAAGTGGCTGCGTGGTTCTTAGTTACTGGCTGGAGTTAAACCATGACATCTTTAACAGGATCAGTTTGGGACCAAATGTGCTCTTAGGCACTTTGGAGTGTTGATTTACACAAACTCTCACACTCATGTTTCTATTGTAACAGCTGTTGTTATTCAGGCTATGTCAGCAATGGTGGGCTGTGCAAGCAGCTTCTCGTCACAACATTTTTTCCCCCTTAGAAACCTTCTCCTGGTTTCCTTGTGCTTCCCTTACATCTGTGTCCAGTCGCAGTTTTGTAACATGTCTCTCCCTGCAACCGCACTGCTCCCATCACTCCCCCATCACTTTTCCTGACCCTGGTCTCCTTCCTTATCCAGGCAGATCCTCTGCTGAAAGTTATGCTGAAAGCTGCCTTTGGGAGTGGGGGAAAGAATCAAATCTGGTGGAAAAAAAATTTCTCTACATCAGACAGTGAACGTTCTTCCACCTACATGATAGTGAAAAAGAAGATCACAGTTAATATCAACACTTCTGAAGGTACTTAACAAAATAAAATGGAATCCAGACCAAGCTTTGGTCCTAGACTGCAAATGGCACAATGCTATCATAACCTTGTGCTAAACTCAGTTTAACTGGCTGCAGTCAGATTGTCCGTGTGCGTAAGTATTTCTACGAAGGCGCCGAGGTCGTGACGAGCCCCTTCTACCACTTGATTTTCTGTACTGCTCCAGCAGAACAGAAACCAGCATAAGGAGCCTTCCACTGTGCCCACAGGGAAAAGGTGTACAGCCAGCCTGACCATAAGCTTTCTGTCCTGTTTCCAGACCACTCTTTTTCGTGGTCACCCATGATAAATGACAGCAGCTTGACAGATGATTATACATTATTTTTCCAAGGAGACTGCTCTGTGTAGAACTGCTGGAGGATATAAGGCACTTCAAGCATTTTTTTCAAAGTCTTTGCATATAACTCCCAGTGAGAAATCTATAGATTTCAGCAGTGTCTTATGGGCTAACACCACTCTTGTTTGAAATGAACTAATACTAAATCATTGATTTAAGCAGTGCTAAATCAGAGAAATCTGCATCGAAACTGTAGTTAGTAGAAGAAAGCCTATTTTTTTCTACTAATTTGTTTTGTTTTCAGGAGCTCTAGGAGACACAAAGCAATGGTAATCCCCAAAATCCTTATCTATCCCCAAAACAGTGTGGAGACAAGGCCAGGGACTGCCCTTTCTAAAAAGACCTGTGACCATTTGGTTGGATGTTGAAGATTTAGTTCCTGACCATCTCCCTATCACCTTGCAAACTGCCCTTCCAAATAGTGTCTACTATTTCTCCCTTTTCTTCTCTTCTCTTTTCTTCTCTTTTCTTCTCTTTTCTTTTTTCTTTTCTTTTCTTTTCTTTTCTTTTCTTTTCTTTTCTTTTCTTTTCTTTTCTTTTCTTTTCTTTTCTTTTCTTTTCTTTTCTTTTCTTTTCTTTTCTTTTCTTTTCTTTTCTTTTCTTTTCTTTTCTTTTCTTTTCTTCTCTTTTCTTTTCTTTTCTTCTCTTTTCTTTTCTTTTCTTCTCTTTTCTTCTCTTTTCTTCTCTTTTCTTTTCTTCTCTTTTCTTCTCTTTTCTTTTCTTCTCTTTTCTTCTCTTTTCTTTTCTTTTCTTTTCTTCTCTTTTCTTCTCTTTTCTTCTCTTCTCTTTTCTTTTCTTCTCTTTTCTTCTCTTCTCTTTTCTTCTCTTCTCTTTTCTTCTCTTCTCTTTTCTTCTCTTCTCTTCTCTTCTCTTTTCTTCTCTTCTCTTCTCTTCTCTTCTCTTTTCTTCTCTTCTCTTCTCTTCTCTTCTCTTCTCTTCTCTTCTCTTCTCTTCTCTTCTCTTCTCTTTTCTTCTCTTCTCTTTTCTTCTCTTTTCTTCTCTTTTCTTTTCTTTTCTTTTCTTTTCTTTTCTTTTCTTTTCTTTTCTTTTCTTTTCTTTTCTTTTCTTTTCTTTTCTTTTCTTTTCTTTTCTTTTCTTTTCTTTTCTTTTCTTTTCTTTTCTTTTCTTTTCTTTTCTTTTCTTTTCTTTTCTTTTCTTTTTCTTTTTCTTTTTCTTTTCTTTTCTTATGGTGTGAGACATGAAACTCTCTCTATTGCATAAATAAAAATTAATTTCCTGTTACACAAAGCAACTTTTCTTCTCCTGATGGACTGGTAACAAAATTTTTTCATTCATTACAGCAAATACCAGAACATCAAGATACTGATTAAACAGAGGGGGCAGAAAAAATAAAGTACATCCTTTTCCCAACTGATTTTCCACTATGCAGTCAGCGAGATACCTTTCTTAAGTCAAAACCCTCCCAAAAGTGAAGCCTTACCTCACAGTACATACATATTTGCAATGCCTCTGCATTTTTTTTCTTTTTTTCTTTTTTTTTTCTGAGTGATGTCTGTAGAAGTGAGATTTATTGACCTGTGTTTGGAATATGTGGGGAATATTCAGGTGTCCCTCTAGCTCTCACATTCCTTGGAGAAAGTGAGCCATTGTGTTAGGAATGACTATTGAAGTCACTGGACTTCACTATTGTGAAGTTCTTAAAGTTTTTTTTTTCTTTTTAATAAGGTTGTTACATTAAAAAAATTAAGGTTGGCTAACATATGACAAGTAAAATCAAGTTACTGGCAGCAAAAGGGCAAATGCAAAGACTATATATATGGAACAAGTAAGTGGATGACATTTTAAAAGCTTCCTAAATCCTTTATCCAGGTCTCACTGCATACCTGGGGCTTAAAATTGTTTACATGCAAGTATATTATAGAACTTTAAGAATATGTGTTTTGAGATGTCCCAGTTCTTACTGACCTCTCATAAAGCACTGTAGATATCTAGGAATTGAAACCTCAAAAACATAAAATGGTGAATGAGACAGACTTTCACTAGCTCCTAGAAAAAATATGCTTTTTTTCCTGTAGACCATAGATAACAAGTTTGCAGACAACGAAGGACCAGCTGACGAACAAGCAGCTGAGTTGTGGGTAATAGAGCTGAGTGGTTTGAAAGACGTTGTTGTGTACTGCCTGACCTACATCTGAACTACTTGCAGCTTGGGGAGGGAGGAGAGGATTATACTGAGCATTTGAGAGTTTCTAAAACAAATCATAACTGGTACTCTTTGTTCTCATCGTGAACAATGTGTAAGAAAAACTTTCATAGGAATCTTGCCTTTTTAGGGAAGGTAGTGACAGTGGGCAAATAATTTCTTGAAACTATTTTCTATTCCTTATGGTGCCAATGCCAGTAAGTTAGACAAACTTTTAATAGATGTTAGTCTTTGTGGTTGTGCTTGATGTTTGCTAGTGCTGTTCTAGAGGAAGCTAAACTAAAAGATAGACAGTGTGCAGGAGCAAGCAGGACTCGCATCTGCTTCACAGAGTAAGACTATGAAAAGTCAGGATGAGATATCCTGAAAAAAAAATTTAGGGAAAAAAGGAAAATTGCTGTTGGGTTGGTTAGCTGCACCACCAAATAAATAGAAAATACATAAGTTAAATGATGGAATTTAGTGAGGATACTAAAGCTGTTAACAGGTGGAAATAGACTGCAAAAGGCATCTAGCAGAGTAAGACTCTGTAACCCCTTATATTTTCATCCACACAAGAACAATTTAAGCTCAGCTGAGATTGTAAGTGAGTTGAATCTTGTGTTTTCCAAGCATGAATGTTCAGCAATATCTGACTGTTACGGCAAACTCAGAGTTGTGTATGGTTAGAAGATATCACTGCAAAAGCAGGTTACATGCAAGTCAGTTGAAGCAAAGGATAAACTTCCCAGGACATTGTGTACATCAGGATTTCAGACTCCCTCCAAAGAAAAAATAAATATATCCACATGTAGTAGGGTCAGTCCAGTGATTACCCCTGCATTTGGTTCACCAAAGTCCAAATTCACAGGCATTTTTGTTTTAATTGGGCAGGAGGTAGTGAATCTAGTTCAGTGACCCAGTGTTATGTGACTTGAGTGCTGGACACCTAATATTTCATGAAAGAAATGTCTTGAAATCACATCTCCATTGGAAGCAAAGACTCCTTGAGGCCAGGTGTCAACAAAAATCTTTATTCCCGTTCTTTGCAGAAACAGACACGAAGGCTCAAATTCAGAAAGCTTATTAGGACTTGTCATGATGACTATTGTAACATCTGCAATTAAAGGTATAATTTAATCAATATCTGTCCACAGTCACATATTAAGAAACTTACATACCTATGAACTTACATATGAATATACTTACACACTGACTGGGGAGAATTATGTTCCTTAATATGGCTTCATAACAGGCAACCTGATAGATGCAATGCTAGTCAAACAGAAATGCCAGGAGATTAAATGCCTTGTATGAATTTAGGTCTTGTGACTGGAAAACACTATTCAGTTTATCCTTTTTGCCAGATGAGACTGGATCAATCTGCTTATTTCTTTAATTCCAAGTTATACAAAATCCCTGAAACTGGACAGAAATCGCGGAGGTGTATCACTAGTATCGCTAGTCCCGCTCGCTTCCTTGGTAAGCTCTTTAAAAGACTGAGCAATTCTGGAAAGGAAGGGAACCTGAAATAATCACTTCTTTTGAATAGAAATAACTGTGGCTCCTGTGCTTTGGGCTGACCTTCATGCTGTCAGGATGTATTAGGTGTACCGTGAAGCTTACCAGACCAGACCTCAGGGGACTTTGGTCAAGGGATGCCTAAGCTGCGAATTCCTGACAGCCTTAGGCACTGAGTCATGCAGCTCAGCCAGCTTGGTGGCCTATCTCAGCATGCACAGTAGCAAAACTTTAGGCACCTACTTAAGTTTTGTGTTGAAAACTTTTGGTGCCTGTGCATGCTGAACCACTCTAGCAGCAAAGCAGCTTTTTTTGTGAATCTCCTCAGAGTTAAGTACATGAATGCAGCCTAAAATGAAATTGAAGTGCCACAATTCCTTTGTGAGGCTCTGCATAAGTTCTCTGAAATGAAACTTGCCTCTTTCATTAGGAATGTCTGTCAGCATGAAAAAGATTTAAAGGTCATTGGTTTGCAAAGTGGTATGAGCAGAATCTCAAGACTGGTAGAGCAAGTCTTGCTGAGGAAGCTGAAAGGAAAAGGATGAAACGTCTTAATTCTCCCTGCAGGCTCCCTGAGTTCCTCCGGTGCTCTTCTGTTTTTGTCTGCGCAACCCTCTTGTGATGAATTTTATGATCAGGGCATTCCACCGTGCGGTAACACCCATACAGGAAAATGGCTATGAATGGAAAAAAGAGTGTGTGTTTGAGACACTGCTTTTTTTTTTTTTCCCCTCTCATTGGGTTATTTATTTACGTTGTGTAATTTTGAATACTTGTTTGATGAAAGACCCTGTACTTTATTCTCAAAAGTAGTTATATGTTTTATTCTAAAGCTTTTGAGAAGGAACACACACTGAAGGTTACTACAATGTATATCTAGCTCACACTTTATTGCAAACATACAGGGGAATATGGGGTGGTTGATTTTCTGTGGATTATACAGGCTAAAAATCAATAGTAACCTTATCGCAGATAACAAAGAAAAATTTTAAAGACACAAATGTTTAGTGGACATACATATCCCATTGAATTTCAGTGTTAGTGGGTTGTCTTCTGCAGTTTAGGAAATCTTCACTTTTTTGAGATGTTTTAAAAGGATGTGAAGGAAGTACTTTGTAAATGTTTTGTAAAATGCTTTGTAAAAGTACCACATGCATAACTTCAGATACCATACTAAAATACGACAGCAACTCTCTGTGAACACGCTAAGGGCATAGAGTCCTTTGTCCTAGGGGTAAAGGAAAGTCCTTAGGAAGAAAGAGTATGAATGGGTTTATGGAAAACAGCTGAAGAAAAGTATGATTAAAAAGGTATTTTGCCCTCTTCATCTTTCAAACATAGATCAATGGGACTAAATCCTTCAGCTGTTCTTAGAGTATACTACAAATACTAAATAATTTACCCTAAGAGATCACACTTTATAATAATACTTTACAACAACAGATTTATGCAAGTAGGCCACTAACAGGCTTTTTCTCAGCTGTTATTGTCAATATAAAGAGCAGATGTGAGTATGAGTTGTGTCGCCTGTTGTACTGAGAACTCAATTAATATGAAGATTAACATTCCAAAGTATAACTCCATATAAGGATCTGTTAAGCGTAGTCTATTTTGTGTTAAGAAAACCTATTTGTATAACTGTCAGCACACAAAGAAGTGGCCTTTTATCCCTAATATTTATGTACTGTTAGGCACGGGAAAAAAAAAGAACAAATTGCAGCGTCTTACATTATGATAATTGCATAAACTATCAAAAGGGCACTACATCTATCTTCATCCTAAAATTACTGGTGTGCTACCTTGACGTTAGGATGGCTTCATTGTTGTTTTTACCCACTTTGTTCCTGACTTTCTGTCAGCCCTCTCCACAAGCAGTTTTGTCACTTTAAAGGAGGCAGGCAAGAGAACTGCTGAATCCAATGTGACTTTTATTCTTGCATTGTTTTCACAGGGAAGGTGCACCGAAGTGAACTTCGGGTATGGAGAAGATACATTATTTATTGTTACAGTGGAAGGAATTATGAATGCTCTACTTGATTGTTCTTTCTGATTTAAAACCAATGGAAGAGGGAAATTTTTGTTGAGTAGTCTCTGCCTTTGGACTGTTTGTTTATGTCTTAAGTTGCCATAATGGCTGTATAGTTTACAATTTGTTTTAAAGATCCATTTGTTCCACATTCTTCTTTGAAAAGGGACCAGCTAATCAGAATTATTGACATTATTCTCACAATGGCACCTGAAGACCTAGATCACAATTTCTCTTATAATCAAAACATGGAAAATTCAGAGACATCACTTTGGCCTTCCTAACTGCCATCTCAGTGCCTAAAAACCCTGTGCTTGTCTCTGTTGGGGTGATTCAGAAAGCTGTAATGAAGCAACTGTGCTTCCTACACAGTCAATAGGATACTCTTAAGAGTCTTCAAAGAGTAATTCACAGTGACTGGTAAGAAACAGGCACTTCCGAAAGATGAGCCACAAAAAACAGAGAGAAATTAGGAACCTACCTACAGCCTGTAGAAGGCGGCTGAGAATATGAGAATATGGACCTGACTCCAAAGGCTGCCTCTGGGCCATTTTATAATCCATTCTTCTGTACAAAAAAATTGTAGCATCTAACAGACTAGAAGCAGGACAGATTAAGATCTGCTAATGACAGATAAAAAATCATGTTACAGACTTGTCCAGGTTACCTTTCTCCCTGAAGCTCCTCCACAAGTCTCTGTAGGTATATGGACCCATGAAGAGGTAAGAGAGCTCAACTATTTAAGCCTTGGATTCACAGCTTCAGCAAAAGGTGGAAGTTCAGCACTCTCTCTTATGTCTTTTCTATGTTTTTTTGGTGACTTGCTCAGTGTATTATTACTGGATTTTTATTATCCTGTTGAGGCACATAACACACTCTAGTCCCTGTACATTATCCTTTGGAAGCCTTTAGAGCTTAGACTTAGAGCCTTCAGTAGCACTTAGAGCACAGATATCTGACTCTTACTCTTTGAATGGGGCCAGACTCTTAAATTTTAGGCAGTCCAATACCTAAACTCTTTGAATTGTGCCCTTAGGCTTATTCAGGAGCTGTTGGAATTGAGAACAAATGTGAGGCCTTGTACTTAAATCATTGTTTAATCTTTTTGTTGCTGTTGTTTATATTGCTACAATAACTTTCAGTGTTTTTTTTTTTTTAAGAAATAGTTTAAACATTTTATCATACCACATTACTTTCAGTGTTCACCAAGTATAAAGCCTGGCTCCTTCTAAATACAAAAGGATTTTGCCACTGAACATAATGGGAACAAGTTCAGGTCATATGTGAAAGATAGATGTCACAATGCAAGGAACAAAAATACTAAAGTTTTCACTGCAAAAAGGTCTAGGTCTTTTATGAGTTTCATGAGAAAATGTCTTCAATTATATAAGGCACCACCAGAAGACAACAAACGAAAGAAGCTGGAAGCTCCTGAGACTGAGACAGGCAACAGACACTGGAATGAATGATGCTTTTGGAGCAGCTCCCAGTCATAAAATGAGAGCAGACCTTGCGAGCTGGAGGCGAAGGTTGGCCAGAAGACATTAGAAAAGGGAAAAAAGACTCTTGACAAATAGCTCTGTTGAGGTTAAATAACAAAGAATGGTTGTAGGACTGTGGGTTTTTTTTTTTTCTAGTATTAAATTCTGTGATTTCAAACAGAGGAGGAGGTGGAAATTCCATGTGCTAATAATAAATGCTCAGGGTAGGAGGAGAGGGTGTGCAATATCAGCTCTTATTGCAACAGTGCGGGGGAGGGAGAGTTTGGCATGTCAACTTCAAGGACATTTAAGCCAAGTCTGCTAGAAACCAAGGCTCTGGGCTCCAGTAGTCCCTAAAGTCTACCTAGAATTAGAAAAAATGAAAAGCTGGAAAGGAGTTTCAGCCGTTTACTTTATCCTTCCTTTTGACCATGGCTTCTTCCAGGTTGGCTTCCTTTGCATGGAGTTCATTCAGCAAAGGGTGTCAACATGTGCTCAGCTTTAAACACATCATTTGGGTTGTTCATCCCCTTGAGTCTCTTGCTGAATCATGGCTAGTACCGGCTGTTACCAGGTGACCCTTACTGCGAAACTAAGGAAGTTAGCTTTGGGCTGATAAAACTGCACAATTGTAATAAGGAGCAGAAAGCCATACACATGACTCTCTAGTTCAGGCTCCATCTCCTGTATCAGGTTTTATTTATTCTTCCTGATAACGGGTGGTGCATCAGAGTCTGATAGATGGCATATTCAATAACTGTACTCTGTAATACCCATTTTGAGCATGGGTCTGCGAGTGTCATCCCTGCATTCTTCATTATTGCTAAGCAGAATGCTATTAGTGACCGCCGGTTCCTGAATGTCACTAATAATAAGGATGAACAGTGAGCTAAGCTCATGTTGTTCATGATGCTGTGGCAACTGATACTACCTTTGAGACCGGGGATTGCTGTTGCCCCTTCCTCCTTCATCAGCTCCCTGACTCATCAGAGTCTGTGAGCTTTTCTCTTTTGTTTGTTTTTATTGTGTTCTGCTCATTGCTAAGTGCCTTTCAGAGTTAAAACGTGCAAAAGGAATGCTATAATGTGATGTTACTTTCAGTGTGCATGTGCCAGGGACTGAAAAGTTGCGAGGTTCCTAGATTAATAATGCCTGAAACCTAAACGATTCCTGCACAAAGTAGTCCAAGTAATTTTGTCTAAAAATTCTTTTGTCAAGTCCAGTACCTCACTGCTGAAGTAGAGGATATCTTTTTGAAAACACATATCCAGTACAATCAATAGAATCTTTTTTTCTGTGTTCTTTGGTAATTATTCCAATAGTTAACTGTCTACTCTTAAAAAAAAAAAAAGTTAATTCCAGTCTGAATTTCTCTAGCTTTAGCTGCCACTCACTGATGGTTATGGTGCTTTTGTTAGCTTAAAGTAAATCGCAGTTTTCTTTTGTCAAGTCTCCATATAGGTTGTTTCAAAATCACATCTCATCCTTCTCCTTGAGAAACTATTTCACTCAGATATATTTTCTGGAATAACTTTTGTCTATCTTTTCTGAAACTGCTAAATCTGCACACATCAGAACTACCTACTGCTCACCAGTGGTGGCCTCTTCAGCCCTGCATACGGGAGACTATACCTTCTCTCTCCTTCCTGCTAAGATCCCTGTTTCACATTCAAGGAGTGCCCGAGTCCTGCCTGTCACAGCTTTGCACTGAGTGTTCATAAACAACTATTTGTCCACCATGACTCCCAATCTCTTCCCAGAATCACTGCTTTTCAGGACAAAGTCCCATGTCCTTTAACTATGATCTGTGTAAACAATGTATTTAACTTTACTTCAGGCAAGTTTTGTAAGGAGAAATATCTTTTATGAGATCAGCTTATATACTGAGACAAGAAAAAAAAGAGAAGCCTTGGGCACGGGAGCTCTTCTTCATTTCTGTGTGGAAACTCTGATCAAAATCAGACAGATGCACACCCGAATATTGAATAGCCCAGACATTAAGGCATTCATCCATTTCAAAACAGGAAGGGACACATCTCTCATATCCCTGGTGACAAACCAAACTACCGGGATATTCTCTGTTCTGGGGCAGCTTTCCTCTCTCTCTTTTGTTGCCAGCTTGCTCTTTTTTTCACTTTCTTTTACTGAGAGCTGTCCTTCAGCTAAAGAGGGCTTTGTGCATGAGATTTGAGGTTGGAGTGATTTTCCAGTTAAACCTGTTGATCCAGTAAATAAACAGCAGCTCTTCCTACAAACCTTGCCTCACTTTTACACTGTTAAGTGTTAAGCCACTACAGCTAGAAGAACATTACTACTTTTAGCTGCATCAGCTGCTTATTGTGTATTTGGACCCCACTTACTAAATGATCCAAATAGCTGTCCTTAGATCAGCTTTGTCATCCGAAAGCCTTAGCTGGAATTCTTTAAGGCTTTCTCCAGAATTATGTTTAATAAGATCTTAATATTATTAAATATTTCAGTACATCTATAATTATCTGTTTCTCATTTCATCAAATAGAAAATGAAGATTGAGAGCAGATAATCTTTTTCCAAATCTCAAGTCATTTATGGTTTCAGCACAGGTTATTTTAATTTCCCTGGTAAAAGTCAATCAAAAATAACGAATCGTGTTAAAGAAATTAATCTGGTTTGGCAGTTCCCTAATGTGTATTATGACATGCTGTAGAAAGGAAGTCTTTCTTAAATATGTTTCATCTTGCCTATTTCACCACTATGAAACTATCCCTCTTCTTCCTACAGATGAAGAGAGGAATTTTCTTTCCTTCTTCAACTTACTCACCGTCTCAAATTTCAGAGTTCCTAGTCCTTCAGCAGCTTAGCTAATAGCTAAAGAGATCTCTTAATCCAATAGCTGACAAACCAGTTCAACATTTGTTTAACTCTAGGCACCTGATGAGTCCAGTGACTGTATGCTGACCTGCCTTGTTGGACCAGGCATGTTGGCCACTACAGCATACCTTTTACTTCAGTGTTTCTCATGGACTTAACTCAGACTCACGGGCAAGTTGGTTCTTCCATCTAAGTGTAAGGTCAAACTGAAGTTCTATCAGCTACTTAAATCAAAATAAACATCATTAACTGATACTGTGAGGTACGGAGAAAAAAAATGATATTTGTGATCGTCATTGTGATCGTAGGCATTGTCAAAGTTCAGTAGCAATCATCAGGCCTTGCTTATTTCTGTACTGAAATTGCTGAGGGATACACTGGTCAAATACTACTCATATGAGGAAGAATTCACTATTAAGAAGCCAACTCTGTCTTTCCTTCCAGTGATGTCATACAAAGTATTTGTGACAGCAGTGTTTTCTCTACTCTTTCTTTTGATCAAATGGTGCAATGTCTCATGCAGAGATTTAACTTCAGCTGATTACAACTAACCTACTCATCAGTCAAGAATAAACTGCAAATACAGATTATTAACATCTCTGATTCACACTTTGTATAACTGTAAGCTTTATTTAAGAAGGAGCAGTTTAGATTTTATGCAGTTCTTTTCACATGATATGGAATCATTAGATTAGTGCTGTAATTTTGTTTAGGAACATGCTTAAAGCCTAACTAGATGGTGGATATGAATATTGCTGATAATAAAACAGGAACAATGCTGACCTAGACAGAAAATCATCAAGTGTGATCTCTAAAATATATATTGTAATAATAATCCAATCTTGCCAACTTATTTAAGGATATATTGTGCCAATGCCAAGACTGTCAGAGTAAGTGGCCAGTAATGCTATTATCATTTAGTACTGTCTGTATTAACACTGAAAGAGAACAAAAGACATCAAAAGCATGAGCAATAAAAGTTAATTTCACCAGAAAAAAACCCACAACTGATGGAGCAAAGCACCATCACTTTATTTTTAGCTGAAACTTTCCTCCTGACACCATGTTCTGAACCAAACCCTTTTCCTCAGTCACAGGTTGTTATGGTTGTTTTAGACAGTTTCCAGCTTTGAAGTTCTATTTCCAATAAGGAGAAGGGGAAAAGAAAAAGTCAGAAAGCCTTTAAAAGGAAATAGAAATTTTAAGGACATATGTTCAAAGATTACTTGTATGTTCACTTTAAAAAAGGTGTGTTGGGTTTGCATGGCAGGCTTTGGTAGCGGGGGGGCTACAGGGCTGGCTTCTGTGAGAAGCTGCCAGAAGCTTCCCCCATGTCCGACAGAGCCAGTGCCAGCGGCTACAAGACGGACCCGCCGCTGACCAAGGCTGAGCCCATCAGCGATGGTGGTAGCGCCTCTGGGGTAACATTTAAGAAGGGGAAAAAACCCCTGTGCAACTGCAGCCAGAGAGAGGAGTGAGAATGTGTGAGAGCAGCAACTCTGCAGCCCCCCAGGCCAGAGCAGCAGGAGGGGCAGGAGGGGCTCCAGACGCTGGAGCAGAAGTTCCCCGGCAGCCCATGGGGAAGCCCATGGTGAGGCTGGCTGTGCCCCTGCAGCCATGGAGCTCCATGGGGGAGCAGATCTTCACCTGCAGCCTGGGGAGGGCCCCACGCCAGAGCAGGTGGGTGCCCAAAGGAGACCGTGACCCTGTGGGCAGCCCATGCTGGAGCAGGGTCCTGGCAGGGCCTGTGGCCCTGTGGAGAGAGGAGCCCAGGCTGGAGCAGGGTTGCTGGCAGGACTTGTGACCTTGGAGGGGACCCACACTGGAGCCGTCTGTTCCTGAAGGATGGCACCCTGTGGGAGGGACCCTACGCTGGAGCAGGGGAAGAGTGTGAGGAGTCCTCCCCCTGAGGAGGAAGGAGTGGGAGAGACAACATGTGATGAACTGACCACAACCCTCATTGCACATCTCTTACTATTTCTCATTATCCTACTCTGATTTGATGGGTAATAAATTAAACTAATTTCCCCAAGTTGAGTCTGTTTTGCCTGTGATGGTAATTGGTGCATGATCTCTCCCTGTCCTTATCTCAGCCCACAAGCTTTTCATTATATTTTCTCACTCCTGTCCACCTGAGAAGGTGAATGTTAAAGCAGCTTTGGTGGGCGCCTGGCATCCAGCCAAGGTCAGCCCGCCACAAAAACAAAAAATTAGAGACCTCAAGTTTGAGAAAGACCAGAGATCATCTGAAGAGATGGGAGGAAAGAAAATCAAAAGAAATTAATTCATTGTCAGAGCAGAGAGCAGCTACGAGAGGCTGATCAGAAATGAAGTTGTGGGGTGGGGAAGATAAGGGAGAGAACAGTATATGCCAAAAAGTAAGTACGGAGGCAAAAGCAAGCACTTTTACTAAGAGACATTTTTCAAGTATTCCTTTTCCAAAAAGTGCTTTCCAAACAGATTGCACTGTATTCCACCTTTATGCACCTCAAAATTACAAAATTAGCAACAAAAACTAGTCCTCTGAGTAACTGGTCCTCTGATTGTTCTAAGTACACATCACATTTGTTTTATAAACCAATTAGAAAGAAGTTATTTAGTGCCAGTTCCTCTCAGTGGTGCTGATCTACCTCTAGAGAAAAAGCTATGGTGTCTGTGGAACAACTGCAGATTTTCATTGTTTTAGAGGTCTAGCTCTCTTTTACTGTACTTTCTTTATGCACTCTAAAAATGCGAGGTTTAAGGTTTGTTTAAGGTATGTACGAAAAGCAAACAGACCTCCATTTGTGAGTCTGAGCCTTCAACATGAGACTGAGGAATAAAGAAAACATCTATGTTCTTCACTTTCAGGACTTAGTGAATACGTGCACCGGAAAACTCACGACATTGCAAACTATGAAGACAATAGATAAAGTCAAAGGATGGGTAGTAAATTAAGTAGTGGATGAACCTGTGCCATTGTTGGCCAGAGATGGCCAACTAATAAGGACAAAGGTGGGGGGAAAAAAAGAGAAACAAAGACAGACTTGCATTCAATTGGATGGCTAATTCAGGATCAAGCTCAGGAAGGAGACTACTTTTGCTAGTGAGAATTTTCTCAATGCTTATGCACCTATCTCTATCCTATGGTAACTCAATAACCATTCAATTATTATGCAAAATAGTACCTTTTACAACCCATCAGGGAGAAAATAAGGAACATTTCAACAATGAAATCCTGATTCTGCACTAGTGAAGTCCATATGAGTTTTGTTGTTGACCTCAGTGAGCATTAACATGCAGTTAAATATTTCAGCAGCAGTACAGCTCTCCCATTCTTTGACTCAAGGAGACAGTTCAGTTTCCATGTAATCAAGACTGCAATGAACAACTGCTTTCCCTTCCCACTAAAATCGGTCATAAAAAATGACTGCATCAGCGTCAGGCCTGTGGTATAATGGAATTAAAGTCATCATGTTGCAAAACATGGTCATAGACTGATATTTCTTGTGTTGACATCAGATGCTTTGGCTTTACTTCAACATTTTTGTATAAGGTAAGAATGCTTTGGTCTTAGGATTTTTGTAGAAGTAGACTGCTATGCTGTGAAAACATCCATGTCATTAGAATGAATTGCTTTGTGATAGGGTCAAATGCAGCTTTTAAAATGCAGAATGGGATTTCCTCTGTCTGTACAGTTAATATCTGAGGCCACAGGACTTGTTTATTTGATGAGCCTGCAAATGGGTGCTTCATAAAATACAGTAATAACAATAAATGCATCATGTAGATGAACTAATTCAAAAGCAAACTTCCTTCCACTGCTTCATGAAAAGCAAAGAAAACAAAAAAAACTTGTTGAAGTTATTGAGTTACCAGGATATAGATGCCTAAGCATCACTGAGGATTTATTGTGAAAATACAGATTCTCACTATCAAAAGTGAACATACATATTTGAACCTTTTCATGGAGGATGATGGTAGGATGATGGTACATGTTCTACCTCCAAGTGACTGGGACTGATATTCTACAACTTTATAGTCTCCACAATGTTTCACCTCACTGTGAGGGCCAATTCTATTTGAATCATTTCTAATACCAAGGCAAAAACTGTATCATTGCACCTCCATATATGCAGCGTTTGGAAAAACTCTTAGTGGGGACAGGGAATAACATGATTTTTTTTGTTGTTGTTTTCATAAGTCACTAATCTTTCTTTCACAATTGTCTCCCTTGAGTGGCTGGGCTGTGTCCCTGAGAGACTTCAACTTGTGATACATTCTGAAACACCAAAGGGGTTTGGAAACTTTTTCCTTCTTCTTTAATCTCCTGGGTATGGGATAATCCTCCTGCCCTTACTACTCTCCTGGGAACATAGACCCCCCCACACTAATCATGCATACGCTATACAGCACATCCTTGGGAGAAGAGGAAGGAATACTGGAGTGATGAAAAGGGACTGGATGTGCAGCCTTCTCTATAACTATGTCCTGACTCTGTGAATGGGAAAGAGCAGCTCTGGCAGAAGCGGAGGAGAGCTGTACAGCAGAGAAAAGAACTGGAAATTTTTGTGCATCCTGGGACAGGGTAGGGCACAAAGCTATTATTGTGGCTACATGATAGTCTGAGTGCCTAATTTTGATGTTCTTTGGTATTACGCACATTTAGATTGTCATAAAATCACAGAAACTATCTGTCACTTATTGTTACTGTCAATGACTCTATGTGCCCTGTCTGGTGAGGAAATTTGCCATGGAGGAGTTTACTTGTGATTCTGATAGGGAAGGCCCATGTAGCCATAGTGAAGGAGGCCACCTGGACTGACGGAATGATTTGTATGATCTGCAACCCCTTCCCTGACTACGTCCCAGCTGCCTCTGGGAAAATGAGCAGTGGTGAGACTGTGGTCTGCACTGGTTGTTCTGATGGGATGAATGTGCCTTACAAGCTGTAAAAAAGCTGTTGACAAAAGGTGTGGTGAAAAAAGCTGCAAAAAAGATGAGTAATTTTGACATGTTAATATATGTCTTTAAAACCTACCTCAAATATTAACTAAGTACCTATTTGGATAATTCCTCTTCCTGTTCAGTTTTTTATTTCCTTGTGAGATCACTACATCTCTGGAGTATCTTGAGTGAACTTGATGAAGTTGTTCTGAATAGACAATGGGAAATACATTTATGCTACCATGGTTTCATGTTTGTAAGACACATTGTACAAAGCAGTCCCAGAATGATTATGCTCCATACTGTTATGGAATCCATTTCATGGTCATATTCTGTCCTTGCCACTGCTTTTCTCTGCACAGCAGTGACCACGATATCCCAGAGGTAGAGAGCGTGGGTGGATATACTGCCCCGTTGGGCACTTTGTATTGCCTTTTATGATACAGAAATCCTCAGGATAGGCCTTGGTTTCTCCAGGCCATCACCCAGCAACAAGGAGACAAAGGGAAACAGTGCTCATTGAAAGAATAGAATTCCTACTAATAGCCCAAAGAAACTCTACCAATCCTTTCTTTAAAAAAAAAAAAAAAGGAAAAAGTATCACAACCTGTTGGTAGCATGATAATATCTTGGTATGAGATTTATGTAAGATTCAAACTTGATATCACTGCTTCAGACTTACATCTCATAAATTAGAGCAGAACTTAGTCATATATCTCTGTCTGTATTCCATAGAACTCAGGCAGTTCTAGCTCACTGAAAGTTTGGGGTTTTTTCCTTTTTGTCTTGCACAGTCCTCCTTTCATCCATTGCAAGGTTCATTTAGGGGCAAAATCCTTCTCTTCTTCCTATTGCTACATCATGAAAATTCCTTTCTTGATCTCTCTAGCTCAGCAACTCTGTAGTTCATTTCAACTTTAAGTTGAAACATCTCTATTTTCACCATTTGGCTGTTATGGTTTCCTTTAATTTTGCAAAAATACTTCATTTTAGGGAGAACTGTAGACCCCATCTGAATGGAAGATGCAAATCCAAAGTTCAAATCACATCCCTTTTAGAGGGAGACACTTTGGAAACTTCAGATCCAAGTCTGAATTCCCAGCACCCTCAGAACTTATGCAAATTAAAACCAAAACCTGGGTGCTTTTCTCATGTGTGTTTGTGTCTGGAGTTGTTAAACAATAAATAAGCTCAAGCTCAGCTACCACTCCTCCTTCTCTTACAGCAAATATCAGCCAGAGGACTTGTTTCTGAAAAAGAGTTTTTGTTAAGAGGTGCATGACCTACTCTTCACCACGTCAAGGCACTCTGTATGGAAAAGAGTTTAGAGACCATGCAGAAAAGGTTACCAGTCCTGGTAACTCAAGGACTCAAGTTGTATTAAGTAAATGAGACCAAACTCTGAATAAACCTTTGAACATTTATCTGTTTACTCAAATTGAATCTGAATGTTGAGCCTTCGGAAGTTCACTTGTCCCCGTTTATTTGAAAAATGGGTTATGATAAATTACTAAGTCATCACTGAGGGACAGGAAGAGTTCAGTGTGAGGCAAACCAGGATAACTCCCCTGGAAATACAGTATAAATTATTGACCTCTAAAATTGTCACTTTAATATCAGTTGACAATGCCATTTGAATCAGAAGATCTGCTTTTGTGCTATCTCTCTTTGCTGCTGCCAGTTGTACAGCCTTCTGACATCTATATATTTCCTAAGATTTACAAGTCTGTATCTTCGGCAACAAGCAGAATTTGTACTGCACCTGGCTAGTGTATCTCTTAGGATGTCGGCAGGGATCCCTAGCTCTCTGGATAGAGTCAGTATAAAAAGAGCTGTTTGATTTGATGGAGCTGTGAGGGGGTAGTTGAAGTGCTGTTCAAGGGAAGGAAAGGTGCAAACTCTATAGCGTGCTCACAGGTCCTGTGGCAGGAAATATGGCAATTCAGATTGCAGAAGCAAATTCAGTATATGTAATCAACTGTGATTTCTCCCTGATTATCTCAGGACTAATTAAGGAGTGTTTTTTACAGCTAATCAGAGGTATCTGGAAATAAGTAATTTGCATAACTTCAAGTCAAATTATGTCATGAGGACAGCTGAGCTAATGTAAACTGGCATTTACTGTAAAATTAGCATGTATTGCATTCAAACAGGGAAACAAAGAAGCAATGGAAACCTGCTGACTAGAAACTAGGAAGAGAGGCATTAATTGATGGAGTGCAGAAGCTGTGCTACATGAAGCATATCAATGCATGAAGCACAGGGAATGTAAATATGCAAAGGCCAAAACATTTGCAGAAGGGGACTCATTTGACAAAATTGTAAATACCATAGATTCTGCTGGCTGCCTAACTGTCACCTTGTCACTGCATTTTGTCATGGTTTGTAGTTTAACATTCCAGGGGGAAAAAATCCCTGTTTTCTCATTTAGGGGAGACTGTTTTTTACTTAAAGTAAATCCAGTCTAAAATTAGCTTCTAATCCAGTATTAGAGCAAGTCTGGAAAAGACAACCATACATACTTTTGTTTCTCCTTCAGAAACATCCAACGCACTGGAATTCCTATTCACCTGTTTCTTCAAGCGAGTGATTTTTAAGTCTGTCTCTGGGCATGTAGGGCCGGTTTTGGCTACCTCACTTCAAGCTGCCAGTCTTTTTGGTCTGTTTGTAAATCTGTAAATCTGACAAGTTTCCTATCTGGAGGCCCTGATCTGAGAATGAGCTCCATGTGGCGAAGCACTGGAACATGGGACAAAAGGTTCAAATGTGTCTGTCAACCCGGTGCTTCACTCAATAGGAAGAGGATGTCCTTGTGAGCTCTGACATTCATCCACCTTCCATTTTGTGTAGAGCTAAGGCCTAAAGTATAGAACTGGACTTCTTATAAGTGCCTGACAGAGGATGCATGTGCAGACATTTAAGTTTAACTGAACTAAAAAATAAGGCAAATACTCTCTTGTGGGAACTTTGAATGTTAATACCCATTACCCACCCTAGGGAACAACAGCAGTTCTAAGAATAAATTAAACTGGAGATTGATGATAGCAGTTAGGCAGGATCAACCAGTGACTAATTAATCCTTGAAGTTAAGACAGTGTCCCTCCACTTTTTCATAGGACCAGATCTGTGTAACATTTTTCTTAACGAGGGTCACTCGGCTCATAAAGAGTTAGTGCTTGGCAGCTGGTATCAGTTTTGTTACAGATGGTATTTGGAAGATGCAGATTATCTGTCCAGTCCTACACTGAGACAAAAGAGTCTGAGTGGTGAGGTTCTGGATCTCTGAAACGGTTTTTCACCTTTAGTGAAACTGATTCACAAGCATTTGGGTAATCATTTCATTCCCATATAGACTTGTTCACCAACATGGCTATTTTGTAATTACTTTTAGATTTCTTTGGAAAAAAGTTATCACTTTTAATTGTAAAGGCTGGTTTATTGTTTGTATTTAAACACATGACATTCATGATCAAACACAATTTTAATATATGTCATTCATATGCAGATTATATAATTTCCACTGCTTACTTAAACATGCACTTCATTTATCGTGAGTTTATGTACAGATTTTTGAAACCTTTTTTTTAAGGAGGACTTGACTGCCATGGAAACCAGTGAATTTGGAAAGAAAATAACTGTTTGTATTCAAACCCTGACTAAATGTTTAATCTCTAGCTATGTCCAGATACAGAAATTGCATTTCTGCTTTTCTCTTTAATTTTATCTGTAGTAAAAAAGCACATTCTCTTAGTGTGAGTTTGCGTATTATATTTCCTTTTGTTCCTTTTCCTTCAGTAGCTTTCTTATAAGCATATAAGCATGTGTACCTCACATTGCTAGGCCTAAATTCTTTGGCATGAAATTTGCTTTCTCACAGCATTTTTAAGAAAGTATGAAGAAAGTCTAAAATGGAAAAGTCTATTCCTGTCTTCCTGTTTGGTCAATGGGTTATTTCCTTCTGTTGAAAAAGTCAGAATTTGTATAAACACCTCCAAATAGTCATTTCTACTTAAGCTTAATAAGCTAAAACAAATTGTTAGTTCAAATTTCTGCTTAAAATTGCTTTCTTAAATTACATATTCTTTCCAGTTTTCACTGGGAAAATTTAAGAAAAATTGAGACGTCCTAATTTCCACTCCATTATACAGCTTAGATAGTTGAGTGTTCTTATTCAACTCAGTTGAGATACTTTAATATAAAATCACTTTAATAACCAGGCACTCATGCAAACTAATCAGATCCTGGATATCAGAGAACAGGGACTAGTTATGTAAGACCAGTAGGCCTTAAATTACTGAATGCTAGAAGATTGTGCCAGGAACAAGATCGTGTTATGCCTTCCTGGTTTTTGAGCTCTTCTGTTAAGCATCTGCTGCTGGCCACTGTCTGAGAACGGCCACTGATCTGCATCTAATCAAATCCAACTGTTGTGTTGTTATAACCCAACCTAGTGCCTAGTAAAGGCACTAGGAGAAGGCGAGACCCTCAAAACAATCCCAGTGTGACTTGGAAATACTTCTTCCAGCTTCTGCATTCCTGTGTCCATTCTCTGCATTTGAGAAAGAAATGTGGGTATTTAAAGATTTTTCTGTCTCTCTTATACTTTTGTTCAGAGGAACTACACTTTCTACAGTGTGTACAGTGCATACAGCCTTCTTTAAGACCTTAAGATACCTCCAGGCTGTGTTACACACGAATATGCAGAAAATGTTCAGATCTTATTAAGACACAGCTTCCGGTTTGCTATTTACCTATTTTTACCTTCCTTCTGTTTTCACTCATTCTCTCCAATTTCAGCTACAGCCAAGCACTTTGACTCCATCTGTGAGGGTAGCAATTCCAGCTGCCTCTGCAGCTGCTGCCTTCACTATTTCTTGGCCAGCCATCAGGGAATGACTCTTCCTTCCCTAAAGGTGCCATACATTTCAGCCAACTTCCACTTGAAAAACAAAAGAAGCCGTTTAAATACTGCATAAAGGCAGTTTCCAACCCCTGAATCTATAGAGCAAAAAATTACCTCAAGCAGAGACCTAACCACACATTTGCTTTGAAGTCTAGTCAATATATTTGTTTACTATTTTAAAGTCTCAGTTGTAAGTCAGTCAGTGATTTTTTTTTTTTTTTTCCCCCACTTTCAGATCTGTTCAGAATGTCCATGCAGGCCTTATCTAGATGACAGGTCCGAGGAGAGCTTTGAGGGTTCCAGATCCAGGTACCTACCATGACTGCAGCCTGACACCATGGCACACATAACCCCACCTCTCTGCTCTCTAGTTTTCATGTAATGAAAACTCATGCATGCAGGCTGCGTGCAGCTGAGTACAATTAGTCTGCATTGTGGATATGACTAAATATGTAGCAAAAGATAGCTAAATGTAAACAAGAGTGAACATTATTATTAATGCAGTAGAAAATGAATAAGATTGTTATCTTAGTGGGAGCCAGTAGAAAGTATGTGACCAAATCCTGGCTACAGCTGGCAAGACAATGCTAAATTATCTTGCCCCCATTAGGTTTGCCACTTGCAATTGTTTTTACCCAACACAGCAGAAAATGAGAGACAAGAACTGCATTCTAAATGTCTCATGGAAGAAAAATAAGCTTTTTCAAACCTTGTATAATACTACTTCACCCATTATTTAAAAGACACAGGCATCTTGAGTAACTGTCTTAAAATGCATCTACAATGGCAAAAGGGAGCTGTGGGCTTTCTAGGCTGGGATTATGGCTTAATTTGTGTGTTTGTAAGATAGTGAACAAGATTCCACAGGTGCTAAATATGTTTTGTCACCACCATTATTTCTTTGCTAAACTTACTAAAACATTTTAATGATCCAATAGCACCACTACTCTATTGCTGAAATAAGCAGGGAACATTAGCTTAATGTTATTTTCATCATGAGCTTAATAGCTCTACCAAATTTAGAGGCTTCTTATACCAGCTTTTTCTATGAGAAAAATACAACAACATCATTAAAGTAGAGCATAAGTAAGGCACAGTTAGTGCCAATAGTTATGAAGCTCATACTGATATTTCTTTTTCCCATTTCCTGCTAATTTGCCAGAACAGCTTTTGGCCTATCCACAAATACATCTATGATAAACCAGACATTAAATTGGAACTAATTCTGTAATTAGCGCAATGTCATAGTCATATGTTTGCAAGACAGGCTTTGCTAGCAAAAAAAACCCCAACAAAAAATGCGTCTAGCGGCAGCTTGGGAAAGCCCGCACTCGGTAGTCTAATATTTATAAAACTATACAATAGAAAATAAAAATCTAGAAAGCATTGGCATGGTAGAGCAAGACTATCGTCCCTGGGTTTAGTTGATGACCTGTTAAAATGCGCGTGCTGGTCAAGCTGCCAAATGGGCAACCGTGTCACGCAACAGCCCCACGAAAGCCACCGCGAGCCTGGTTTCCCTGCCTGCTGCACGGCAGGAAGAAAACAAGCAGGCAAAGCTCTGCAGCTGACATCTGCGGCACCCACGGGCACTGAGCTACGGTTTCAAACTAGTGCATTTGGCAGAGCTGAAGAAGTTGAAAAAAATCTATAAAGCAGTAAAGCAAACATATGCGATGCTCTGAAGATATTGACTATTCCGTCCTGATCCCCTAGCTGAGTTGTGACATAGGAGATTTTATTACAGATATCAAGTCCTAGCTTTCTTAGAGATTTCATCAGTTATCACAACACTCTCCAGCCTTTCTTTAAAATCCAGTAAGAGGATCTAACCTCAACTCACACTTGCGACTTGTGATTTTTGCTAAGAAAAGAAGTGGAAGTTTTGTTTATGTTGACCTTATACATAGCGCTCTGCATTCACATGTCACCTTTGTGTATAATTAAAACTGTAAGATAAAAAATAGTGCTTAATTTTCATTTTTGCAGCCCTCAAATTAAAACTGCACTCCTGAAAAAAGGTATATGCAAATAAATATTTGTGCTTATGCACAATTGTGCTTATGCACAATTATGCATTTGTGCTTATGCACCCCCCCTGTCTGAGGGGGGTTCGACGAGGGAGTGATGCTGGGTCAGGGCAAACTTAAAACCCTGAAGTAGATGTTTTTCACAAAGGCATAATGAACATTTATGCTCGAGTCTGAAACACTGTTTCAGGACTGTAGCTTGAAACTTGTCCTGTTGCAGTTTTAGTTTTTGGAGGTCATTCATAATTGTTCCATATGTATCCAGAATGGGTACATAAATGTATTGGAAATTTATTCCATATGAATCCATTAAAAGCCTACTGGTGTGTAGCAGAATACTGAAGAGGACTTAGGGTCAAATCAGTTGCGCAGACTATTTAGCTTATTCAACATTTAAAACATCTAGATTTTGAAGAAAGTGTAGCAAATCTTTAAATATATTGTGAGCATTGCCAGCCCTGATGTCCACTCACATGTAGAATTGTGACCTCTTCCAAAACGTTCATCTTTGGACCTTCTAGTCATAGGACAGCTAAGCAACGCTGCTTATCAATTTTTCATGCTGTGCATATAAAAATGGTGAAAAGCACACTATCACTTTCATATTCTCTCTCCCTCAACTGCTAGGCTTAGGCTGTTCACTGAATCATTGAATACATGTCTGAAAGAGCTAACTGGGCCCACTGACACCAGTGGCTGAGAAACAGCGTTGCATTTATTCCTTCTGTTGATATTTAATTGTCAGTCTTACCCGAACACCTTGCTTTTGTTATCCATCCTGCTATAGATTCCTTGACTTGACTTTCAGACTGGTTTGGGCAACAAAGGAAAGATATTTTTTGAGAAGAAACAGCTGAAGTTGAGGAGCTTGGGCACATCCAGCTCTAAATGGGCTTCAGAGCAGTCTAGCATTCTGTCCACACTAACAGTATATACTGCAAACCATATAGACATCACTAAGACATATATCTATATATCTATATCTATCACTAAGATATCACTAAGGTATTTACCATATAGCTTCTTAGAGTATGCCTTCAGCCATACTTTGAGCTGGCTAAAAAAACCCAACTATGTAGGTAGCCGGAAAATTTTACGTGGTTTGTTCATACTGCAGTTCGTGCTGCTGCAGCTTTGAGACAAACTGCTTGTGACCCCTTTGGACTGCAGCCCTGACCCTGTCCCTGCTGAAGAGAACTGACTTCTGGAAGAGCCATTTGGATCTGCTGCTTAGTCATAGGGAAGAGAGGAGCAGGGCCATGGCTTCTATTTCACTGGTCCTGGATGGAAGAGGATGAGAGTCCAAGGGCTGTCTGCATGGCACAGCTGCTTCTCCAGTGGCTAGAGTGAGCAGAACCAGGAAAGCGTCAGAGGCTCTCCTGCATGTTATGTCCCCATGCTGCTGCTACTCTGAGAATAAATGGCAAGCAAAAGGATTTAAAATATGTTCAGCATATTTGTCAGGTATCTAAAATGAATAAACCAGTAAAAGAAGGGAAGTAAAAGGAAATAAAAAGAGTTCTATTGAATTGATGCAGCTTTTTCCTTTGGCAATTAAAATGCAGTTTAGCATTAAAATGAGCTATTTGTTTTATTTTACCTGATTTACTTCATGAATGACCTGAACATGAATTTTTCCTTAGAAACCATGGAAACTACCCAGGAGACAGCCAGTTTCCTTAAATAAGCTTTTCCATATTTACAAATAAAATCTATTAAGTTTTCTAACAAAAATAGCCATAAGGCCATTCCATCCTTAACTCAAACCTCAGTGCTTCCTTCCCATAAAAGAAGACATACAAAAATAGGTATAAGAATAATTACTTTACGTAATATTGTTGAAATACTCTGAAATACAGAGCAGCTCAAAGTAAACTTCATGGAGAGGCATGGGCTCTGCCTTCTCTGAGGGCATGCTCTCATAAACCACTCCTTTGTGCTCCTACCTGAGACGCACTGACAGGTAAATTCAATTATGCAGGATCATATCTACCCAATAAGGTTGTCCCAAAGAGAATGTGGAAAAACCTAGGAGTGGGTTACTAAGAAGTGACCTCCCTAACAGATTTTGGAAAGACTGGGAACTAACTTTGGGAAGGTGTGGCAGTGAGAAGTAACTCTGGCATGAGAATCACAGAAAATCAGCATTGCAGACAGGAAAGCTGTAGGTTTTTTACAAGTAATTCTAATTAAATCTCTTTGTATATAACCTGTACAGTTACTGTCAGTTACAGATCCAGATCAGTGAAAGAATACTACACCCTGTGATGTTTTGATACTTAAGATGACATCTGAAATTTATGTTTTCTTATGTTTTATATGGAAAATGTATGGTTAACTAACCTTAACTGCTTTATATTCCTGTCTTCAGACCAAATGAGTAGAAGTCTCATTTCAAAGCTGAAAAAAAAGGTTTCCAAATGCTTAAGCATTTGGCCTTTTTGGTTTTTTTTTCAAGAGCCAGTGGAAGGGTGCCAAGCGACCTATCTTTGATCTGATCTTCAGATATGTGCCCAGGAATTTAGGGGCCATGCTGAATTAAGCAAAGCATGGCCTGTCTCCTGTAGTAAACCTGGCTTTTCTTCCCATCTAAAAGAAGGGTAAAGAGAAACTAAGGAAGCAACATACTGAAGTTGTTTTCAAAGAAGGTCTATTTTCAAGCAAAAAAAACAATGGCAGACCAGATGTGGCACATTCCACAAGGTACACATGTTGAGTGTTGCACATATTGTACTCAACACAAACTAACAGCACCTGTAAATGTTATTGAGTTTGTAAGGTAAGAAGCTAAGAAGTGATATAAAGTAAGGTTAACAGTGCAAATGAAGCTTAGCCCTTTTTCATGAGGGCATGTTGATAAAGTTCTAATTACATGCTCCTTTTTCTACTTGTGCCCTGAACCATTCAGGGCACAGAGTACCTAATCAATGTTTTTTTTTTTTACCTTCATCTCTCAATATGTCTGTATATCCCACTCCTCAAAATTAGTCAAACTTCACTGGAAATTAAATTATTACTTTCTATAGTGATTGTCACCACATCATCTAACTGCCTGAAAAAACAATTCCCGTGTTTGTACAAAACATGCATGAGATTTTAAATTCTGCATTACAAGGAGGCATTGAGATAAGAATTTATATACTACTTTGAGGTGAGCTACATTGTAGAAATTGATATTGCAGAGTATTTCATGTTGTATTTCAACTTTTGCTCAAAGCTTACCACCCAGAGACTTCAGTTGCATCTGGGAAGGTTAAGCACTTTTGGCCCATATGAAATCAAGCATAATGACTAGGCTTTGTGAAACTGTTGGTTAATGACTTGATTAGCGCCAGAGAGGAACTCCGTGGCTGAGATAGGGATAAAAGTTGGTTCTTCCATTCAACATTTGACTTTCTTGAGAATGTCCTCACTCCTCCTGAAATTCCTGATCTTTATTTCAATAAAACTTTGCATGAAATAGGGCAGAAGTCCCACACAGTTAGTCTATTTGTCCACTTCATGGCTGCAGAACAGGAAAGATGTGTTAATAGGTACGGAAGAGTAAACCTGAAGTGTGGCTTTCCTTAACTTTTGGGTGTTTGCACTTCCACAGTCTAAGTGTGTTTTTCTACATTGCTTTAAAAAAGGAATCTTGGTGGGGGGGAGGGGGTAAGGGAGTCTATCACATAGTACCTGTTGAGGCACCCCATGATCATCAGAAAGACTGAGCTCTTTGGGACCACCACAGCAGGTGGGCACAGTAAGTGACAGCAACAGTGGGTTTATCCTCCTCTGCCTGTGGGCAGGCAGTGAAAGGGCTAAAGCAATTCCCTAATAGTTCCTGCAGGCATCTCCTGGCAGGGAAGGGCATGGTGGGACAGCTGCACTGAGCAACATGCTCCAGACTCTGGAAAGGTTTGTGCCGTCCGGTCTGTTCACTCCAAACACAATCTCCTTTGCTTTGTTCACTCCACCTTAACTCCCACCTTCCTTCTGTCCTTCCAGCTGCCCCTTTCCGAAGCCTTTTCTCCTTACCCAACCATTCCCAGTGTCCCCTCTTCCACTCCTCACTCAGCCTATCAGCCTTACTCCCCAGACAATGGAGCTGGCAGCAGTGTCATCTAACCTTCTGCATAACCTATGTGGATTTCTGTATTCAACCTAGCCATCCTTTAAACTCAGTTGAGAGAAATGTGCATTTCTGGGACAGGACTTTTCTTGTCTCAAGGTAGATAACTAGCTCAGACACTGTGTAACTGACCC
Source organism: Phaethon aethereus (assembly GCF_964289735.1). Taxonomy (NCBI): domain Eukaryota; kingdom Metazoa; phylum Chordata; class Aves; order Phaethontiformes; family Phaethontidae; genus Phaethon; species Phaethon aethereus. Next base: position 127,185,201 of record NC_138575.1, read on the forward strand.
TGGGTATCAGATCTTTGCTTTCATTCAGTCACACTGTTTACCCCACTCCTTTGGCATGAGCTTCTTGACCAGCTGTCACAGTTACAGCTCCTTCTCCAGATCCCTACGCAGCAATTTCCATATCTTACCTCAGAGTAGTGTTATTCATCAAGCCTATTGATTCCCCTTCTCCTCTCGTCTTTGCTGCGATACTCCATCCTACTACCTCTTAGTTGCTTTGTCAAGCCAACCGTTCCCTCAGCTCAGGCTGATCGGGGTGCAGCAAGGGCTGGCTGTGGGGTAGGCTGGGGTGGGGAGCAGGGGGCAAGCCAGGGCAGAGACCTCCCCAGTGGCCCCATTCCAACACGCTTGGTGGCCGTCTGGGGACAGTGACTGGTTCATCGCTCAGTACTGCTGCCTGGGATGGGGCAGAGGGTGCTTAGGTGGAGGCAGCAGATGAGGCTGCTCACAGCTCCTTCTCACAGCTTATCTGTTTTCACAGGAGACAGATCCGTATCAGAACGGACCGTGAGCTTGGTCAGCCAGGCCCCTGTAGGGCTGAGAGAGGTTGCTGAGGACGATTGCAGAGGAGGCTGGTTAAAGGCTGGTCTCAGCGATCAGGATCTGTTGGTGCACCAAAGGCCCTGACTGATACCTTCTCCAGCCTTCCTTGACCTAATTCCTCCCTGGTTCTCCATTCAGCTCTCACTTTCTGTTCCTTAAGATCAAACTCTATCAGTTAATGGACCTTTTTAGTCTTAAAATTGATGAAGTGACAAACTCTCCAGTCTCCCAGTGACTCCTTTCTACTCAGACTAAACTCCCTGTATCCACTCCAGGTCCAATCTTCTCTTTGTTCCCGTACCCTGCAGGTTCAGGTCTCAGCCACTGTTCCTCACTCCTGCTTTCCTTCTACATTTTATTTCCCTTGGACCCCAGCAGTTCTAGATCTTCTCCCCTTTGCAATTAGATTTTGCAGTGCCTCACTTTCCCCTCCTCTGACATGCTATCTGAGCTGTGTCAGGCACCAGGGCCGCAGGTGATCCCCATGTTATGCCCTGCCATATCTGTCAGGGTTGCAAGCCACAGTGTGTCAAAGATCCTGCACATCCCATGCACAAATATTTCCTTCCCGTGAAAAGCAGGAAATAGGCCCTGCTTCCCAATCTTGCATCTGTTTCATCTCAGGACATGGATGAGGCATGCGCTGGGACCTGGGGAGCAATTACGGATTCTGCAGTTTGTACTCATTTGAGGGGATGGAGGAGAACAGCCTTCCTCTTCTCAGTTCTGCTGCCTGCAGCATCTTGGACCCATATTTACAGAGAAAGTCCCACTTCAGTACCTCAAAGCTCCAGGCTGGACAGCCTCGGTGCAGGAAAATTGTTAAGAGATTTTAGCCTTCAAATCTCAACAAAGTATATGGTACTTGATAACCTGACACATTTTGGAGAACTCTCATAGTACAAACCTAGACCTTTCCTGTCCTCTGTGATCGAGTTGCAGCACGGTGGAGGCATCTGGTCCTTTCAAAGTGCAGAATAAAATTTTCCTTAGACTCATTCTCAGAAATAACTGAATTTGTGCTAACGAAGACTTGCCAACAAAAAGGAAATTAAGTATGGGACAGACAATAGCATGGAGAATTTCAGTCCCAATGGTCAGGCAAAGTCTTGGAGATTTAAATTGAAAGTACCAGGTAACACAAGGTAGCAGTAAAAAGAGCCAAAAGGCAGTACCAGACAACTTTTAATGAACTTTGTGAACAATGTGGTTAGTATATTATTGTAACTACTATTATTAGCAGCATCAGTAACATTAGATGTAGTACGTGCAGCTATTTAAACACTGCAATATGTATGAAACATTCTTGTGTGTCTTTTCTAAGTGTACCTGAGACAACTTCAGCACAGCACACCCTGCATCAGACTGGTGGTGGGCATCGCCTTTCTAAAGCTGGCAGAATGGCTGCGGTCCTCTCTAGGTCAGCCTCTCTACTGCCTGGCTCTTCTCTAATCCCGCAGGCTTCTGTAAAGTGGATGTACAATTCTGCTCTTCCCACTTAACAACACCACATAGCCTCTTGGCATTTACCCTGAAAAACTGTAAATAACTCGGTGCTATGCATGGGAAAATTCTGCTTTCCATCTACATCTGGGCCTGCCCCCTTCTCAGATTTACCTGAGGCAGGTGATGCTGCGTTTACGACCCTGAGGTGGCTGGACACGAGGCACTTTGGCCTCGTGGCACATTATATCAAGGTGGAACATACAAATTGGACAAAGGTTTTCTTGTGTTGACAAGCTATCCCTTTTCCGCTGAGTGGCACAGACAGGATCCTGAGCAGAATGCCCTCCCCTGCAGGCAGTAGAGCTGCATCAGCTTGCACCTGCTGAAAAAGCTGACCTGTTGTATGCAGAGCATCACCTCAGATATATTGAAATCTATTATCAGTTAAGAATCCTGCTCAGTAGTTTTAAAGAATTATACTGTGACAATACTAAGATAAAAAAGTGGTTTTGCATATGCTTTCTTTTCAGAGTAGAAAACTGTACGGAGCTGGACATTATCATTGAACTATTTTCAAACTTTTAATTGCAATGTCATTGGAAGTTTTAATAACTATTCTCATTGAAGTGAGCACTAAATTATTAACCAAAATATTCTTACTTTTAAAAAATGGTCTTTTAAAAATTAAGGCAATATTAAGTTACAAAAGAGGGCAAAAAGACATTTCTTTTTTTCATGCCCATTCAGCTACAATAGAGAAGTTTGCATTTTAATTACATTTCAGATTCGACTAGAAGTGCGATTTTTAGACCTATCAGTGAGAACGGACTTTTTTTAGACATATCAAAAAAATCATTTGAAAATGAAAGGGAAAGAATAATGATGTTGTATCGCGTACAGACATTTTTACTACAAGGTAATAAAAATGCAATAATATTATTCATGAAACTTGTCAATAGCTAATGTATTGAGATCCTTAGTATCCTAATATAACCCCTTGCAACTGTTTTACTTTTATATTGCTGTGCTGGGATTCTAGCACACATTGGAGCGCTATGCAGAATGTAAATGCGGTGTCAAAGATTACAGAAAACCACAGGGGAAATTAAGAGATGTTTCTTATATGGTGTTATAGGCCTTAAGCTATTTTGTTCTGGGCATCTTGTCATTATTGTTTTGTATTTAAGTCATCGGTGGTGGTAAGCGACACATTCTGAGGGTAAGAGTCTTGTGAAATCCCAATGGGATTGTATTTAAAACATTGTCTTTTTTGAGAGATTTTTCCTGGAGATCTTCAGAACTACAGAGACAAAATTATGGAGATGTTCTTGACATTTTATGTTTGCATATAAACTGCATTACATTATAAGGATGAATCAAATTCAGTTAATGTCAGTGGCAAAATTTCTGTTTGTTTCCGTGAGCATAGGTTATTAGGGTTGTGGTTCATCCACACCTCTAGGCAAACTCACGGTCTCTACAGGTGAGAGTTTGCCACATTCCTGCTCCTTCTGGCAAAATTATGGCTTGGAAGGTTTCCTTGCGACTATTCTGTTTGTTTTTTTTTTTTCCCAAACCAGATTGACATACAAACGCTTACACATTTCAAAATCTTTTCTTTTCTTTGTTTTCTGTATTGTGTTTGTCTCTTTTTTTGTTTCTTTGCTTTATGGGAGTGGACTTGCATTTCTTATTCCCTGTGGAACTATGGACGAGAGCCATTTCATGTTCCTAGTGGAAATGGGAAAAGAAAATGTATAGGGCTGTTTCTTTCTCCGTCTGTCAGCCGTTTAAAAACAAAGGTTAGTTTCAAGGTTGCTACCATTTAAGTTGAATGACTGGGGGGGACACACGTGTCCTACATGACCCTACCATACTGAGCTTACTGTTCATGTTTTCCAGTCAAGGTTGCCGATTACCTTTCTGACCATAAGCTGTTACCAAACGTAGCATCTTGCCGGTGCTGAATACATTCACAACTGTAAGGAGCAGCGATGACTAATGCCTATTTGTGTGTGAAGGGCATTTAAGTGGATCTTGGGAATGCCACCTGCGTTCACAAAATTGCTGTGTTACAGAGTTTATCAGGGTCCCTGTAGTCCCTGTACTGCTGGGGCCACGCCATGTCACTTCCAGGCTAGTGCAAAGGAAAGCGGTAAATCTTCATGTTTTCTGTTCAAGTGGCAGCATGTGGACACGAAAGGATGGCAATTCCGAGACCATAGCACATGGGGCTGAAGGGAGTTGGAACCAGGGGGGTTTCCCAAAAAGCAGAATGAGGAGGTCAGGTACTGACACGGGATCTGAAAAACTAGGCAGCTTGCAGAGCACCTGAATCTTCACAGCAATAAAAGAAATATGAGCACGGAGAATAACAGAGCGTTGTGCTTTCGTAGCAAATGAGCATAGTTTAATTGAGGATATAGTAAGGAAAAAATCTGCACAGCATAACGAAGGTGGAGAATAGAGCAGGTTCACTTCCCATTTCACAGACAGAGGAAAGCTCATGATCTACTTAGGTGATCCAAAAACGATATGATGATAAGGAAACAGAAATGGCAAATGCATGCCAGTGTTGTATTGTTTTTTCTCATTTTCTTTGCTGCTTCTGGTAGCTAGCATAAAGAATTCTTGGTATTATAAGGTTGATACCACACAAAGGTTGCATGCCTACTTACTTGCTGTACGAAGCACCCCTGAAGACTGAGCTGCAAGCCCCAAAAGCCTGAAGTGAATAAGATTGCATTATATTGCTAGAGAATCTGCCACTCGACAAAATTTGTAGGACAAAGACAATACGTGATTTCCTTTCCTTCAAGGAGCAAGAGACCAAAGCGCACATGTCCACAACATACACTACAGACACCAGGGTAAGAAATGATTAATGTTACCTACTGAAACCAAATTTTACAGACTCAAGGTCAAGTGTTTCAGGGCTCAAAATCATTGTTGCATAAACGTCTGCCATGGGAGCTTTATTGCAGCTGGGTCAGCAGGCTTTGTCCCCAGTTCACTTTTTGTCACCGTTACGTTAGTGCACCACATACGATGACGTAGGATCATTTGAAAAGCTTCAGTCTGCACTGTGTCGCTGCCTCAGGCCGTAGTCAGAAGGGTGACATTGTTCTCCAGCATAATCTAGGACTGACGCACGTGAAAGCCCGCCTTCATAGACTGGTGGCAGTAACATCTTCCATGTGAGGGCCTTTCAACTTAGGAACATACTGTGTCCAAAAAAACTCTTATTTGTTGGTGTTCAGGGCACACAGCAAAGCTCACGTGCCCAATCTGATTTCTGCTAGTGAGTAGCCATGCTTAGACAGCTGAGAGGTAGTGCTATTTCCACACCCTTAAATGTGAACCAGGTACTGTGTCTTCTACACGACAGTGCGGCAACCGTAATTCAGTATTTGCTTCAACGGTGATTATTTCCTATCCTTCTCCATCTGGCTTCTGAAGGAAGCTGGCCTCTGACACCACTTAAGCAGAAATAGTTTGTAAATCTGCTTCCCAACTGCTTTGTTATTGCTCTTGATAATAGGCGCTGTTGATGTAAATCGCTGTTATTATCATCAGTGACTCATTAATCCATTGGTTATTGATCTATTAAACCTTTTTCATTTTAAACGACAGGAATGAAGATTGTGCTGCAACCTGTCTTTCAAAAACTCCATTAAAATCTTAATGAAATGTATATAATTTTGCAAGGAAATCAAGATGCATGAGATGAAATGCACTATGGGTTTGGATTTTAAGTCCCTGTTTTTTAAAGAAGTCCTCTGTTTAGGTGTTGGAGATTTCTTTTCATCTGGGCTACTTCTATCACTAGTGGAAGAAAAAGCAGCAAGCCCAAAAGGCAGTTCAGTCTTTTTGACTAACTGTGGGAGGGTTGTACATGAGTAACTTAGATGCAACAGCTAACTCAGAGATGCCAAAAAATAGGCAAGATTAATTTAATACTAAATGCTTGACTTTGAAAAGTACACTCAGGCCAATTCCCAAGCTATCTTTCCTTATAAGCTAATTAAATACTGAAGTGAAATAAAAATCAAACTCTCATTAATAGGGTAAAGCTGCCTTAGCAAAATACTAGCTCAGAAGAAACTTTGAAGTGTTCTTATAATACCACCTGTAAAAACAGGGGCTGCTTATAACAGGAATGCCGATATAAAATCACCCTAGCAGAATTAGTGAAAGAGGCTGAAATTAAGCTGTATAGAAACTGCAAGCAGTCCAGGAAACCCTCTGAAAAGGTCACGAGTTTCAGTCAGTGAGGCTGCCGCAGCCTGGAACACAACCCACTGGGGTACAAGCGGAGTGAGCAGGACCATCCTCTGTTAGGGACCTACCCTGTCATTAAACACAAGTACAATGTTCGTAGGAGTTGTTAGGAAAAATGGCCAGATAAGCACAGCTTATGTGGAATATCTATTGTTCGCTGCAAATATGCTTTAATAATAGGGTAATTTGTTTCTTCCACTGAATTTGCCAATTGATGGTAAAAACATTCTGTAAAAGTCATCCAGGCAAAATAACGAATGGGAACAATTATTCTTCCCGAGTAGATTTTCTAAACTAAGACTCCCTGCAAAAAGGCTGCGAATGCTTGCTTTAGCTAATGCTCTTTTCTTGTTTGCTTTTCATCTGTAGAGCACACACGGTTTTGCAGCACCACAGCTGCTAAATTGTGTATTTCTAATTTGGTTAAATCTCTCGATCTCTCTTTCCCCCTATATAGACAGGTATAGACAGATAGGTTGATTGATTGATTGATTGATTGATTTAATTGTTTGTGAAAGCAAAAATGTAGTTAGCAAAAATCAGTGCTGCTATTTGTTTTAAATCAGACATTTGCATGTATATAGGCACACAAATGTTTATATATAAATATATCTCTCCAACTTCACAGATGACCTTCTTTACTTGTGGTCAATGTGTTAGGCCTACAAGGTACTGTCTTTCCATATACTGCCATGACAGTACGTACCTTCAGGTAAATTAGAATTTGCCCAATCTGACTTGTAGTATGCGGAATAGGGCATATAGCAAAAGCTGGCAAGGAGATGATGGTAATGAACCTTTGACTTTCACACATGCTTTCTTTCCTATAAATTAGCAGTACTAACACACTTCTCTCACAGCATTTCTTAAATCACCCATTTTGTTGGTGATCCTTACCCAGGCAGTTCTGAAAATATAGTTCTTAGAGTAGAAGGCACACACCTAATAAATTCAATTCTGGAAGACTCACAAGTCAGGAATCTCCACAGGGCTCCAGTGTTAGTTTTATGTCCAGAGCACACAGAAATTCAGTCTTAGCTGAGCATCTAACTCCCTTAAGTGTTTGCAAATATCTGTATAAATATATGTGTTATTTGACCAAAGTATGACAGAATTGTTTTAATACATGATAGGGTTGCCCATGGTGGGTTAACCTGACCAAATTACTGTCTATACAACAAATGAAGCAAACCAAGCAGTTCATAGAAACACTACTTTGTCTCCCCAAAGGGAACATAAGAATGCTACCTCAAAAGGAGATCATGACACTTTAAGTGAGCTGAACACCACCCTACTGTCAAAATTTAGTTTTACAAGTTGTATTTCATTTCTCAAAGCTGTTTTCACTGAATGTATTAACAGAAAAATGCGTTTGAGCTTTTCTGTGTGAGCATTCTGAACCTGAGGACTGAGCAGTCCAAGTTGGTTTAATCTTCTACCAGCAGAACTAGGGAACTGTTGTCCCAGGGAATGGTAAACAAGAGTCTTCACCAAAACCCACCAGGGGATAGAGGACTTGAGCATCCCTGTGGTCACTGATTTCTTGGTGTCTCTATTTAGACTGCAAGGAACAGCGCTTATTACTGTAAACCATTCTGGTGCTTGGGAAATGCCGCTAGTTCCTTCTTGTCCTGCCTGACAAAGGAATGTCAGAGCACAAGCTTTTCAGGGATTTTTGAGGCTGCCTCGTTTGAACTTGTTCTATTATAGCCAGCTATTAATCCTCTGAGAAGCTTTTTTGTAAGAAGGCATTTAAAATCACTGTGGGAATAAAAATCTGTGTCGTGGTTTGTGTGGTACCGCTGTGTGATAATGAGCTGTACTTGCATCACTTGATATGGCTTCGAGTGTATCCACACCATTTGGGTGCAGACCACGATCCCTGCAGTACCCTCGCGCAGAGACAGGGAAATGTGTTTACAGGAATCACTAGTTTTACAGCGTAGGTGTTGAGGTCTCGTTGTCACAGGGTAACACAACTTAAGAGGTGATCTTGTATGGTGTACAAAGAAACCTTGCTCCAAGCCAGAGCTCCTGAATTTGGGTAAAAATGAGCAGAGAATCTCTGCCTGAGTTCCATGTTGTGCAGAGCATAGAGGCTGCCTCTTAGGAATGTCAGAGTAAATACATGCTTTTCTGAGCAAATCCCTTCCATTTCACAAAGCTCCTAGAACTCCCCCCTCTAAGAATTGTAGAGATGCCAGCGGTGAGAGGTGGCTGGAGCAAAACTGGCTTTTTTTCTTTTCCCTTTCTTAAGTTGTCTGTTTATTTTGCAGTAGATATCATCAGCTGGAAAAGACTTCATGGGTACAAAGAATTGTAATTTCTTTCCCAGAAAGCTAACAATACCAAAAAAGGAAGAGGATTTTTTTGGTGAGCAAGTAATGAGGAACATTAGCAAAGAAGTCAAAGTGATGACAGATACGGTCTTTAAAATGCTGTGTATCTATCTTCCTTAGTTGTGTTTATTTTATTATGTAATTTCTTTGCTGTTGTTAATTTGGCACAATTATTGTCACTAATCTGTAAATTTTTGTATACTTAGCTCATGACCCTTTGAATATTGGTTGGTTTGTATTTTTCGCAAGCATTGATTTCAGCTAAAAATGCATTCCACCTCCCTCCTCCCATTCTCTTTCTCTTGTGATTTTTTCTGGTGCATTGGGATTATTTATGGCTCACTGGATAATTTCAGAGGGTGTTTGGGATTTTAGAGCTGGCTCCTAGGCTCAATTACTTCAGTCTTTCAGCGCAGAGGTTTTGATATTAAATAGGACTGCATTTAAGATGTACTGAGTTCCCATCACTTGCAGAGACATCCCGCAAATAAAATCCAGCATTTCTGAGAACTGGAGAAAAGCTGTTCTTGGTCCCCTACCAAGCTGTCTGGCTTGGAAAATGTTGCTTTTATAATGTTTGGCACCCAAAGATATCTTCTGTGAAACAGGGATGGTAACTCTAATATATCCACCTAGAAGTTGTAACTATCTATAAATCAAAGGAACACTAAGTAATATTCATTCATAGGTGAGGCTAAAATTTACTTATGATAGTTGCATTCTGTATTGAACATAAAGTTCAAAAAGCCAGTGTGACACTGATACAGGCTCCATTCGGTCAGTATCTTCAACAACTGCATACCTGCGCTTCTGCTTGTTTTTTTTTATATTGCTTCCTTTAAAAATCGGATAAACTTGCTGAATTAATTTTTTTCTTGCTTACTGATTATATTCATTGCTTTCAAAACCTTAGCAAATGGTAAAAACTCAACTGAAAATAAAATTAAACCACAGTTACTTCTAGTTCAGTTTGGAGTATACCTCTTACTTAGCTTTCAGCTCCACTCAGTCCTAAATCCTTGTTCTCTGTATATATTTTTCTGTAAATGTCGTCTGGGTTTGGTTTATGACAAGCGTTACTACATGACAATTTTATATGAATCTTGTCATGTGTGAAACATGAATTTTGTAGATTATGACACTGCGATTTGAAATATCTCACAAGGAAGAATGGAAGAATCATCCTTGCCAGCATCCTTGCACCAGCAACAACAGCAACTTCTTCCTTGTTTCTGTGCCGATGCAGCTGACTCTGAGGTGAAGTACCCACGTCTAATGAAGGATCTCATGAGTCACTCTAGACATGGCTTTCTAGTGTTATTGCTAGACAAGGTACTGATGTCTTCCAAGTATGGATGTTTGACCATAGTGAAATTTACTCATATCCAAAATACATTTTCCAAAGTAAACGAAACACCACTGGGTTGTGGTGAGTTGCATAGGCATTAATGAGTTAGGAAAAGGGGATTTTGCATATCAGAATAATTTTTCTGATCTGTCAGGCAAATTAACTTTCTCTAGAGCTAAGCCTAAGAAACTTTGCCAAAGGAAAGTTGCGAATAAATACAAGTAGTAAAACCGCAGTGGACAACTCTCAGTCAGTGGACTATCACAGGAACAATGCAGACGTCAAAAGTTCCCATATTCAGCCTGAACTTTAAGAAAAGGTTAAGTACCTTCTCATTTTAGGTGTATACTTGGCTCCATTCCCGTTCACCAAAGCACCTGCAATTTGCTTGAATCCCAATACAACCAATGGGAATATTCACGTACTTGGGTACAAACTGTAGTATTTTAGTAGACCTTAGCGGAGGTGGAGTGTGGCCCCTGAGAGGAATACATCACCTAACAATTTTCAAGAATCTTGACTATGCAATTTGTAGTTGTAAACCTGAAAGACAGGAGGAAACTTAAGTTTGTTTTGTGAATTTGTTTAAAGCTTGAAGGTCATATCCTGGGAAAAAAATCATCTCCCATTCATTGGTCTGGATGATTTGATTTTTTTATTGTTGGGGTGGCACTGGAGTGTTAAATGAAAAACCCACTGCTGAAGACAAGAGGGAGAAACTCTTGACTGGGGGAGAAGAAGCAAACTCTTTAATTATACCAGAAATGGCTCCCAAGGAAGAACTGGCGAAAGAGCTGTTCTGTGTAGTGCGATGAACTTGCTTAACAAGGTTACAATTCAAAAAATGACTCACCTCATTATCACCACAACTATTGATTGCTTATGAAGTAGAGACCCTGTGGCCATCTATAATAAGACGGTCTGAGGTCATTGTTTTCCAACTGTCTTTCTACCCATTTTTGAAACTTTGTAAATACTGTATTATTCTTCACAGAAAATCAGACGGGCAACATCTCAAGTGTCCGTTTGATGTTCTCTACCCATTCCCATCCTCTCACATGCATACGCACAATATCACAATATCTGTGGCTTCAGAGTCTCTTCTAAAAAGACTACAGAGATATATGTATGTGTATATGCATATGTATGTTTCTATAAATATATATGTAAGTGTGTGTGCATTTATGTTTGAACATAAAGTGCATATATATATTTATATATCTGTGTGTGTTTACACATACTCCTTATTGCTGGCAAGATATAAATTGGTCGGGAGACCCACCTGCTGTCACTCGCTGAGTGACAGCTCCTCTCACGCCCAGGACTTTGCTGCTCTAAATCCAGTGTTGCCAGCTCTGTGTAACGTGGTTTGCATTCCTGCCATGCCACAGTGAACCTTCTGGAGACAGTGCCTCGAGGGAGCATGACAAGGTATCTTCTCAAACGTTGGGAAGCTCCTGAACGCAGAGTGGTCCACAAGGATCCATGGCTGCATCTTTCCTGTGTTGAGGGCAGAGAAGCGATCCCGCCTGGGGAACACGGACACAGGAAGCAGGCACAGTGCCATGGAGTACCTCAGCTTTAACTCCGTAGTGGCTCACAGTTCACTACTCCTAGACTGGACGCTGTCATTAGTTTTGATCTAAAGAATGAAGAGAGCGACAGAATGTACCTAGATTACTTATGGCTTTTTAGCACCGGGTTGTTTGTTTGTTTTTTTTAATTTGGGGTTGTGTTTTGTTTTCACACAATTTGGATCAAATATTTATTAGTTTTAACTGAGAAGAATAATTTTGAGATGGTTGTATGGATGCTTGGCTTTACTTTATTCTCTGCAGTCAAAAACCATGAAGTTGTGAGTACACCATCTTTCAATGAAAAGGAGTGGATGAGGTTAGTTTTCTACCCTTTTTACGTACCCTCCTGTGTGTATCTCTTACCACTGATAGGAGTAATACCGTTTATTAATTGACTTGATTCTATTTTTGTTATATTTAAATAATTTTATGTGATAAGTACACCAGGTGTAAACACTAATGGTATTTTATCGCTCATAACAATTTAATTATAAAAATTAATTTTAAATTTTAATTATTAAATATTTAATTATAAAATTAGTTTTAAATTGCCAGAGTTTAGAATATGATTTCAACATGTGTTCAAGTGACAGAGGGAGTGTAGTCTACACAGACTGGTATTCAACTCCTGTTTAAGTACCGACTCCCACTCAAGCTGATAGGGAAATGACACACAGAGGGAAGCTACACGAAGTTAGTGGCTCCAGCCCTTTTTGCTAACCACTGGATCAGAGATGGGTTGCACCTGTGTGGCTTAGAGCATTCATTGCAGTGAAAAATTGCATCTGCTGTTGAAAACTATAGAGATTTATCCAACGAAATTGCCTTGTTAGGGTTGGACAACTGACTATTCTCCTTTTATAATAAATAAGCAGGCAATGGCAGCATAAAATCAGCTTTTATATTACAGCCTAGAGATTGAAGTCTTTTCCAAAGGAGCAGATTTACATTTTCCTGAGCATGAGATTATCAATATAAGCAGCCTGTCTTCCGAAGACGGCACTCTACTAAGAAGGCTAGAAAAGTCAGGCACTCTGTGCTTGCCATTACTGGGAAATTTCTGGACCCTAATGATAAAGAAGCTTCAAGGATGTTGTGGTTTAACCCCAGCAGGCAGCTAGGCCCCACACAGAGAGTCAGAAGGGTAAAATTGAGAAACTCGTGGGTTGAGATAAAGACAGTTTAATAGGTAAAGCAAAGCTGCACGCACAAGCAAAGCAAAATAAGAAATTCATTCACTACTTTCCAGTGGCAGGCAGAAAAATTGGCAGGAAAGCAGGACTCCATCATGCATAACGGTGACTTGGGAAGACAAAAGCCATAGCTCCACATGTCCCTCATTCCTCCTTTTTCCTGACAGCTTTTATTGCTGAGCTTGAGGTCATATCATATGGGATATCCCTTTGGTCAGCTGGGGTCAGCTGTCCCGGCTGTGTCCCAACAAGAAGTTGGGAGACTTCTTGTGTACCCCCAGCCTACTTGCTGGTGGGGCAGCATGAGAAGCAGAAAAGGCCTTGATGCTGTGTAAGCGCTGCTCAGCAGTAACTAAAACATCCCTCTGTTATCAACACTGTTTTGGTCATAAATTGAAAATATAGCATCATACAAGCTACTGTAAAGAAAATTAACTTTATGCCAGACAAAACCGGTACAAATGGACAGGAGTCCCTAATCTAGAGATGAGAACAGTGACTTCAGATGGGTCAAGCTTTATCTGCCTCTTCCCTGGACTGCTTGTGCATTAACAAGTTGTTGGATGAAGCATACGAGAATTTTCGGAGGAGGGACTAGCACTTGCCCACCTAATCTTCTTTCTTCCTCCTGACATCATGACTTTTGAGTTGATGCCTTCACAATGGCCCAAATTCAGAGCTCTGAAGTCATTAAAATGAAGGTATGCCTCAAACCTGCGTCTTTTTTTTATTTATTAGGGGTGAAAATCTGCTAGCTCTAAGGATTCTGGAATACTAACTGAGCTGCCTTGAATTTTGCTCTGCAATTGCAGTCAACAGTTCGTACAAATCTGTTGGATAGCTACTCGGTTAAATCAATGCTCTTCCTCTTTTTGATTGCAGTCTTCATGCTTGTGGTTCACAGCTGGTTTAGCTGAGTCACATTTCACCTTTCTGGTTTTTGTGAACAGTTATGAAACTTGGAATGAATATTCACAATGCAGCTCATTGTGCAATGCAAATTTCTTTCTATGTGTTGACATTAAAAATGGACATGCTGTTTTTCCAAAGCAGCATTAGTTATATGAAGTAAAATGAGTCACTGTGCTTAAAACAGAAGTTTTGCCTTCTGAAGACATACTCCCTTATGAGAATTTGTCAGAGTGTGTCCATGAAGCCTCCTGGTGCTAAACTGGATTTTGGATGCAGGTTTTCTACCCAAATTGACAACGTTTAATGGAAAACTTTTTTTCCTCCTCTTTGGTTCTCAGCCAGAATGCTTTAGCTTCTAGAATTATTTGTGATGAACAGTAACAGTCTGGGTGGTTTGTTCTCAGTTGCATGTTATGTTCCTTCAATAAAAGCTACTCAGACGGAAGCCTTGTGCAGGACAGGGCCTGGCTGGGGAGAAAAGACTTCTGGGTCTACGATGAACAAAGGAGTTAAAGGAACCTGGAGACCGCCACTCTGTCCCAGCAACTAGGACACTTAATCAAGCAGACAGCTAGGTCTCTGAAACAATAGAGAGAAATTTTCAGAGGCTAAAAAGGGAGAGTATAGAGTTTGCTGCAACTCAGAAATCCACTGAACTGTCTGAAAGCAAGCCTTAGAGGAAAGACCTACCCTGCAAGGACAGAGCCTGCAAGGCAGAAAGCTGTTTACAAGTTTTTTGTATTTTGGTTCTCCCTAGACAGGCCCATCCGAATGTTCTGGCTGACAGAGGTCCCATAGCACGGCATTTGGTCTGTTCTAAATATGATTTTTTAAAAACTACCAAGACTGTGAAGTGCTTTGTAACAGATGCTGGTGATAATGGTTCTAACAACTTCTGCTTGTTCAGCAAAAGCATTTTGTTCTTCCCTATTTGCTGGCAATTCATGACCCTGTAGCCACAGCAGCTGCATAGTACACGGAGGGAAACGGCTGTAGTGCAACCCGGTAGTACGTACGTTTACTGACCCCCACCATATCAGTACGGAGACTCTGGTGCAAAGGTCTGAACTGTAAGCAGTTGTTCTGTTGTTCTACAGATACTGTGGACAATCCTTTGTAATCTATGAGTAACAAAATTGTATACTTTCTCTTCTTTAAAAATGCTTGTTTCCTATCAGTCCATAATTCATTTTGACACCAGACATAAAACAGATTTAGTTATTTAGTTTCTGCTATCTCTAAGCATGCTGTGAATATACTATTCAAATGTACAGGCAGCATGAGCTCAGACATTCAAGATTCTTCTTGGTCTTTTTTAGACTAGCTGTCAGGCACCAAATTCAAGTATAAATCAACACAGAAATGGCATCAGTGTTGAGAACCAGGATTTTATTCTAGCCTTTCCTCCGTAAACTGCAAAGGTTCTTCTTGTCCTGCAACTTTAAAAGTCTCTTGTTTACTTGCTTAATATTCATACCCCATTTTAGAAGAGTGGTTCTTTAGTAAGCATGAAGAGCTTGAACCTCCTGGCTCTCTGGTTAGCCAGGGATGATGGTGTCAGCACGGCCACACCGTGAGCAATATGGTGAGGAAGTTCCCGTACTTCTGCTAAAATAAATGGTCTATATTTCCTGCTACAGCCAGGCAGAAAGGACTACTACTACTACGACACGGGATAATTTTCCTCACATGTTTATTTTGCATGCAGCCACAGAGGAAACTATTTTTCTAATCGAATTTGGCTTTTTTGGCCTAATTGTGTTTGACTGCTCCATGTTCCAGATGAGAAATTGGGTAGTGGTCACGTGTTGTTTCTTATGCATTGGTTGCAATTAGTAATGCTGTTCCTAAGTGATGTATAGCTTATTTGCTTTTTGTGTTGTAGCTATGTGAAATGCAGGTTCCCCTGCAACCCTTGTGAGGGGTGTTGTTGTTAATGTAAGTGGACAAGCGCAACATTTTAATTCGCGGCGGTACAGCTGTGTCTCATCTAAACTGGGCTTACAGGCTGGTGGAAGAAACGTTAAAAATATATTGCTCGCTAGTTTCAGGGGAAGTTTTATGTTGGAGTGTGTGTTAGGGACACTTCCTTGTAATTGCTTGAAATTGTCAGTACTTGAAATTTCCTCAGTCCATCTCCACCTGGTAAGTTCTTTGGGGGGTGTGTTTGTTTTCCTTTGCTTTAAAAAAAACCCAAACAACTTACCCTTTCCTGCAGAATCAAAATTGCCTCAAAATTGCCACTTTAATTGTGCTGGGAAAGAGGAATCTGTGTTCCTGTAAGAGTTGCATCTCCTTCCTTCTTCCTGAATTGAGAGAGGACTCTCTGCATCATCCTATTTCCTTTACAGATTACTAACAACCTTAATAAAATTCTCCCTTTTCCAGGTGGGCACAGAACCTTTTGTATTCTGGTGCCCTTCTCCCCTCTCCCGAGATTTACCTTGATAGCAGGAGAGTGGCCCATCTTTGCACTGTGGGGCTCCTGGCCTCCCGAAGGAAAAGCAAGCTCACCTCCTTCAGACCCAGTGTTCCCCGGACTGTCTTTTTCTTTCCCCACACTGGCACCGAGGATACCACTGCGGTCAAACGAGCAGTCCTGGTATTTGAACATGATAGCTGTTATTTCATCTTCATTCCATTCCTCTTTTTTCTTAGTAATCCAGCAGGGCTATGCTATTGCCTCACTGCCCGGTAGGTGCCCCGCATCTGACCACAACAGTGATGCAGGCATACGCACGCCACAATACCGTTCACGCTGTTGAACGTCACACATTAAAACCAGCACACTGCTTCCTATTTAGCATTCAGATGATTTAAAGGTTTACTTCACTACAGTGACAGCATCATAACTCCACATTTTAGCATCCACCGCTTCCAAAATTTTTATCATCA
The DNA here is from genome assembly GCF_964289735.1 of Phaethon aethereus. Taxonomy (NCBI): domain Eukaryota; kingdom Metazoa; phylum Chordata; class Aves; order Phaethontiformes; family Phaethontidae; genus Phaethon; species Phaethon aethereus. Next base: position 127,201,735 of record NC_138575.1, read on the forward strand.
ATGAATAAGTTGGATAAATTAATCCCTGCTGGAATAGGCGATGACACATTGGTACCTTCGTTGCTGGTGTGTAGGTTTGCAGAATGCTCTTTTCACTTCATTTTCTTCTTACACAGACAGCGGAGGTGCAAGAGAGGAAGGGGTTTCTTTTTTTGCAAAACAGTCTTTGTTCAGACCTGCCTTAGGTAGAGTTAAAATTCCCAACTCCCTGCTACTGCATTTATTTTCCTGAACTTAGCTGAAGATCCCAACCCTATTGTTTTTCTAAGGGCCTAGACTGCACCTGCCTGGTAAAGGCTAGCCATGGTTTTATGCTTAAATTGTAAGATTTAGAATTTGAATCTACTTATTTTGTAGGCATATAGGTTCAGTAGTAACTTTCTCTTCCTGCGGGGAAGGGCCCCTGCCTTGTTTTGCATGTATACGGCTAAAAGACAGACATATGCTTGTCACTTCTTCCTCTTTATAGTTATCTTGAAGAATGTCAGACGGTTAATTGTTGTTTCCCGTGCGGTTCCATGTATGGACATCACTCCCCGGTGTGCAAAGGGAGTGAAAAGGGGGGTTGTATCTTTCTCTTCCATGGGTGCTTTTTGTGCAGTGGGTACCGAACACAGACACTGCCAGCCCCAAAATGACTTTTTGTCCCCACAAGAGTACCTACAGAATCAGAATGAAGATCAAATCTTGGTTCCTGCCTCACTGGATAGCACAGCAGCGTTACCTCAGTCTGGTGGCTCTAGTGCTGCAGCATGACAAACGATGCAGAGCTCTTAGCAGCTCCCATATCCATGAAGTCCCTCACAGCCAAGGCTGTAGCTTTGTAACAAACACTTGAGTTTTGCTTTCAATCCATTTTCACCATTGAGTTTTGCTTTCAATCCATTTTCACCATTGCAGTTCTCATCCTTGACCTACCTTTCCTCGGTGTACCTTTCTTGCAGGAATGCCATGCGGTGACTCATATGTTTTTTACTTTTAGTACACGCATATGCAAACATGTGTGACTGGGCAGAGTGAGACAAATACAACTGTAGAGTTGAAGAGACTTTTTTTTAAGCTTTCAGTGGTTTCTTCTTTTACACACAAGACATGATTTTCTGCAGATTTATGCAGAAAATTGAGTTGTGAGTCCCTGGCAGTGGGGATGCTGTGGTGAGAGGAAGGCTCATGAGAACGTAGCGTCCACAAGCATCATGAAGCATATTGGCAATACAAATGATGAGAGCAATATTCAAGGCATCTAAGGTTAAATCCATGTTCCACTATTCCCCTTTTGTGTGACTGGAAGAACTCACTCATGTGAACTAAGCTCCTCTACCTCACATGTAAGAAGGATACAGTAATCTTTTTTTAATCTATTTTTTGACTGTAATCCCTATAGCACAGGGACTATTCCTAGCTCTCTATTTGTGCTGTGGCTAGTATAATCAAGAGTCCTGATTTTTCGTTTGGCCCTGCGTATTTCATAAAAGAGGCACCTGGTAATCCTTTTTTCACTTTGGAACAGGAAGCCATCAGGTGAGGCTCCAAAACCAGTGAGCTGTTGTCTAAGAGCAGAGCAAGCACAGGGTGCCCAAGTGTGTTCATTTGGCATCTGTGACCAAAACCCACTGCCTTCTCCCACACCTCTATCTCCCTTCAGAGCATGACTACATGACTGCATCTACTACTGATGTACTCTGTTTTTTATGGGTTTTGGGGTTTTTTTTGGCTCACATGCTGACACACTATCATTTCCCAAAATAATATAAAAATTATCTATCAGATTAGCATCAAACTACATGGTTATTAACTTGAGGCCACATTTCATTTTCTAACTGTACTTAGGGCTCAGTATTCCTGATGCAGCCTAAACACCTGTAAAAATCTCATTGACTTCAGTCTTTTGCCAGCCTGGAGAATTCCAGATATATCCCAAAACTTTCACATCTGTCAGCTGAGGTACTGTGTTGCATCCACCTGCTCTTGCAGCAACGTGCTGTATTGTTATTAGATGATACATAAACAATGGTGCACATCCTTAAGTTGTATAGATTTAACATGCACTTAAATGTTCCTTAAAAGGCCATCAAACATGCTGTAAGAAGCCCCAAAATGTGACACAGATAACTTTTTTTAGAGTGCATCTGTTCTGAATTGCATGTACACAAAGCAATCCGTAATAAAACAGTTCTAAGAAGTTTATTATGAAGACAGCTTGCCAAATCATTTTCTTCCATGGATAAGTTGTCAATTAGAGCAAGATAAAATATTATGGTGCTGTGAATACTTGCCTTTGAAGCTATGCAGATTCTTTGGCTAAATTTGTCCCTGCACACATGCAGCTAGGAAGAAGAACTGTGAGAACAGCTGTGTTTTAGCCACTGTTCCTTCTACTCTTACATATCTAGAAAAGGGCTACATTTTTCCCACCCATATAAACATTCCATTTGCCCATTAAAAGAACAGGACTTGCCAAGTACTGGGATGTCTTCTCACGTATCCAGGTGTGAATGTTTAAGAACAAATGACAGCATGGAAGCTAAATGGCTTTGGTTACCAAAGCACTTTAATCACAGATACATGCAATTTTATGCATTACACAACTTCCCCATTCCAGAAGAGAGATGGCGCAGACCCGGAGGAAGGTTGGGCAGGCCAGCATGGTGGCTCCTGCTACACTACACAGAGTCCTGGCACAGGGTCATGGGCTTTTTCCTGTTCCCCGGCTTCCCCGAGGTTGGAGAGATGTTCTCAGATCCTGGTGAAGGGTTGTGGGGCATCCCTCCCTGGAGCATTTTTCAGAAACTCTCAGTTACTTCAGTATTCTTATGTGTCCTTAGCTTTGGGATTGGGTAGAGGAACACCTTGATGATGCTTAGGCTGTCCGATTTGAACGGATGTTTTCTTACCTGCCATCGCCACAGCCTGCACACTTCTGCACACTTTTGCACCTCTTGATGATCAATGGGTTGTTTGTCCATCTACTTCTCTGAGCACACCAAAACTATTCTGTTATTTAAGATAGGCCATATTTACATCTGCTTCTACTACATACAGTAAAAAAAAAAAATCAGTTAAATTTCATGGGCTTATACTAACTAGGCCTAATTTATGCTAGCTGCTATCCTAGATTATAATTAGATACTCTAATGAGATGATAGATCAGACTTGCAACCAAATAAAACATGCTCTGCTCATGAGGTAAGTGCAGATGGATGAAAATAAGTTGTGATTATTTATTTATTTCTATTTCTTTGTGAAAAATATTTGCTTATCTGGGTGGTTACCTCTCCGTCTATAGTTACACATTTGGCATATTTGCAACCATATACTTTGCATATGTATCTACTTTGGGCACTTGCTAGAGCATCTTACTAGCTGCAAGTTTACTTCTCACAATTAACGTGCAATAAAGTAATCAAAGTGGTGGTCATTGTTTATAGCAAATTTCTAGACCTTCAAGCCCCACAAAACCAATTTATTTTCAGCGAAATAGATGTGAAGAGATTCTTCATAAATTCACATGAACAAAAGAGTGTTATCTGAGGGAATGTTCATTTCTTTAATTGGGTATTTAAGTGTTTCATGGTGTTATCAATTTTCTCATCTTCTTCTCTATCATGAAATCTAATCATCTCCCTTTCTTAATGTTTATGCTTTTTCCCATAAATGGAAAATCCTCATTAATGGGAACCCATTTTGTTCCTCTGAGTTGTGGAGCTGCATGACAGTCAAGTCTTAGCTGAAAGTCTTCATTGCTAGGTTTGCACAGGTATCTTACTGACACTAAGGTCAGACCAGAGCTTATCTATAACATTAGCATGAAAAGAACAGATCCTATTGACCTAAAGGCAGAATGTTTGGAAAAAAAGCCTTTAAAGATGCCTCAGAATATAGTCAGCCATCTTTATTACACATCATAGAGTCATCTAGGCTTCTTGTCTGATGGAAGATGGTTTATCCAAGCAGTCATGTAGCTTTATTACCTTCACTCACATTCTTCCATACATCTAAATCCTTGGTCTTCCCATTATTGCATGTCATGGCTGCTGCAGCAGCTCTGATTCTCTGAAGGCATTTTTCCTGTCAGTGCCTAACCCACTTGGAGTCCTTGAGCCTCTGGTGGTCTTTCTCGCGATCAAAATTTCACATTGACTATAGTTTAACACCAGCCCTTCCAGCTGGAAAGACTGCTCTGATGATTGTGCTGTGTTGTTAGTCTGGAGCAAGGGAGCTGATGCTAAGCACAATGTACATCTCTGAACTTCGGTAAGGGGCGGATCATGGTAACATCCGGACATAATGACAAGGAAATAACTTTTGTTTTCCTAGTTTATTTGGTTGTGGTTTTAATTTGTTTTCCTAATCTGTATTAAAAATTATTTTGGGGCAAAAGAAGGGTAACAGTAAACATATATCAGCAAGGAATTCAATGAGATGTTGTAGCAAATTAGTTCATTACACATGATTGCATGATTAAAATGATAAAATATCAGGCTTGGCCTTAAAACACAGAAGTTAGTCTGAATATATGCAAGCCTGAGGGGTTGGGTTCATTATTTTTTAGGTTTAAGTGTTGTTTATGTGAATTGTAGAAATAGCATAGTGATATCTTTGCACATATGTTGAGTGGTTGTGAACTTTCTATTATTTTGGAGTGGGCAATTACAATATAATGAGTTCCCTCACATCTGTGTGGCCTTGAATAGAGATTTTTTTCCTATTATTTTGCTATTGATGTGTCTTTTAAGCTTGTGTTATTTTTGTATAATGTCATATATCACAGTTTGTGTCATGCAGAAATGACCTACTCATGAAGTAAGCACATGCTTCATCAGACTGACACAGCTGATGTTAAAAGTCAAAATATTTTCACCTGTTTTGTAACATTTGCCAAAAAATATATGATGACACAAATTGTTCAAAATTCTCATTAAGTAAGTACGATTCTGCTTGCTCCACATGAACTGGCATTTCTGATCTGATGAAACTATGAGAGACATTTATTCTCAGCGAATGGTGAAGTTAATGCAGGAGTGTTTGTTGAGACTATTTGATGAAAATGTACTGCATTTAGAGCTCATGTTGGCAGCTACTCAGATTCTTCTTTTCTTCTTGCCTGAGAGTCCTGGCAGTTGAAATATTTTGCATATTAAAAGTAAATTCTATTATATGTGGACTAAATGTTGCAGTCCATTAGGCCAGAGAATGAAAGTGTAAGTAATTTTATTTCCACAGAATTCCTTTGGATTTATGCTAGCATTAATTAGATAGGATTTAGTCACTCGGGATACAGCATGAATTTTGTCATGCATTAGCATTTTTTCCAAGCTGCCAGTTTTACTCTTATTTGACTAGTTAAAAAAAAAAAAAAAAATCAATGCTTAATTTATTAAAATATAACCCAGTATGTTTGGGGATTCTGCTTGTTTACTTACAGCAAAAACAGTATCTGTCAATATACCTACAGAGAACTAAAAGTTCATTTTCACTGAGTAAATCTAAGTAAACAAGAGAGAGAAATTGGCAACGCACTTCTACAGTCACCCTTACTGAACAGTATTTCTGATAGCACAGTGCTGTGCTATAGGAGTCTGAGAAAAAACCTCTTCAGCACTCAAGATAACTTGTAGACTTAATAAACAGTGTCAGTATAGTTCAGTTGCCTATTACCATTACAAACATAAATAGTAAAAGTTGTATTTATTTGTATTACTGGAAGAATCCATTGAATGGATTACACATATATGGATAAATCTCTCTTGATTCTTGGAGTACCCTGTAGTAAGTTAATACATTTAAGCATTTAAATAAGAGTTGTTAATCATAAATGTTTGAGCTTCCAGCCTACGTTATCGGGCTCAGTGACATACCCTGTTAAAATCTAAATTCTGTCTCCTTGCAGGAGGCTAGAAGTCTGTGTGAGGACTAAAATCACTCCTCTTAGACCTACAATAAATGGACACTGGGGAAGAAGATGAAATTATTTTCCTGTGCCACAAGACTAGAGGTTGTATGTGTTAACCAAACACCTAAGTCATAGAGATTCCAATCCAACTTTTTAAACACACAGAGATTATCATGTTTAGCATTTAGTGGTGCTTTGGAATGGTGGCTGTCGAGTCCATGTTTTAATGACCACCAGAAACCAGTCAAACCTGCTGCAGCATACACATGCTTATACGTGTTTATTAAGAAGACTTATTTGAAAGCCATTATAATATTGTAAAGACACTACAGGAACACAAATTGAGAGCAAAAATAAGAGCACTGTGGAGTCTGGTTAGTGTAAATGCCAACCTTCTCAAGGTCACTCCAAAACTGAATGAGACTCTAACAAGCTTGTGAAAGTCATCCTGCCAAACTTTGGCTTAGTCGTTATACACTGCAGGCTGGAACGAGGGGTTTGCCTACTACTCCTTCTGCATCTCCTTTGAATGTGCTACAAACCCTTTTGTTACTTGTTTGAGAAAGGTGCATTGTTCTGAATGTTGAGTCTTTTATGATGTTTTTGTTAAAATAGAACTCCTGTTGCTTATCATATAGCTGAATGGTGTCTGCATGACAAAGGAAAATAAAAACTGAATGTATCTTAATCCAGAATAAGATAAAAACAGAAGTGAAAATTCCTAATGAAAAAATTACACTTCAACAATCTGCAATTCCTAACATTAAATATTTCTCCTCAATTCTCAACCATCTATAGTTGCTCTCACAAAGTAAGGCATATCAGTGGTTAAAGATTAACCAGTAAATATCTACCACCACAACTGGTTTTTTTGAGGAAACACAGGTGGCCAGAATAGTTACTGCAAAGAATTCAAAAACTCCTTCTTCTCCTAACCTTTTCTTTTATCTTGCAGCATGAACAATACCAGTCTCCCTTCAGACTTTCCTTTCCCTGTCTATACATTTTTTAGTCTTTGTCCTTCAAATCTATTACAATTTGTTGTCTCATCTCATATTCAGGTCTCCCTGTCCAGTTACTTGTCCGTCATCCCTTTATGTGGGTTTTTTTTTTCTGGTCTGTCCTGCTGTTCTATTCCTTTGTGATGTCTAATGGAACTTACGATAGAACATACTTTGTCAGGTTTTTTCTTTGATTCTTACCTAATTATGGAAATTATTTTTAAATTTTACATAGAAACACGTTTAGTTACTTATATTTTATGAACGGAAAGAAAAATATTCACTCTGCAGCATGCTGTGTAAACAGAACAAAGGAACAGTTGCAAAGATAAATGTACCAAAGGCTCTTCATAAGCACCTCTTTAAAAGTCAGTTTCTCAGACGGCCCAACAGGATGCCCAAACTCAATCAAAACATGTGTCAGGCTGCACGGTTGACATTTCAACACTAAAAAGAGCTTAGACATAAAAATGGATTATGTCATGTCACCAGTGAAACATGGAGCTGAGTGAGAGTTTGATTACATGCTTTTTTAAACCTGGTCATGAACTGACTTTCAAAGTCAATACTGATGGGCAAATTAGTAATTCTTAGCCAAAGGCATGGGGGCTGCTAATATAAAAAGAGAGTGTTTCTTAACTAGTTCTACTTTCTTACACATAAGACTGTTAGAAATAAGATGTTTCCATTAGATAAAATTACCCCACTTTCTGTGAGAGGCAATAAATACTACTTCATGAGTAAATCATGGGTTTATAGCAACCCATCACATTGCAGGTGGGAGAAGAGAAACCACTTATGTTTTCTTTTCTTATAGTTCTTCCTCTATAAAAATGATATGCATGCCTCTGTAGTGATGAAGCACTGAAAGAATGCCTAAACTTCGATGATGTTAAATATTAAGAGTTTAATTTCTTTCTGTGTAAAACATTTAGCAATGTGAGGGCTCCTTTTGTAGTCTAGGCAACTCCTAGACCTTCTGCTCTGGTATTCGTCAGAGCATGGAGGACTGGAGAGGACACCTGCCTGCTCCTCAAAGGCTTCAGGGGAACTGAGCAGTAGAGATGTTGGTAGGCTTGATAATCATTCTGCTCACCATTCTGTCTGTAATTAGCCTCACATCCATAGCTAGCCACTGATCTGTCTGATAATGATGTGTTGGCCAAGAGGATAAACAGTACAAATATGCTGGGTCTCTCTCAGACAAATTTCACTGCTGAAATTCTTTGCTCATGTCCTTTCAAAAGCATGGCATTCCACAGGGAAGACTTAAATGCTAAATCCAACTAAAATACTTGTGGGTATCTTAAAACAAACAAACACCATACCTGCAGATGTCTGTGGTCAGCAACTTTATTGGATCTGCTTGTATCTCTAATGTAAAAAACTGGAAGGCATGAAGCCAGAAGCTGCCGAAGGCATAGAGTCAAAGCAGAGCTACTATTGGAAGAGATTGGAGAAAGAAAGGAGAATGGAAATAAACTCTTCTTGGGGGAAGCAGTTGTTTCAAACTCGACTTCTGTAGACTCTTAAGCTGTAAATATTTTATAATGTTATATCCTGGTTTTATCTCCTCACTGTTTTTCTCCTCCATCTTCCCCTACTTGCACACACACAACATCAGCCCTTGCACTGACATAAACATGAGACTGTACTGGGAAGGAACTGTTTAAATCGGTTGTTGACAAGGGACCAAGTTGCAAATCAGAAAAAGAAGTATGGGGAAGAGATACCTGTTCATTCTGAAAAATGAGAAACATGAGCAAAGAAAAATCTCCAGGTGTGGAGTCCACCTACACAGATTTGAAAGTTCTGTTTGGAAGGTCAACTTATAAATGTGAAGTGCCTTTAGAATTTGGTGGTTCAGCTGTTGTGACTCAGGAACAGCATGGTCTTTGTCTGAACAAAATATTTGTAAAATATAAGCCACTTTAAAACCTGAACGATCAGGATAACCTTTAGATTCAAGTCAGCTCTGAACTAAAGACAAAGCCACCATCACTTCTCCCAGTGTGTGTTTTGAAAAAACCAACACCGCATTAGAGGGTTCACTTAGAAAAAAGCACTTTTTTTATAACAATGCTTGTTTATGATTAGTCAAGCTGTAATTTATATTTACCTCAGTTACAGCTATTTGAATCCTCCTATTACCCCACAAAGAGGTTTAAAATGGTCTAGTACAACATTTTGGAACTGCTTAAATGGTGTGTTGTACACAATAAATTCTGATGGAAAGTTTTCAGTGCACCTTAATTAACATTTAGATTTGAAATGTGCAGGATGCAATCTAAAAGATTTTGTGCCATTTAAATGGCATAAGATTACTAGTGAACTTCTACAATTCTTTTTCCTTATACAACCAGGCTTGAATTTGATCATTCTGAAAAACATAAAGCACAAAAACTTTAATTTTTGAGCAGTAAACATAGAGTTCATTCAAAGTTTCTTTACGATGAGAAAGGACACCTCTCATCCTTCACAAGTTAGCGGAAACTTACTTCCTGTAATTAATTTTGGAGAATGTATTTATGGGTAGTAAATGTGGGAAGTTTGGAACCAGCTGTAATTCTCATGTCTGGAAATCTCTGTTCTCTTTTAGGCATTTGTGTTTGGCCACTACTTGCAAGACAGTAAAACAAAAAAAAAATATTGATTTTACATATCTTAGCTCTTTTTAAAATTTTACTTTAATGTTCTGTGATTTCCTGTAGTCACTGACCTCTTCACTTTTGAACGTAACCCAGCAAAGAAATAGGGCACATACATAACCCCAGCTGATGGCACAGACATGATATATTTTTAATAACTAATGCCTATTTTGACAAAAAGCTGCTTGAATCACAAGTTTTCAGGAAGATTGATTTACAATTTAAATGTCTTGAAATGGCCCCCAAGTATTTTTCAGCCATTTTAACTATCTCTGCTTAAGCATTGTATGTGATGGAAAAGGGAAGGAAGGGAGTCATTTGTATGTGAGGGTGGTTCCATGGCCCCATGACATTCTAGGGCAATCTTGACACATTACCCGTGTTTGCACAACTCTTCAGTGTGAGGACGCTGTTTTGCCTGTTATAATGAAATCAGCACTTTTGAACAGCCCTTTTCTTTCCACAGGGACCAGCTAAACATGTAGCGTCGGTCTGGCTCACAATTCCTATAACCACAATATGATTTTGTCCTGGTACAGCTCAGCATGATCGTTCAGTGTGGTTGAAATGACTGACTCTTCTTTTGTTTTTCAGTTTCTGGAGGGAGGCATAAGAAGACTGCTTTTTGGCACTTCACTGTAGATGCAGTCATCCAACAAGCTCCAGACAAAAACAAACTGATTTTTTTCCAAAGAAATAAATACCGTAATGGATGTACATTTACATTATTTTAATAGTATTAATACTACTATTAATATTTAAAATAGCTTAATGGATTTTTTTTCTTGTGTAATAAAAGAATGGTGAATGCAAATATCTGGGATCTTGGAGAACATTAATAACTATTATCATGCAACAAATGACACCCCAAGGAATTAATATTGAAAGAGTGTCAACCACATCAAACGTGGAGCATGTTAATAGGTTCCCCTCTTCATACAGTAAAACAGTGTACAGGAATCAGGAAGACTAGAATATACACGAAGGGGCATGGCAACAGAAGGTTGAGCCTATGCATGGAGCTGTGCATAAGTGTAAACAAATGTAAACAAAATTTCTTTGGGTTACTTGCTATATGAGCTCATCTAAAACAAAATGGGAGAAACTGTCTCGGGAGAAACCTGAGAATATATTTATCCATACGAATTTAGAGAAAGAAATCATAAGCATCTGCATAAATTTCATACCAGTAACTGTCATCTTCCTTTCTAATCTATTAAAAACAAACAAATTATTTCCTGAATGTATGTGCAAAATATTCTGGGAATTTAATGATCAGCTGCAAATGAAACAATGGAGAACTGCAAATTGCAGTTTTAATTGAAAACCTTTTGATTGATTTTCAAGTAAAAGAACTTTATTTCTGTTTACAGTTTATGTTTACAATTTGAGTAGCATACTCTTTTCTGACACCGTAACATTTTAAAGTCAGATGAAAGTAATTCAGACACTTCTGTGTAAACCTGAGGTCAGGTGTGTGTTCAGCACAAATGTTTTTTTTCCAACAGAGAAGTTAACAATAGCACTTCCCAACATCTTCCTCCTTCATTCCCACTCTGGAGCTACAAACAAGTGGCCTCTTCATCTTATCCACAGGAAGAGGCTTGTCAGGTCATGGTTTCTGTGATGTCTGCTTTCCTTCCTCAATGTGTTAAATTCTTTACAGAAAATGCTTTTATGGATCCATGGCACTCGATGACTTGTTTTTACTAAGTATGCCTGGAATCATTTCTATTTGTCTCTGTGGGGGTTTTGTTGTTGTTTGGGTTTTTTTTTTTTGTCCCCTTCACAATCTGGGAAGGGCTTTTACTGTTAGGAGTTTAAATCCTTTCTTCTCCAAAGGGAAACTGGCAGAAACAGCATTCTGTGGAGACATAATCCACAACTTAATTTTGTCTGGAGCATAATAAGATTTGATCACTAGAGCCTTATAATTAACTGAAGTTAGGAATGAGGTGGAGTACAGTCACTGTAGGCTCCCCAAATATTCAGTGGACAGAAAGAGGGGAAAGAGATGCCCATGATTCTCCCTTGTGGTGGGAGGATTAGGAATGGGGTTAGTCTTCTATTTTCAGTGCTTCACAGAAATTGCTAGAATCAGGTGCATTTAATCTGGTACAATACTGCCAGAATTATTCTCAGTATTAACACCGAGGATAACTAGTTTCACTGCTAGAAAATTATGAACTGTCTCTGCATTAAGCAGTACATTTGTATGAGAGCTTTTGATTCGCTGTGCTAGGCAAAATGGATGCCACTTTCTTTTAAGCTGAATATATTATGGGTAATTAAACTAATGAAAGTTAATTTGGTATAACATGACGCCAACTTGATAATAAAAGAACTCATTTATTTCAAAGTCTGTGATTCCAAAGAAGGGATGAAATATGCCTTTAATATAAAACAATATTTCAGTTAAAGTGCTCAAATACTGTAGTTATGCACCTCTTAAAAATTCTAACCATTTTAGTATGGATGGTGTCTGTACTCAATTTTTTTCCCCTGTGTGGTCTCTTCTCCACTCTTCCAGCCTCACTGGTGCCTCTTCCTGCTTTCTGATGCCCGTCAGGTACATGCCATGAATTCTGAATTAGGTCGGCTGTCAAATGTCACATGGTTTCCCAGAATAGCCTCTCTCCTTTCCTGAGTTCAGATGGGAAAGGCGGGCCTATGGCACCAAAGAGCGAAGGGAGAGACAAACTCATATTCATCTGTTCATATTTTGACTATTGGAGGTTTTATCTTAGGGTAAGGATAGGCCAAGAGGATTTTTGGATGTCAGAATACAGAACTGATTGTCTTTGAAGAAATAGGAAGCTGGAGGTGAACATCCCCAGGCAGGAGAGGACCGAGGGAAGGCTGTTACACCAAAGAGCTTGGGCATGGGATTGTGGCGTCACCATGGGGGGAGAGGAAAGCTTAGCACAAGGCTAGAGCCGAGGAAGCATGGGGCAGCTGGCTCATAGCTGAGCCTGCCCTCTGACAAACGCAGAATTTTAAGAAGGGCTTTTCACTCATCTAAAGGTTCCTTCACTGTTTGTCTGGCGGCTGCATGCTGCACGTGAATGAGGAAAGACACGGCGGGACCTTCCATTGGATTGACCCACTGCAACCGCAGTAACACAGGGTGGCAAAAGGCTTTTCGAAGGGGGTCTGTTTGAATATGTTGCCCTGATCCCATTTCCATTTCCGTCAAGTAGGAGGCCTGAGTGCTGAAGAAAGACAGCTTTCACTAGAACAGAAACCACTGCCGCAGGGAAGGAGTGGGTGTCCTGGTATTGCCAGAGCAGTGGGATCAGCATTACCAGCCCAACTAAATCAACTAGGTGACGGACGAGCAGAAATGGAGGTGGGGACGATACAAAAGGTTTGTGTTGGGTTTGAATGTTAGCATCTTACGACCAGATATGAACTCGAGCGCTAGGTGTTAAATTAGCTTATAACCCCTCTGTGTTTTAAGAGAAGGTCAGGAAACATTTAAGGAGAGGGAATATATGCACAGGGTCACACTGCTGAGATATTTACTTTCTTTTTTATCTGGCAAAACTCCAAATTAAGTTAGCAAGATTTGCTTCAGGATTATTAAATAACTGCTTTTAACACAAATGCATTTTACATTATAATTATTTTTGAACCGTTGTAGGTGTAGTTGTTAATGAAACTCAGTCTTTTTTCTCTGCAGCAGAGAAGGCAAAGGCTCTGTAGCCACCCTCTCCCTGCTTCCCCAAGAGTTTGCTATTTAAGAGCTTGCCAAGTCAAACAAATTTAATTGCAGTGCATTTTTCTTTCTCATTTCATGCTAAGCATGGTCTCACAAAACAGCAAAGAGCTATAAGACAAGAATTCCTGGGTGGCTCTCTCTGTTTCCCTCTATGACTCGAGAGAAATGTAATAAACCCCCCAGTTCACCTTTGCACCCAGCCAATGAAGATAATAGTCTTTACCCAGTGTCTTTCAGCGCTGTAATGTGAAGTAATTAGCTGTTGGCAGTTTTTTCAGTTTGCAAAATTTGGAATGAATCTATCCCCCTTACGGCTCTGGAGGCTCTCCCTCATTTGCAGGCACTCTCACTACAAGGAAAGGGACTATGCATAAGGAAAGCAGGTTACAGAGCTCTCCGAGTGCTACGTGGTTTATTTATAACTACAGCTGCACTTTTTGGTCTTGCTAAAAGAAAGGAAATTGAAGCTGCTTGGGCTTGAATTTTTCTTTATAGGCTCCTTGTAATTTTGAATAAGGCTCCCAAGAGAATTAGTTTTATATGGCAGACTAGCTTTTGAAATATGCAGAACATAAACAAGTACCCAAAATGTCCAGTGTGAGCGCTCCGAACCAAGAAGCTGAAACACGCGTTTTTCATAGCTCCCTCTTCACTGGCGTTGGAGAGCACTGACAAATCTGCAGCCTCATACGTCATGTAGTATGGAGCAGTGACTGCTGGAGCATCACCAGTCGCGTCCTCAGGCTGCCTAGGTAGTCAGATTGCATTGGTACTCCCGTGCAAATCTGCCACCGCGGTGCAGCTTTGTCAGCCTTTCCACTTGTTCAGTCTAGAGTGAATAAACATGCCTGCGTTGTGCTATGAGCGCAACCCTTCCCAAAATATGTGCATTATAACATTTTTTTCTGTTCTCGGGTTGCTGCTTGATACCCAGTGCTGTGTCAGCAGCCAGCATATGATGTGTGTATCCTGTGATTCAGTCGGTCAGATAGAAAACACTGCTTTGATCTCACTCACAGCTGTTGTATAAATTGGCTACTCCTGGAATATAATGGGACTGGTTTATGTTTTGTATCATTTAATGTACTGGAATTACTACCAGAAATAACTATCATCATAACTTGAAAGTAATGATAGCCATTCCTCCTTCTATGGAACAAGGGCAGCCAAACATTCACACAAGAGTTTCATCCCCTGGGCTTATGCCCATTGAACGTATCAGGTGCACAAAAACTTGGATTCCCAGCTAGTCTCAGAGTGGCACTGAAGGCTTTTCAATGTGGATGTCCTTGGAGTCTTGGGATGCCTGTTACCTAAATGCAGTGTTCGGGGCTGTGATGAGACAAAAACCTCTTTTTATATATCATATAATGTTATATCCTTGCAAGACCTGAAGAAAAGTGAAAGCTAATAATCCCAAACCAAGAAAACCTGCATTCTAGTCATCAAGTCGCACGCATCATTGATAGCCATGCTTACAAAATGCTGAGATTTGCAGGTTTCCTGATCAGCAATATAGAGTTATAACTGAGCTAACAAAATAATCCATTCAATTTAAACAAAAAGGAAAATAAGAGAAAATTCTGCACACACACACACCCCCTATTTTTAAAACTGCCCTTGAGTCATTCACAAACAGGATGTTCCCATTAAGTCCCCTGAAGTTCCCAACAGCTTTTAAACTATATTTCACCTATTGTGGAATAGCTAAACACATCCTCACAGGCTCATTCTCATGACATGGACTATCTGTTGAAATGCCTGAATTGCAGATCTGCTTCAGCACAGCACAGCATGCTACCTGGGTGCACACACAGGGATTCAATCAATGGCCTTCCAGAACTTTCCCTTCTGCAGCTTGGGGTCTCCTCCCTTCCCCTCAAATCCCATGCACACTGAATAGCACAAATCACGGGACTGGTCATTTGAAAATACTGTTGTTTGTTCTGCCTGACTGAATGAGACTTTCGGTAAAAGCAAGCAACCTCTCTCCCAAAATACCAAACAACAATTTTTATCTAAAAGCATCACTGTATCAACCAGTTCATTTAATGTTTTCTGAAGTCACGGTTAAACTTTCAAAATTTTACAGTGTGTTTGAATGTATGCATCATCCCTTTTGAAGAAGGGTAAATAACTAGCAATACTTTATTTAGGGCATCCAAGAACTGGGTTCTTTGAAATGAAGTTACAACAGGACATTAACCACAAGCAACAGAGAAGTAAAACAAAATTTAGGGTTAAAAAAACCCCTGAGAGATAGAACTAATTCTATATTAATTTCTCTACTTAAAGTATGTGTTAATCTGGAAGAAAGGAATTGGGTAGCACAGTACCCATCTGATAAAGGTATTTAGGATGGGAAATAATTATGCTTAAGACATTTTATTGGTCTGTCCTTAATAACCAGTAGGTGGGAATTTATTTTTCTTTCTTGCCTGCATGGAAGAGACATGAATATTAAAGTCTGACCTTCTGAACTGTCCTTTAGGCTCTAAATTAGCCTTAAGCAGATGGAACAAATACCTTCCTTTGCTCTCCAGTCTCTGAGGACACAAGAGAAACTTCAGCATTCAGTAGGTGAAACTTAAGATTAACGAACACAAGCTAATACGTAGCCAAGTAAAACGAGAATTAATACAGTTAACACAGGAAAGGAAATTGTACTGAGACTTAATAAAGGGACTCGTGCACCGTTGAACGCAGGTTAAGATTCTGCTGAGTTGTAAGACAGAGGAGTAATGAAATGAAGCATAATATGGGAATATAACAATGCACTTATGGATGTGAGTAATGCCGCTTACTCTGGATTCAGAGTAACACAGACACAAAGACAGATGAGGAAAATACCTGGGGCTATGGAAAACTCTTCCGAAGAAGCAATTCAAAGTGTGGCTTTTTTACTATGGAAAGGAGGTGACAAATAAGATAGATATGTGAAAACCTCTCTGTGAACTAGTGAGGAAAAACAAAGAAAGCGAGATTCCTGAGAACTTGGATTTTCCTGTACTACAGCATAAAGAGGAGACTTTCCACACCTAGAAGTTGGAAAACTTTGAGATAAAGAAAACAACATTTTTCTACATGACAAAAAATTAGATGGTGGAAACATCAGCACGGGCAATTGATTAGTCCAGGGACTTAGATATCCAGTCCTTTACTTGCAAATCTGTTAAGCATAAACAGGAGACATAAGAGACAAAAAGGGCAGATTGCATCCATGCCACCTCCTGGTATTCTTACAGCTTTTTCTGAAAAATATGGGATTACAGGGGTCTTGGTTCTGATCCTCAAAGGCAGTTTTCAGCTCCTGATTATTGTGGCAGAAAACCAGGTCATGAATACATGCGGTAGAACCTGCTCTCCTCAGTGTCCGTAGGAGTCACTGTCCTGGGGGGACACCATGGTAGCAGGCAGTGCTGTGACCTTTTGGGAGAGGTCCCACTGCAGAAGGACAGCTAAGGCAAAGCTGCAGGAAAGCTAAAGGAAAGGACCCCTCCTTCATCAGCAATAAGCTTATTTTCCATTGGCTTGGCAATGCATGCTTCTGGGGGTTGCGTCAGCTCTGGCCCTTCCCAAGAAGAGCAAGAAGCAAAGGAACTCTATGTCATCGCACTCTCTGGGCAAAGTTGCTGCCTCCAGCTTCCACAAATCCAGCAGGTTAATCAGGCCTCCTTAGTGGCTGATTTAAACCCATGTATACATTCCACTGTAACTAGATCAATTACAGAAACAACCACAATAACCATAACAATTTGCCTACATTTTTGAAAGGGAAATCACAAGAGGGTGATTCATTTATATTTATTTTGAAGAGCTTGAAGATAATAGCTGGTTGCTTCTAACAATTTTGTTTGCCTAAATTCTTGGCTATTTATTTCCAAGCTTGTTGTTATTCTATGTGAATACTGTTCTGTCAGCTGATGATCTTTAACACTTGCTTAGCACTTCAGGATACTTTCTTATCAAGCATAGGTATGCCTGTGAGGAACTTCACAATTAGTGATCTCTGCAGAGAGAGAAATCCTCAAAATCATGAGGCTTGGTCTGGACTCGTTCACTTAAGCTGTCCTAATTTTGTTCTTAACTCTGAAGCAACAAATTAAATCAAACTCTCCTTCCATAAATTCAAGAAGAGCAATCAGTACACTGGCTTCTTAGTGAGTCACAGTTTTTCCTGTAAAAAAACCCCATTTTAATGGGCTTTATTTTTTTTAATATTAAGATAAGCATGTTCACTCAGTAGAGGCAGCATTACTATCCTCGTTTGCAGTTGTATTTTGTTCATGTATATCATTAGCCCGATCTTTAAACTGCTGTAAATTGGTACTAGCCCACTGGATCAGACAGTTGAGATCTGTCTTGATAATTTGAATTTTGTCAGGTATTTCTGCTGTATTGAAGGTATCTTCAAATTTCTGTTGCCATGCCAAAAAGTAAGAGGCTTCCTGCTTCACTAGATAATTTTTAGGTATTATTTAGATCTTGTCACTCACAGAAATAAAAAATTCTCTATGATATTTCTTCTGCATTGGCACAGATTTTTTTTTCTCTAGCTTGAAGCAGCCGAAACAATACTGAAAATGCAGTGGCAGCCACAGGAAACAGATGCTACCAAATGACTAGCCACATACATATTTCATAAACCCTCTCATCTAGTCCTGTAAATCTTACAAAGACAGGGTTCAGCTGTACATCAGTTTGTCGTTGTCTTTTAAGCTCAGGTGTACGTTTTCGTTT
The DNA here is from genome assembly GCF_964289735.1 of Phaethon aethereus. NCBI lineage: Eukaryota > Metazoa > Chordata > Aves > Phaethontiformes > Phaethontidae > Phaethon > Phaethon aethereus. The sequence goes on from NC_138575.1 coordinate 127,219,738, forward strand.
GGAAGTAATGAAATCATCGTGCTGTTTTTTTTCCAATTGGTGATCAAGTTCAGACATTTCAGGTAGAAAGGGATGGACTAGCCTGATGCTCTAGCAATGGTGTATCTTGCTACGCAAGTTCCTCCCTCAGAATGAAAGTCAGGCCCGTGCGGAGGGGCCGCGCCAGCCGGGCAGCGCTGAGCTCCCAGTTAACCAAGGACAGAAGCCTTTTTCTGGCTACATTTCACTCTGTTACCTGGGTTCACCTCCTTCTCCAAAACGAACCTGCATTTCAAGTACGTTATCCTGAGCAGGCCCGTCAAGGACAGGTCCTGAGACAGGCGGCAGTCTGGCCCTGGGAGACGAGGGTACAGCTGGAGAGAGAACAAACCAACAAACGCAGACGGAAATGTGACAGGAACTGGCTGTTTAATGTCTGTGCGGCCCCTTGCACAATGGGCCCTTCATCTTTTCTCCAGCAGCGCTACAAGTTCTACTTGCACTTATTTTCTTCTTTTTTTGTGTCCTTTTTCATATGCAAGTTTTGAAGAACACCTTGAGCTATAACCGAAGCGCATTCCAGGTCTCTAGGGCCTGTCCACACTCTTAATGAAATAAAATTGCTTGGTGGTAGGATATGTGAAATGAATTGGAATAATTTAGTCTTCCCAGTGCATGTGTGTATGTTTCACTAGCAATTTAAATTGTCCCCAAAAGGCTGACTAGATGTTTATTCACATGGGTTGCATTGGGAACTATGCACCCCGTGCTCTGCTAGCAACTGCTTTCTGATGAACATATAACTCACATAAACTATATTGCTATTCTTTGAGCAAATCTGATGTAATAGATAATAAAACCCTGTTGTTTAGACTGCCTGTTTAACCTTGGCACTTGGTTTCATGGGCCGTTAGGTTCCTAGGTAATGATTGCAATTCTTCATCTACTAGCACTCATGATGTTGTAAATACAGTTGAGTTAAGTCACAATTTCCTACCTTTTTCATTCCCTTCTAAATGCCTGGTACAGACAACAGTCATGGCTCTTTGCTGGGTCTGTATGTAGTGCTGTCTCGTATCTCTTTTGCATGTACACAGCACATGAGTAGAGGGGCACTGGAAGGGCCATTAATATGTGTTTAATTGATTAGTGACATAATCAGACTGTTTAATTCTTTAAAAAAAATTCCAATGAGGCAAACAAAAAAACTGAAAAAAATTTATCTCACTGTATGGTAAATTTACTTTCAGTACAAGTATGTGAAAGCTTCTTCACCTTTCTGATGTGGAATGCTAAGATAAAACTGAAATGAGGCATTAATACTTTGGATGAAGGCAGCAATTTTTTGGAAAGTCCACATTCTGTTATCAGCTCTGCCATAGACTCCCTGACTGAACTGTTTATCTGCCTTTAGTTCCTTGTCTGCCAGGCACAATTGACATTTCTTTTCTTTTACCCAATATTTCTCTTATTCACTTAGATTTTGGCCATCCTGTAGTCAAATACTGGGTCTTACTGCCTGTGTGGTTAGGAAAATGGGAATTAGTTCTTTATTGGACGTTTTATGAACTGTAGTTGTAACGGCCCAGAAAGGTGAATAAATTATTATTTAAAAATTCATTAATGATTAGGCAGACATGACTGTTTCTGCAATGAGATATACAGGCCTTTTAAAATCAGGAAGAGTTGTTCTTGGGGTTATGTTATCCCATATCAGTCATGTTCTGGCAAGAGCCAGAAAAACTGTTAAGCCAAAGGAAGCTGTGCTACAGAAAAAGTGAAGTTAAATAAAACCATATTGCTCAAAACTGGTAGCAAAATATAGAGGCCCTAAGTGATGCCTGGCAGAAGAAAGCGATGGGACAGCTAAGATTTGTAGCTTATCCTTGGTGAAGCATGCTGGTGGAAGAATAGAGGCACCATCTATTTCCCTAGAGAATTCGAGCATGACTATATGCATACCTAAAAATCTCAGTTTGGTAATCTGATATTCTAGGAGATGTTCTTTTTATTTTGGCTCTTAGAATAACATCTTTCAGGATTTGGATTTAAACTGTGACTATGCTCTGTGGTGAGTAGAGTCTTGCAACAGAAGCAGCCTGGGCTTGCACTGCTCTCTTCAGCTCCGAAGAATATTCAGACTCCTGTTTTTCCATCAATGGTCTAAATGCACATACTCTCACCGTACATTGCATCATCTCACCTGCCACCACTGATCGTTACACATTCTAGAGATAATGTAATCTGTTGCTTGCATATGTATGCTTTAAAAGTAATAATTTCTATTGGCTTGATGTGTCCCAGTTACAGTCATCCCTGATACAGCTTTATTTAGTCGACAGATGAAAAGAAATTATGATATACAAAAATTATTATTATCCCTTCTTTTGTCATGGGTATTTTCCAAGAATAACTACTTTATTTAGGTATCTAAATATCGGTCCTGAAACAAGCTGTTCAAACAGCATGCTTGGTAATTCCCGTGTCTAAAAAAAGGGAGGCCCATGAGAGTATATAGTTGACAGCAGACACTTGTACCTCTAGAAAAAGCTGCAAATTGCACCTGAGACAGGGAACAACCTTTTTGTGTGCTCATGCGGTCGCTTCTCTGTTTTCATCCAACCCTTTGCCTAATCTGAAACTTCAGCACAACATGTCTTCCAAAAAGCTAAAACTTGCTAAGAAATTTGGGCACTAATGTGAAACAGAGACACTGAGTGGCTCTTTCCGTAGTAGATGACAATGCACTGGTGGGTCTAAATTCTGGAGCCTAAATTCTCATCAGTCTGACAAATATGATCTACATTACGTGAAGTTATACTTCATGCAACCTTTTGAAAAGAAAACGCTGGCACGCGCTAGACTCTTGCAGTGAGATACTCCTTAAGCAACATAGTCTTTTAAAAGTGCGTATTATCAGATAATTGTTCATGTTAAGCACCTTGAAGCGAGGCCAAAGGCACTCAATGTCTAAAAAAGGTCAATTTCAGGAAATATTCCCTATTAATGATCCGAGAGGGCCACATAATGGCTCTGCCTATTAGCTGCCAACACAGTAAAGACTCAACTGTCCCCTTTGCCTGCAACCGAAGGAGAGAGCAGACGGACAAAGATGGGAAATTGTGAGCTGGTAATACCACTATGTATATAAATTAGCCCACTTGTAGAGTTGTTATAAGAAATATAAATTCCCACTTATAGAACCATTTTTTCCTAGTTGAACTAAGGGATATAGTTTACAACAGGATACATTACAAGAAAATGACTCTGTTATCCACAGGAAATTCAGATTCTGAAGGATGCTTTTGTGCAGAGCATCACAACTTAATAGTTAGTGGAGAGAATAAGCAGCAGGAACAAATTATCTCCGATTTAGTCATATATTAACATTTAGAGCAAAACAAGAAGTTGAAGGAGCATTTCTACCTTACCACCTACTTCCAACAACAGCGGGAATTACATAGTTACCACTTTGTAGTGGCTTGCAACACTACACCTGTGCCTAAACTTTCCTGCCAACTTTGTGATTTTGCACTCGCATTCTCATATTTTTATATATATATAAATAGGTGCATATATATGAAAGCAAGATTTTAATTAAGATCTCTTCTGCTACAACCAGACAAAGAAAGAGATGTTTCAGTATCATTATATGATGGAAACAACCTAAGTGAATATAAAGAAGTGCTCATGCACAGAGTAAATTAAGCAAGATCCCACCCCAAAGTAATGACTTGTTTGATTTTTGAGAAATGTGCCCTTTGGGGGGGGGGGGGCACAACACCGTTCTTTGTTGTTTCAACTCAGACATCATGGTAAACTTCTGATTACAATCCGTCACCACAGGATAAATTATTCTCAAGAATGAGGCACCCTAGAATTGATAGTGTAACTGACACTTCTTTTACTTCAAGACAGACCTGAAACATGGTGATGATGATAGAGAGTGCCCATGTATGTGAATACTGAATTATTAGTTGTAAAATTGAGTAAGTGTTGATTGTGCTTTTTTGAAAGTGTTTTCTTTTTTGAAGTGTTTTCTCACAAAAGGAGCTGGTGATTTAACATACTAAGGTTTTTAATTTTAGGTTGCTAAAAACAGCTACAGCCTGTTACCCCAGGTCAACATCCACAGCCAACAAGTGACATAGTACTTCTGACATATGTACCACTGAGGAAAGATTGAATGACTTTGGTAATAAAAACAACTCACTGAGTCAAATCCCTCCCTCAAAAAACAAAACACATCTGACTTTTTTTTCCTTGGCACTTAGGAATTACAAGAAGTCATGAGCTAGATCTGTAAAAGGTCATATTTAATTTACTTTCAGTGTTATGCAAAGGTATGACCTTGTTGTGTTTTCAGAGCAGTTCATCTGTCTCCAGAGAGAGGTTAAATAAAGAGGAAGCTTACCTCTGGCAGCTAAATCAAGCAGTTTAGATTTTAGACCATCAGCTCCAGCACACTTAACAAGATTAATATGCAGGGACTCCTCCCATGTCTATTCAAAGCAGAGGAAGAAAAGGGCAAAGGAGGGAATGAACTAAAATCATTAGGGCCTTCAAGAATGAAAGGCAAGCATTCCAAGTAAGCAAGTATTTCTTAGCATGTCAGGCCAGTTTTAGAACTACTGAAATTACATCTTCATTAGCAATGTCAGAAAATTTTTTTGAAACATTGGTTTCTGCATGCTTGTATGCAACCACCAAACCAATTTTCAACTCCTGGACAGCATTTCCATGTCTACTGTTTAGGGACTCTCCCTCTCCCAGCTGTTGGAAGTAATTTCGTAAATTAGTACATCTTACAGCACGCTTACCTTGATCTCAGGGCAATCAATAATAAGAGACTATGGTTGACAAAAGCCTTATCTTTCCATGCCTGGTCCCAGATAATGTTTCACAAACAGGTTAGCCAGTTTCTGCAATTACCATTATATATTGATTTTTAAAGTATTCTCCGAGTAGATCAGCGCAATCGAGCAGAGTGAACATCAGGCAGGACAAACAGTATGAAATTAAAAAGAGGGAAAAAAGAAATCTTTTAAAAGCTGACTACAGATGAGAACACAACACGTTATAAAGATCAAATGGATGGGAAACACACTACCTTTGAGCCAGAGGTATGAGCATTAGCCTGGATATCATACACATGGGATAAAAAGCAATGAATCCAGCTCATAGTGGAATGTTTGGGCTGAAGTTTAACACAGTAAGTAAGGTGAGACAAAGCAAAGACCCTCTGTACTCAAGGCCAATACAGACATCTGTTCTGACATCTCCTAGGGGGATGTCCCGATCCAATGTCGGGGGAGGTTTCGATATGACTCCAAGAGCGAGATTCAAACACAAACAAGATCAAACGCCATATACCCAAGACAACTTTTATTATCAAAAATAAAATTAAAAAAAATTAGTAACGATAATTAAAAGTAAGACACTAATAGCGATAGGACAGAGCGGAATAAAAGGACAGAAATCAAGCCAGCATTCAGGAGAGAGTTGCAAGGACAGTCACCACCACGGATCCGCGGTGTCCCGGGGGTCCAGCCTTCTCGATGTTTCAGTGGCGTGTGATCGCGCGAACCCACACCCACACACGCGCTCCCCTCCCGGCAGCCCCTTTTATTCTCATTCGCGGGCTGCAAATTCCATGACAACGACACGTACTTGCCCGTCTGCACATGCGCATAACGCTTCACGCGGCTCCAGCCCTTGCTCCTCACGCGACGATCACGCGGCTATCGCATGACGCGGTGGTGCCTGATTGGGCCTTGTAGCACCAATCACAGGTCTCTGTGGCCCTGCAGCCACGCCCATCGCCAGCCGAAGGAATCCTCGAGCAGCCTTTGCGAGAAGCGTCCCGCGGTTTGCCCCAGGGTTCGGTCTCTCACAGGGGAAGAGACCGAAAAAGTCCAAACCTCATGGTATGTGTGTTCATACTGGTAATGAGACTGATGAAAGTACCCATGTACTGTAAAAATACACAAAATGTCCTGCTGAGTCAGAGCAATTTAAGTCAGCCCACTTAACCCAGTAGTCTGTCTCCAACAAACATCAAGAGGGTTTTCTTCCTGTCATTTTCTTCCAGCTTCCACAGTTGTTATATTAGGGGTGTTTGAGAATGCAGTCCTGCCTAATCCTTTTCACGTCTTCTTGTAGAAGATGACTGTCCGTGTCTAATCTAATCTTGTTCTGAACCTACTAATAAAAATACCTGCCTCCACAACCGCTTGTGGCAGGATGTTCCAGGAAATCACTCTTTTCTCTGCAGAACGTAAGTACTCAATTTGGTGGTTTAAACCATTTTTTTGCTACTTTCATCAAGTGTCCCCTTAGTTCTGGTGTTACAGGGTTCAAGAGGTACATGTTCACTTCCAAACCTAAAGTTGGGAATTCATTCTTCAGGGCAAAAAGAGTAAAAAACCCTCTTCCACTTCGTCGCTTAGGTTAAGATGGACAGCTGAGAAAATGACTGTGGGCATTCACAAGGAGATAGTAAGAGAAGCACTTTCAGGGTCTTCCAGAATTTATAATTAAAAGGCACATAATGCAGCTGAGAAGTGATTGTTGTAATAATAGGAAAGTAAAATGTGTCATTTCTTGCCAGTTTGGGAGGCAAGCTAGGCTGAACATGGACCTTAGTTAAAGTACCTAAAATACCATGAGCCTTAGGTAAAGAACAGCAGCAGCACAAGTGGTGTGCTGAGATTCAAACTTGGGCTTCAATTTGAAAAACCAGCAAATAGTGAAACCACATAGACATCTGAGACCTTCCAATACTGCCATGCAAAAAAACCCTGCATTGTAATATGGCCATATAGGACGCAAATAAACCACCATTCTTATGTTTGAATGTTGTAGTGTCCTGAGATGTGCACATGTGGGAGGGCAGGCTGCCACTCTGAGGAACAAGGCTGGGCGTTTTGATACACGCTGTGCCAAATGATCTATGGTGTAGTCATTGTAGTTGTGCTAGCTTAGTCCAGGAATACATTTTACCATCTCTTTAATCTCATTTTGAATATATAACAATACTTTTGAGTTGATTACCAGTACTTTTATAAGGCTGAACTAGATTGGTCTCCTGCTCAGCAGTACCAACTAATGTGGCGAACATCCTCCCATGTGGGTAGGTGAGGCAGAAAACACTGTTATACGATAGGATTTGAACTAAATCCGGCCCCAGTTTCTACTTGTGAGAGCTGGGAGCGACGTAGATCAAATTCTGCTGGTGATCAGTGCCCATTGCTGAGGGATAGACGGAAAGACGGAGTAGGTGAGATGAAGCAGGACATCAGCTTTCAGTTCAGTCATACAAAGTAGGTCCCATCACAGTGACACAAAATGGGTGTTTACTTCATTACTACTAGCTCAACTCACCACTAGGCCACCTCCCGATGCATTTTGTATCCTAAATTACTAAGGAAAATGTTGATCTTCCCTGTTAAATTTGCTGCAACGGCAGAGCATTGTCTTTCAGTGTGAGAGAATACTGGACGTTTAATCAATATAAACCAGGCAAAGTAGTACCTCTTCATATCTTTTGGTTTTGTTCAACTTTATAACTAAACGAGTTCTTTTTCAAAACAGGTCAATGTGTGATTAGATAATTGGCAATACATTTATGGTATTGTTCGCAGGAAAGTTTGAACATAATCACATCTGTTTCATATTTCAGTAATTAACTCCTTCAAAATACCCCAGATCCAGTTATGAAACTTCTTACAGATGCTGTTTTATAACTGTGGGTCTGATTCACGACCGCATCACTCCAGTTTTATACCAGGCATCAGTCTAGTTGATTGATTTTCAGGAAGGTTATATCAGCATAAAACTATAGCAATGGAGCTGTGAATCAGTCCAAAACAGGGGCAGGTACTCCAGGCAGAAAAATGATTTGAAGAAACCTAATCGTTAGAAACCTTGACATAATACATCTAGATGATTTTCTATCATCTCTGGCTCGGTAAAAGCGCTCCCTGGTCCTGCAGCTTCGCAGGCCCACTGAAGCTGCTGCTGCAATTCCCAGCACATGAGTTTCTCCCACCCACATCCCCTCCAACTTGGCTCATTTTTAGCCTTTTGCCAGGAAGGGCTGAGAGAAAGAATCTTAATAAGTATTTTTTAAAAAAGATTGTGTAATTGCAGAACAACCATTCTGAATTACTTCAGCTGAGGGTCTGGCCTTTCCTAAAAATTTTTATAACTGCAGTGTTTAAAGCAGAACCATTTTTCTAGATACTACATGGGGCTGGCAGCTTTTCCATCCCTATCGTGTTTTTGCAGAGTATATAGAGCTGGTCTGGGATATCAGAGTTCACTTATTATTATTTTTGCATGTGCTGTGGTGGTTGGGGTTCAGAACCCCCCTGCCTGCTGTACCTACGGGCTGAGAGGAGACCCCGGCCCTGTGGGACGCTGAGCTCTCTCCCTTTACCTTGTAAGGACCAACAACTGGCTGCACTGTGGGATGTGCTCGGGGAACGTGAGATCGTGTTGGATCACAAATCACTCTCCTTCTCTTGCCAATCTCTGCTGTAGAGAGATGGATTTAAAATGTGCCAATATGATCAATCAGATGCTTTTTAAAGAGTCTAAGACTGCAGGAACAGACAGAGGCAAGGAATCACTTATGCCTCAAGGAGCAGTCAAAGATTATAATTACATGTGGGGTTTTTATCCTGTTTACCAGATTTGTTGATGTTTGCTTTACCTTTTTCTGTTTCTAACACAAAGGATTAGTACATACTTTGCCACTCCAAGTCAAAATGCTCTACTGAAAGCAGCATTTCCACTCAAGCAAAGAAAACCCCAACAACAACAAAAAAAAACCCCTGCTGCTCTGTGGTTTAAGAAACATGTAATACAAACAAAAAGATTGGCCTCTCAGTCCATTTTCGGCAATGTTCTCCTCTATAAGTTCACAAGAAAAAATCCTGTGCTTCTAAACTTTCTGATAGCTTTCAACTGCTGGACATGTCAAAAGAAAAGGTTCTTGTTACCTTCATTCCAGTCATGGGAATCAAGAGCTGATCCAGCTAATTACATGTTTCCTGTGCACAGCAATCAGTGCTAGTCAGTAAAGGGCAAGATACCTACTAAACAGTTGTCACACTAAAAATATTTATCTGCTTTTGCTTTACTCACAGTACACAGTTCATGCTTCCTGCTTAGTCATGATTTGTTTCTTTGTAAATTCTTTTGTTGTTTAAAAAGTTTAGTGAAAGTTTTTCTTTCATATTTAGGCTCCTCCAGCTACTCTGTTTGTCTTCTTTGTCTACACAATGAATCATAGAATCATAGAATAGTTTGGGTTGGAAGGGACCTGTAAAGGCCATCTAGTCCAAACCCCCTGCAGTGAGCAGGGACATCTTCAACTAGAGCAGGTTGCTCTGAGACCTGTCCAATGTGACCTTGAATGTTGCCAGGGATAAGGCATCTACCACCTCCCTGGGCAACATGTGCAGTGTTCCACCACCCTCATTGTCAAAAATTTCTTCCTGAGATCTAGTTGAAATCTCTCCTCTTTTAGTTTAAAAACATTACCCCTCATCCTATCGCAACAGGCCCTGCTAAAAAGTCTGTCCCCATCTTTCTCATGAGCCCCCTTTAAGTACTGGAAGGCTGCAAGAAGGTCTTCCTGGAGCCTTCTCTGCTCCAGGCTAAACAACCCCAACTCTCTCAGCCTGTCCTCACGGGAGAGGTGTTCCATCCTTCTGATCATTTTTGTGGCCTCCTCTGGACCTGCTCCAACAGGTCCATGTCTTTCCTGTGCCCAGGGCTCCAGAGTTGGATGCAGGACTCCAGGTGGGGTCTCACCAGAGCAGAGTAGAGGGGCAGAGTCACCTCCCTTGACCTGCTGGCCACACTGCTGTGGATGCAGCCCAGGATATGGTTGGCCTTCTGGGTTGCGAGCACCCATTGCCAGCTCATGTCCAGCTTTTCATCCACCAGTACCCCCAAGTCCTTCTCGGCAGGGCTGCTCTCAAGCCATTCATCCCCCAGCCTGTACTGATACCAGGGGTTGCCCCAACCCAGATGCAGGACCCTGCACTTCGCCTTGTTGAACCTCATGAGGTTCACATGGGCCCACTTCTTGTGCTTGTCCAGGTGATATCCTGTCCCTCAGTTGTGTCAACTGCACCACTCAGCTCAGTGCCATCTGCAAAGTTTCTGAGGGTGCACTTGATCCCACTGTCTATGTCATTGATGAAGATATTAAAGAGTACTGGTCCCAGTAATGGACCCCTGAGGGACACTGCTCATCACCGATCTCCATCTGGACTTTGAGCCAGCTCAATGGATGTATTCTTCAATGAAGGTCTGACTTTCCAAGCTGGATTACACTCTAGTTGATGATGTCTTAGGAAAAGGCTTCGTTTCATCATCATCATTTCTCAACCCATCTGTAAGGGCCCACTCGGTAAAGAACTGCTGGTGTGCAAAAACAACCTATCTTGTATTCCCCCATATGTCCATCTCCATCTGCTATAGCTTCTCATACATAGTTTGCAAGCTTTTTGCAGGGCTCCCATTTTTCTGCTTTATGTTTCTGACCTAGAAAGGTATGACCCGGCACGCTGCAGAGCATGCAAAAAGAGCCTGGTGCTCAAGATCCCTTGAGCCAGTGTGCACAGTTAATCAGTGCATGAGCAGTAAGCCCAGTACCAGGCAGCGTGCTGGACTTACTGAACATGGCATGGGTCGAATTTATGACCTCACTGTGTATACGCTTTGTCTGCGAATTCCAGTACCCAAGAATCCAGTAGGTGGCTAATATTCTCTTGTAGCAAAGTTGGAAAAAGAAGACTTTCTGGGAAAACTCAGATATTTTCCTTGCGCTGTGACATACAGCACCTCAAGTGGAGAGCTCAACATCAGGCCTGTGGCAAATACTAAAAAATTTAGGATCTCAAATTGTAAGCTTGCAAAGACGGCAGCTTACCTGTTCTGTCCTTGTACGCAATAGGGCAGTACCTCACCTGGCTAGGTGCCTTGGCTCAGAGCCTTGGAAATGAACATACCAAGCAATGTGAGTGCCAATAGCATTCTTCAGCTTCTTTAATGAAATAGCCACGTTCTGCTTTTATGCAAAGTAGGTTGCATGGCATCTCAAGATACACCTTCAGGCAAAAGGCAAAAAAATTGGCTTCATTTCTGTCACTTCCTACATTTGAAAAGTCACTGTTGCTTTAAGTAATCTGTATTTGTCTTCCCTTTTTAGAAATAACTTCACAGTTGTGACTAATGTCAAAGCATGCCTGATTGTATGTAGGGTATGCTTACATGAGCTTTTGCAGCCTGACATACCATGCCTTGTCCTTACCCCTGTTCTGAATGGAACAGCTGTACAACACTTTGCTGAAAGCCTTGATGGTGACAGGATTTATATTAACCTGAATTTCATGCTGTTCTACCCCACACAATTCCTGTTCATCTCAAAGGGCAGGCAGAGCAAGCTTGTGTCTTTCTGCAATTCTGTGTGAGGAAGTCCCTGAAGTCTATCAGTCTGATTTCCCAGCAAAAGCTCTACTTTCATCCAGGGAGGCTCAATCTAACCCAGGGAAATGGATTGAAAACTTAATAAAATAAAATAAAATAAAATATATTGTAAAATAAAATATATTTAAAATAAAATATATTTAAAAATATATTATAAAATAAAATAAAATATATTTAAAATAAAATATATTTAAAATAAAATATATTAAAAAATGAAATATATTACTGCACATTTGTTTCAATAAGAGTTTCAGAGAAAGCCAGATCTACTGAATAGAGAGCTGTGTTTCCTCTGTGAGGTCTGACATAGAAGCTGAAGAAAATTAAAACTATCAGGTTGTCTCCATTCACATTTTTAAAGTAACAGACACTGCAGAATTGCAGCATGTTTCTGAATAAAGTTTCCCTTGGCATCATGTTTGAGAAAGTTCTCCATTAGGAAGGCTCATGTATTTATTTTGTGCGATAAAGAGGGAGAAAATGATATAACAAAACTGTAAGAAACTCTGCCCTCAGTGATCATATATAAAATTTTTAGAGGATTGTCATTGTACAAAACTCACTTTTTATGTTGATTCATAAAATCAATTTATTTTGATAAGAAACTAGAAGAATTGTGCTGCTTTACATTTTTGCTCTCCTATATTCTCTATAATCTTCTTGCAAGTGTGCTCTAAAATATTTTCAAGTGTTACTATCTCAAGCACCTTGAAACTTCACAGGTTCACACCATTGCTGTATGAACCATTGCAGTGGGATGAGAAGGAAGGAAAGGAAGGAAAGGAAGCAAGGAAAGGAAGGAAGGAAAGGAAGGAAGGAAAGGAAGGAAAGGAAGGAAGGAAAGGAAGGAAAGGAAGGAAGGAAGGAAAGGAAAGGGGAAAGGAAAGGGGAAAGGGAAGGGAAAGGGAAAAGGGAAAGGAA